>NC_133859.1:1871666-2183611 GCF_047830755.1 Zonotrichia albicollis
TTTGCACTGGGTGATGGGAAATTTGTACTGAGTATGTTATGTCATGTGGATTGTTATTTCCCCTCTCCTATCACATGGTCTTTCCCTTATGCACCCCTCTGCTATACCCCCTGGTGGTCTGTTCCCTGGTTACCCCTCCTCTCGCCCCTCCTCAATGGTATCCCATTGGCTGCGGTCCTATTGCCCTGCCCCCATCCCCTTGGGTATAAAAGTCCACTGCAGGAATGTCATGCTCTCTTTCCCACCTGGCTGGTCACCAGAGCCAGAAGTGTCCATTCCCAAGCCAATAAACAGGACACTCGTCCCCACGTGAGGAGCGCTTCTCGTCTTTTACTTTGTCCATGTAAGACCGTGTGGGCCAGGGTCTGAGCTAGCCGGATTGGACCCATACAACAGCCCGAGATACACGGATTCTTACATCATGTGCATTTCACCTGGAACGTGCGGAATCTGATATGGTCTGCCATACAGTATTTCATAGGGACTGATGTTAACCCTCCACCTTAGTTCTATGTGGATTCTCAGTAAAGCTATAGGCAAGGGTTGAACCCATGTCATGGATGTTTCCCAATAAATTTTACTAATTTGTGTTTTAAGGGTTCCATTCATATGTTCAATTTTACCACTCACTTGGGGTCTATAAGGTGTATGCAGATCCTAAGTCATTTCCAAAATCCAGCTAACTTCCTTAACCACAGTTGCAACAAAGTGTGGTACCCTGTTGGATGACATCCACAAGGGAACTCCAAACCTTGGAATTATATGATTGAGCAAAAGTTTTACTACTTCCTTGGCTGTGTTAGTGCAACAGGGGTAAGCTTCCGGCCATCCACTGAAGGTGTCAATTAATACCAGTATGTACTGGTATCCCTCTTTGCGTGGTAACTCTGCAAAATCTATTTGCCAGTAATCTCCAGGAAGAACCCCTGCATTTGTTACTCCTAGCAGAACTCTTTTCCTCGTGTCAGGGTGGTTTTTTACAGCAGATTTCACATTTGCTCACTACTGATTGTACAATATCAGTCATTCTCGTTCCTATTACTACCTTTTTTAGATGTTTCAAAAGATTTTCAGCCCTGAAATGTGTGTTTTCATGTTCTCCCTTGAATTGCGGAAAATGAAAACAAACTCCATAACTTTGCAAAAGTTGTAAAGCCGGTATGTTTATTACAGCGCTGGACGCATGTGGGGATCACTCCCCTTAAAAGACATGCTTACCTCTGGGAACTCCAGATCCATTTTTTATCTCCCTTACTAATCCATATGCATGAAATTGCACAATAGGTTCACACATACACATTTTACTGAGTTCGTGTTACACTTGCAGCTAGTTAAACTTGCAGCTAGTTTTTTATCAGAAAGTACAGAAAGAATTCCTGGGTCAACCTGCCTTGCCTCCTGCAGTCTCATAGTCTGTTTCTCCTTCAGCTGAAGCAGTTTCTTCAAACATAGGTTTTGCGAGAACAGGCAGTCAGACCAAACAGTTATGTTTGCAAGCCACAGGCTTCAAAGTTCAAGCCCCCCCCCCCTTATCTCTTATTCAAAGATGTACATTTTAACTAAATCAAAATGGATTTCTACTCTGGATAATTTCCACTCTGTCTCATTCCCCCCCTTTCCTAAATAAAATAAGTAAATTCTTTGACTTAATGCAAATTCTTATGATAATAAGTGTCTCTTAATGCTTTACCATGTACATTTGATAAGGAGGTTAACACAGCCACTCGCTGCAGTATTCTCCAATTCCAAATTACCAATATAAAGGATAACCCTAAACTTACTCCAACTAATATTAACAAAATTACAATGGGGTGACACAACTTATTAAAGATCCCATTTGCAGTTAGTGACCACCCAAAGATTACAGACCACCAGTGATGATCTGCATTTTGTTTTATTTTTTTGCAGAATTCTGGTTATTTCTTTTCTATCATATCAGACAATAATTAGGGTTCTTTCTCTGATTTTTTTGGATTTTCTTCAAGATCTCTAATAGGTAATTGTTTTACTAATGTGAGGTCCATTCCAATAGGAGTAGGTGACAGTCTGCGATACATTGTGTCATTGGTTTTAATTAACTGGTGGGATGTCACTGGGGCCAAGTACGAAAAATCGCACTTGATAATCTTAACAAAATTACAAATACAAAAATTAGAATGATTTCTACTAGGCAAACTAACATAGTTTTTATCAATTTTTGCAATAGCATAAGCACTTCTCAAGCATGCACAACCTTTACCAGTATATACAAGTACAGTTTTCTGATCAGTGACTGCATGAATCTTGAAGTGGCAAATACTTTGTTCAGGTTCAAGACACACATCTTGAGCATTAATAGTACTGCTTTCACAAATTAATCCTAGTTGTTCCCTTGTAGCACATAATTCTAAGTTTACTGTTTGCCACTTTTCATTCACCTTTCATGCCCACACTCTATGTTCTAAAGGGTAGAGCACCGTTTTCTTATGATTTAATCGTAGTGCAGTGATGGGATGGATAACATAAACAGTGGCATTACATATGGTAAGCACAAAGGCAGTGGCCACATTAGAAGCCGGATCATAGGTGAAATATACCATAGTCCACCAGGATTGAAACTTCCTTTCAAAATCAATTGCATTATCCCAGACAACCTTCTGAATTTCAGCTGGAAAATCACCTTCACCCTCTTCCCGTATGATTAAAGCTGCTGTTGCCTGCATCCATAACTGTGCTTATATGCAACTGAAAGCTAAAGACACATTATCTTGAACCATACTAAGCACTTCTACTATTAACTTGTGGTCTTGGTCCCTGGCCTTCTCCCACTTTGGCAGTACTTTTGAAATCTGCCACTGGCTAGTTCTTAATGCCAATAGAGATGACTGTAAAAGCTGTTTGAATTTTGCTAGACCACCTGCTGCAGTGGCCAGCTTGTTAATTAGTATTTCTGAATCAATTTCATTTACAACTCCCAACCCTGTTCCTAATATCCCAGTTAGATCCCTTCTTATTCTGCTTCTGAGGTGTACTTGTCTGTGTAACCATGTTGTCCAGATCTCTCCTCCTTAGGAAAGAGGAGCAGTCTAATTGGAGTTTTGAGATATTAATTTGCATTAGCAATTCCCTTGAACTGTCCACAGTGCCCGTTCCTGCCACTCCTGCTCCTCATATACCTGATTCCCATGGATTACTACAATGGAAAGGTTTAAATCTTTTATCTCAGAAGGTTCTCCCATGGATCTAGTATACTGATTAAAAGCCTGGGTGTCACAGACATCTTTTCATAAAAATCCTTTCTTTTAGGATTTTTCCCCTTCTGGGAAGCTGAGGGCCCAGAAGAAGAATGTAAGCAATTATTATCTGCTGCTGTGGAATGCAATAGGTGCACTTGTGATTGGCTCATGTTCCATGTGTAAAATTAAGGGCCAATCACAGGACCAAGCTCTCTGGGACAGATTCACCGAGAGCTCTCTTGTTTTTATATTCCTATTCTATTCTTAGCATAGCAGCTTAGGAACTTTTCTCTCTATTCCTTTTAGTATAGTCATAATGTATCATATATCATAAAATAATAAATCCAGCCTTCTGATCATGAAGCCAAGATTCTCGTCTATCTCTCTCACCCTGAGGAACCCTTGCAAAGCCATGTAACACCTGGGACCAAGGCCATTCAGCATCGCTTTGGATAGAGGTGCTGTCTAATTCTAAGACTCCAATTATAATCATACACAAAACAATTTTGTAAATGAAATTATAAACTACCCCCGGCCGCAATATACTCATTTTGCCGAAGTAAATTTTAGTCTCAGTTCTTAGTCTCTTGGTGTCACTTTCTAAGGGGCTTCTGGGGCCTTCTTCACTCGAGAGTGGTGGATCCAGGCATTCTGCTCCTTGATCTTGATTGTGGTGAAGGTGGTGAGAAGCACCTGGAATGGTCCTTCCCACTGTGGTTCCAAAGTCTTTTCTGTAAGAAACTTAACATATACATAATCTCTAGGCTGCATGTTATCTACTGGTCCATCTAGCTCCTTGCTCCGAGTTCCAGCCACGTGTTTCTCAATTTCTCTGAGCTGTTTGCTTAAAGCCACCATGTAGGTGGCCAGTGTAACCTCCTCAATTTGGGTGGACATTCCCTTTTGTATTCCATATGGTCTTCCATGAAGCATTTCAAAAGGACTCAGCCTTTCTTTATTTCTAGATTTAGTTCGAATTCACAACAGTGCCAATGGAAGAGCTTGGGGCCAGGTTAGATTAACTTCCTGCCCCAATCTTACAATCTGCTGCTTTACCAAATGATTCATTTTCTCCACTTGGCCTCTCAATTGGGGGCGGTATGGAGTGTGAAGTTCCCAATCTATGCCCAGGTGGCTACTAATCTGTTGCACTATTTTGGAAATGAAATGTGATCCTCTATCTGAGGATATTGTGGCTGGAACTCGGAAGCATGGTAATATTTCTTGTAATGATACCCTGGTCACCTCTTGAATCTTGACAGTTCTGGTGGGGAATGTTTCTGGCCACCCTGAAAAATGTATCTGTCGATACTAATAAATTCTGATAACCCTCTTTCCTTGGTAGTTCTGAAAAGTCAATTTGCCACTGCTGTCCAGGCCCATGGCTCCTCCCAGTCTGACTAAGTTTTGGTCTGGGGATATTTTTGGGGTTAGTCTGGAGGCAAAGATCACACTGTTGAGTCACTTGAGTAATAGTGGCATATAGATTCCTGGCAATGATTCTTTCAATCAAATAGGTGTTCAGGGTATCTATTCCCCAGTGTGTTTTTTTGGTTCTCCTCCCTTACTAGTGACCATAACAAATGGGAAGCGATTACCAGTGTCTCTTCAATGGTAGCCTACCTTTCTTGGTTGCATGTCCCTTTTTGATCTTTGATTAGTTTTCTATCTTTCTTATTATATTCTGGCTTACCTTCAAGGGAAATTTGTCCATCTGGAATTAGAGCTCCTTCAATAGTTACCTCACCTTTTGCTGCTTCCTTTGCCTCTCTATCTGCCAGCTCATTTCCTTCTTCCAATTATGAGCTCACTCTCTGGTGTGCCTTAATATGCATAATTGCCATCTTTTCAGGCAGCTGAACTGCTTCCAGCAGCTGGATTTTCTCTTGCACATATTTGATGTTCTTTCCTTGTGAGGTCAGCAGTCCCCTCTCTCTCCAGATGGCTCCATGTGCATGTACAACTCCAAATGCATATCCCAAGTCTGTATAGATGTTTATTCTTTTTCCTTTTGCCATTTCTAAGGCACAAGTCAGTGCAATTATCTCAGCCTTCTGTGCAGAGTTATCTGTTGGTAAGGGTCCAGATTCTATTACCTCTCTGCAGGTAGTCACTGCGTATGCAGTATGTTGCTTTGTTACTGGCAACGTAGCTACTCCAGTCAGTGAACCAGGTCTCTGTATCGTCCAAAGGAGGGTCCTTTAAGTCTGGGTGGCTGGAGTGAGTAGCTTCAATGGTCTCCAGGCAATTGTGGTGTACTGTTTCTCCTTGATTTCCACTGAGAAAAGAGGCTGGGTTGACAATATTAGTTCTTCTTCCATCATGATTGCCTGGTATTCTAGGAACCTCTATGGTGAAAGCCAGTGGCCACCCTTCACTTCAAGTACTACAGACACTGTCTGGGACACTAGCACAGTCATTTTCTGTCCCAGGGTAAACTTGCATGCTTCTTGAATATTCTGCACATTCTGCTCGACTGCTGCTACAGCTCTGAGGCAACCTGGTCATCTCTTGGCCGTTGCATTGGAAAAGTAAGCAACTGTTCTCCAATATGGACCCAAATAGAAAGAATAGTTTACTTACATCCAGAAGTCCCAAAGCTGGAGCTGACATGAGGGCACTCTTTAGCTAGTGAAAGGCCCATGTTGCTTCCTTTGTCCACTGGAGATCTCTATTTGACCAACAGTCCCTTATTATAAACCCACAGCCTGCACCACCCTGCTATGCTTAAGAAGGTTTGGAGTACCTTTATCGTCTGGGGTTTCGGGATTTGGCATATGGCTTCCATGCGAGCCTGCCCTAAAGTCTGTCACCCAGCAGTAACCTTGTACCCCTGGTCACTACCTGTGCCTTTTTCTTTAATACTCTGTATCCTTGGAGTCCTAGGAAATTTAAAAGGCTTCTTCCTTCTTCCTGTGGAGCTTCCCAGGACTCTGGATCTTTTGCAAGTTGTTCCCCAAACAGAGGGGGGGAATTTTGAAGCCTTGAAGGCCTTGAGGCACACAATCCATGTGAGCTGGGTTTTCTGCCTGCTTTTAGGGCTTTCCCATTTGAATGCAAAAATTTTCTGTCTGGCTTCGTGGATAGTGGGGCAAAAGAAGGCATCTTTCAGAACTAAAACGGTAAACCAGGTTAGCTGAGGTGTTAAATGTGTTAGCAAGGTGTGTGGGTTTGTGACCACCAGGTGCAGATCAGGCTTTTACTGCCTGACCCTAGCTGGTTGTTTTCCTTAACTTGCACAGGAGGTGCATTCTCTGCCTTCCCTGGTATGTTAGAAGCCCATACCCCATAAAACACTGGATCCATTATTTTCTTGTTAATTTCATCCTTATTTTCAATTTCAGTTGCACTAATTGTTACAATTAAGCCTAGTATGTCTACATATTGTTGATCATTTACCTCCAAAATAATCTCCCCATCTTTAAATGTGATCTTCGCTTTTAGTTGCTCCAACAAGACCTTTGGAGAGTTGGGCATATACAAAAACCTATGAATATTTTGATGGTTTGCAAAGTACGTTTTTTCAGATTGGCCAGTTGCCCCCTTACCATAACATAATCTTCTGTTAGGCTTTATTTAACACTGAGTATGCTGCTCCCATGTCTGCTAAAAACTCTATTTTCTTAGTTCCCTTCTTTCTACTCCATCCCAACTCTGTGTCTTAATTCAAAGTCTTGGGGTATAAATAGGCTGATCACACTCAGCTTTAATTATTTCTGCTGGGTTTCTTAAATTACTTGAAACTCTCTTTTCTAATAATTCAAACACCCTGTTACTTCTTTGCTTCTCGCGACTGGTTGCTAATAAAATCCTTATAGCTCTCTGAGTAGCCTGTTTCCTTATAGTAACACAAATGACAAAATGCCTGTCTTGGTCTCCTCCACCTAAACTCTGTTTTACAAAATCTCAGTCTTTTCCAGTTCTCTTCCTGAACAATCTAATTAAAGTGCTGTTTCCACTGACACTTACTTTGCTGCCTTACAAAGGCTGTGCTTGTTACAGCAAAAACTCTGATATGCCTACAAACATAGGACCCTCCTGCCCCACCCCATCCTGTATCTCAAATTCACGAGAGTCAGGGCTTAAGTTGCTGTAGGAGGGGAAATTGGAATTCCTTTAATTAGTTTTACCACAGTTAGACATCAATCACCATACTGCAGTTTTTCTGAGTAAAATGCTACACTTGTTGCAAACAAAATCCTAAAATCTCCACAAACACAACCCTACAATCCCGAGAATCAAATTACCACAATGCAGGGGAAGTACCACACAAACTCACCAGGAAAGGGGTATCTCTTAGAGTGCCCACTTTTCTCAACACAACCCAGCATACAATACTTCAGCATCTACCCACATCAGTTTCCTCTGGTCCTCAAACTCTCTGGACACAATCAAAACAACAGCACACAGTAAAATTCCAGGGATCAAGTCCAAACTACTGGGGCAGAGGAACCCCCTGAGTTCGTCTAGCCACGGTTAAAATCTTCACAATCTACACAAATCATCACCTTTAAACACAATAAATGTCCTCACCCACGTTTCTCCCCTTGTTCCACTTCTCTGCTCCCTGCCCCCACAGTCTGCCCCAGCTGGTGCCCCAGGCCTCACCCGGCTGCTTCAGACACAGGTAGAACTTCCCTCCTCATGTCATGGGGTACACTCACTCACTCGCTCTCTCTTTCATACACCATGCACTCACACGATTACAAGCACATTAACATTAAACACACAATACATTAACCATACAGTGTCCGGACACCACAAGCACACAAACTTCGGGTTCACTCGACTCAACCCCAGAGTCACTAGCGGTCGCCCTATCAAACAATGAACCTGTCTCCAGCCTCTCTATCAGCCAATGGCTGCCTGCAGACACAGGAACGAGGCTGCCCACTCAGACATCTCTGAGTGACTTACCCAGCAGTCCTATCACTCTCACCCCCAGGGCCTTTCGATACATACCATTTATCCGCACACCAGCAGGTCCTTGTCTGTCTCTGCAGGAGGCAAGCTGGGACAAAGTGGAGCCCCTCCAGGGAACATCCTGGGGGTCCGTTCTCCCCTCTGCCCCTGCCAGGACAGAAAATCTCCAGGCTGGCTCACCATAATGAATTGCGGAAAAAGAAAACAAACTCTATAACTTTGTAAAAGTTGTAAAGCTGGTATGTTTATTACAGCGCTGGACGCATGTGGGGATCACTCCCCTTAAAAGACATGCTTACCTCTGGGAACTCCAGATCCATTTTTTATTTCCCTTATAATCTATATGCATGGAATTTCCCAAAAGGTTCATACATACAACATTTTACTGGGTTTGTGTTACACTTGCAGCTAGTTACCCTTTGTCCTAGGATGACGTTATGATGCTTGTATCCCCAGTTGTCTGTTCTGTTTATGCTGGGTATTGTGTTCTGTGCCTTCAAGACTGGCTCTGAAAAGCAAAGTTTTGTTTTGTTAACAGCCTGCTCACTCCCCCAGAGTTGGTGGGGCACAGATGGCGCAGTACATAAGGTTGCTTTTGCTTTTTGCTCTTGCCTTCGCTTTTGCTCTTGCTTTTGCTTGTTAGTTAGTTTAGCTAGGCAGTCTGAATTTTCCCTGTGTGAAAAACACCAATCAATTGTTTTTAAAATTTTAAAAGTTTAATAGTAATAACATGGTTATAAAAATAGTAATACAATTAGAGTAACAATAATTTGGACAATTTGAATGAGGACAATATGAGACAATAGAAACAAAGAGTTACGGACACCCAGGTACCTTTTTCTGGGCAGCATAAGCCCAAAAAAGGACACCCGTTAACAAAGGATTAACCCTTAAAAACAATAGCCTGTTGCATAGTCACACACCTCATACATGATGCATAGATTCCTTTCAAATACAAGATTCTGTCTGGTCATCATCAACTTCTTCCTCATAAGACTAATGGCATCATCCTGGCTGTGCGAGGTGGGAAGAAGTTTGTTTCTCCTGATAATGGGGCAATAAATTCTCTTTCTCTGAAAGATTTAGGTGTCCTGTGGCTGCTATCTCGCTGTGAGTCCTTTCTTTAGAAAAAAAGTATCCTACATAGCATAGTTTCTATTTTAGCATTTTGTTATAACCTAAAACTATATTTACCACACTACTTCAGAGAATTAATACAGCGTTACTTTCTAACAAAACACATATAATATTAATTTTAATATTTGCAAAAAGTCAATCATAAAATACACATTTTTCACACCTGGACTGTTTCTCCTCTCCCTTTTCTTGGAACCATTCAAACCTGCTCCAGACTGGGACCTGAGAAACACTGAGAGTTTGCACTTTGTGGCCTGCAGCAGCCATTCCCAGTGCCAGAGGGACCAATAACAGAGTGACCACTCCCAGGAGAGACTTTCTGTATTTGTAATCTCTTCAGAGTGGTGAAAGAGTTTTGTCATCTGATATTGTTCATTTTGTGTGCTGGGTGGTGCTGTGCCTGTTAAATTAACAGGTTCTTTCCACTTTTCTCTGAAGAATCCTTCCCAAATCAGTTGAGGGGAGGGGCTGTGTGGGTTTGCTTTCTGGAGGAGCCCCCTTTTGGAGGTTTTCTTCCTAATTTGCCCTAAACCAGGACACCCTTGCAGCTAGTTTTTTATCAGAAAGTACAGAAAAAATTCCTGAGTCACCCTGCCTTGCCTCCCGCAGTCTCTTCGACTGTTTCTCCTTTGGCTGAAGCAGTTTCTTTGAGCATAGGTTTTTGCGAGAACAGGCAGTCAGACCAAACAGCTATGTTTGCAAGCCACAGGCTTCAAAGTTCAAGCCCCCCCCCCCTTATCTCTTATTCAAAGATGTACATTTTAACTAAATCAAAATGGATTTCTACTCTGGATAATTTCCACTCTCTCACTCTGAGCTATCTCCTGAACGATCAGAGGTGGGACTACCACCCGATTTGCTGGTGTAACAGCTCATACACTTTCTGTGATCTCAGCTTTAAGAAACTTAATTAGTTTGTGGTCTGCTTGTTCATATTTTGGGGTGAACTCTGACAAATCAATCTTTTTGTGGAATTACTGGGAGAATACCTTTTTCTGCCATTCCTCTTGCTGCTTTATCAGCAAAGCGATTTCTCAATTCTGGAGTGGTTTTCTCTTTTTGGTGACCTCTACAATGCATGATAGCTACTTCTGCAGGGTTTTTTAATGCTCTCTAAGAGGGCAAGTATTTGTTCTACAGGAATAAATCACATGGGACTTCATTTTCTTCATGGTGGAAAAAGCCCATTATTAATTCACATAATTCCTTTTTATACAGTTTTACAGACCTCGTGTGGGGCTCCAATTGGTTAGTAATTTTCTTGCCAATAACTTTTATTGGTTAGTAATAAGTTGTTTTTCTCTATTGATTGGTCACTCAAACTCTCTGTGTATATGTGCAGGGAAGATGTTTGTGAAAGATAGTTTTCATTTTTCTATCTAACAGTGTAAAAAGCAGTTTATACAGGTGCAAGTTGTTTTTTTACTCAGGAATAGCTTGTAATATTAACAAATTGCTCACAACAGGATTGCTTTCACATGGGAACTTACAAAATGCTAGCTTTGACAAGGCCAGCCACTGATTCCTGGAGACCAGGCTTGATTTTATGAAGCTTTTCTTTATGATTTTTCTACCATACTGCAACATTGTTCAGCATGTTTGATTTGATTACCTTGAGGGTTCAGAAGTCCTCTCTCCTTCCAGATGGCATGGACAACACTAAATGCATATTTAGAGTCAGTCCATATATTTACCTTCTTTCCTTCACTCAGGTCTAGGGCTCTTGTCAGTGCAATCTGTTTGTCTTTCTGTGATGACACATCTGCTGGCAGGGCCTTTGCCTGGATCACCTTATCCTGCGTGGTCACTGCAGAGCTCATAATTCTTTTGCCATTTTTCATGATGCTGCTTCCATCTGTAAAATGTTCCCAGTCTGGATTTCCAGAGGTGCGTTATTGGAATAGGAATCCAAATATTACCAGTTAGATGGTGCCTGGGCCCGTTTGACCCTCGCTGCTGGGCCAAAGGCGGCACTGTGGTGTAAATCACCCCAGAGATACCTTGGCTGCTGGAGATTGCAGCAGGGCACTGAACAAGTCCAGGCTTGTCAGGAACTCCGTTTACCTCAGGAGAGAGAGCTTCTGGCGATGGTGAAGAGAGAAAGGAGAGGATTCCGCTGGAGGGTTTAATGTCCAGATGTTTATTCCATGGTTACAGAGGTCTGAACCGGGGCAACTGCTCCAACAGAATCCCGGCCGCATGGTCTGATTAACCTTTTAAGCTCAGGGACAGGGGAAGGGGAGGGGACAGGTGAGCTACCAACCAGGTGAAAGGGGCAGGGTCTCAAGGGACTAGGGACACCTATACGGGCCAATGTCCCCCAGGCCTGAGCGGCATCCTTTGAACTTGACCAACCACACGACGCCTTGCTGGAATGTTAAGCCTGATTGACAGGGCACACTCAGCAAGGGGCGAGGGGGAAGGGAGAAGGGAATATTGGCACACCTGAGGAAGGGACCCGGAAGCTAAAAACACACCACAACAGTGCGTCTTTCAGGTCTGGTCAGCTGGAATAGACCCCTTCAATTGTCTGCAAACAGTCATGCTCAGGCACATCATCAATTAAGGTGGAGGACAGAAACATGGCAGGGTTAACAACAGAAGTTGTTTTCAGGGTAACACCATCCTGCTCTAATAACAGTGATTGATATTTAAGCATCCGGTTGCCGGACAGCCAATGTCCCCCCTTTTGTTCAAGTATAGCTGCTACTGCATGGGGTACATACACTACAATGTGTTGCTCAAGGGTAAATTTTTGGGCCTCCTGGATCAAGATGACAGTGGTTGCCACAGCCTTCAGACACCCTGGCCAGCCTTTAGCAACACTGTCTAGCTGTTTAGAAAAGCAGGCCACAGCCCTCTGTTGGTTCCTGAGGCGCTGTGCTAGTACCCCCAAAGTGACATTCAGTCTTTCATATCTGAAAAGTTCAAAAGGTTTAGTTAAGTCTGGCAGTCCCAGTGCTGGAGCTGACATTAGAGAGTGCTTCAGCTGTCCATCTTGGGTAGAGATTTATATGAAGTTCAGAGTCACACACTAAGGCAGTACTGTAGCCATGATATTTTATGAAAAACCCTTTTGCTAGGATTTTTTCTCCTGAGAAGCTGAGAGGCTTCAGAAACAAAATGTAAACAATAATTATCTGCTGCTGTGGAATGCAAGAGGTGCATCTTTGATTGGTCTCATGTGGTTGTTTTTAATTAATGGCCAATCACAGTCCAGCTGTGTCAGACTGTCTGGTCAGTCACAAGATTTTATTATCATTCCATTCCTTTCCTTGCTAGCTTTCTGATGAAATCCTTTCTTCTATTCTTTTAGTATAGTTTTAATAGATAATTTCATTTTAATAGAATATATATAATAAAATAATAAATCAGCTTTCTGAAACATGGAGTCAAGATTCTTGTCTCTTCCCTCGTCCTGGGACCCCTGTGAACACCACAACAAGTACAGAATCTGAAAAATATAAAAGCTAAAACTTAAGGCATCATCAGAAGTGACCTAACATGCTACAAAAGGGGTCAAAATGTTTTCTCGAGTAGGGTCCTGCTGTAAAGTTTCCAAGTGCCCCTAAAAACACCACCTGAGAGAACACACTGTCAGGCACAAAGGCAATTACACAAAGAATTACATAAAGGGTGTGGAATGCCTCTCAGAGAGGGTCACACTGTAAAAAAAGTCAAAGTATCCAAAAAGTACTCTCTGAGAGAACACAGTAACTCATTTACAGGCACTAGACTTTCAGGGAGGGTCACACCGTTCTTTTAATGCCCAAGCAAATCTCTCCCTAAGACCTACACACTAAATGATTCAAAGCAGATATAATATTTTTGTCAGAAAAAAATCCCACTTCTGACACGAATTGAATGTCCCATTCTGCTATAAAAGGGCGAGTCAGGAAGGATTCTTTTTGACAGATTTCTTGGACAAAAGTAAAGTGCAAACGTGGCAATATATCTGAGAACCCTTTATTGATAGAAAAGAGTAAGTGTTCCTACTAAAGGGGGACAGGAAAAGGAGCAGAGAGGGGAGAAAGAGAAGGAGAAAGGAACAGAAGACAGGGACAGCGTTACCACAAGAACCCTGGTGATCTGTCAGTGTCAGCTTGGCAGATGGAGTGTGTGTGCTGTGAACCACAGTGCATTTGCATAGCTCCCGTGGCAGGCTGGGCACGATTTCCAAACAGTAGCAGGCTGTGTTATGAACAAAAATTCGGTTAATATTTTTTTTTTTTGTGAGAAAGAGTTACAGGGACACAGCCAGATCTGTCTCTGCCAGGGTTCTTAGTGCTTTGTTGTTGTAATACCAGGTCGTTGAGGCTTATCTCCTCTTTTGTATTAGTAAAAAGGCCTGGCTGGGTGGGGTGGATGGCCCTTCCCCGAGGCAGTGTGCTCTTCCAACATAGGGAAGACACCTGAGAGGGTGGGGGGGGGTTATGCAAAGTGACTCCAAGACCAGCATGCTTTGAGACCTCGACTCCAAAACGCAACGAGAAAACCCCAAAAACAATGAGCCAAATAAGAATTGAGAGACTAAAGTGGTGTCTGGACATGAGGAGCCGATTGCTGAGCCTGCAGAGATGCGGAGTCCCTCTCGCCCTGAGCAGAGAGTCGTCCCAACGCCGGGACCAACCACCTGAGAAGCTCAAAGGACTAAGATCTGACGGGGACATCACGCCCTAAAGGCTCCCACGAGGACCGGATCCCCTGGCTCTGCTCCTAGTGGACAGAGCTGCGCATATCCTCCTCCTCTGAGTCGCCCTGGGAGACGCGACGGGGACTGCAGCCCTGCCGAGCCGCCCAATCCTGAGCTGATCACTTTTAATAAAGGCATTAAAAAGGAGAAGAAGTCTCCTGGCCCTGTTTATTTCAGGCTGTGTGTGTTCCTTCTGTTGGCAGAGAGCAGGCTGTCGTGGCCAAGGGCTCAGTCCTGGAACAGCTGCAGGTTCTCAGGGTTGGGGCTCCGTGGCTGCAGGTACAACTGAGTGCAGGCAGCGGTGACAGGCTGGTTGCTATGGGCTAGTGCTATGGCAAGTTGGTGCAGGCGGGCAGCGCAGGAAACATGGCAGTGGTTGCAGTTAGGTGCAAGTGGGCTTGTGCTGCAGACAACAGCTGTGGCTGCAGCTGCGGTCTTGGCTGAGTGCAGGCTGGCTGTGGCTATGCTCGGGAAGCACAACAGGGGCGGCTTGCTGTGGCAGTGTCTGCTCCGTTGGGGGGACAGCAGAACACGAGGTCATCTCAATGACAAGCTGTTTTGCGGGACTGTAAAAAACAGAATTCACTACTTAGAATTTTAAAAAAGTTTGATAATAATAGGATAAAAAAAAAGGGCGATGTTACTAGTGCTGGGGTGCTCTTGGCCAACAGCCAAAGAACACACCAGTGTATACAGACAGTGGTTATCAGGGGGGTTGAAGAGGCTTCACCCCAGGCTCAGTGTTCTTGTGTCTATCTTGCTGTTTCACATACTTTGATAAGGATTTAGTATGTCCTCCCTAAAGTTTAACGTGTCCTCTGGTGCTCTGGTTTGTGTCAGTTATCACTTGGACAGGTTGGCCAGTGGATGGCCTTACACTGTTTTTAGTTACATAAAAGCCCTTCTTTTTCTTATGCTTTGCTAAGGTCTATATCACAATACATCCATCACACTATTATTTCCATAAGTGATACAGATATATTATATTCATTATATTCATTACACTACTATTTCTATGAGCAACACAGTGCATACTTAAGCTGATAGATTATATTATATCAACAAGCAGCTGAAAAGAGTTATAATTGATGCTATTTCTAAATACTTATAATCACTAACAACGTGCATAAGCTGATACATAAATGCGAAAGCCAATATTATCTGGTAACTTTTCACAATCTCTCTTCTTTGTTTTTCTTACTGTATTTGTCTTGAGCTACAATTTTTGCACTTCTGCACTTTTGGCATACTGATACTTTTCATAGATTGTTGGAGATTTTTTCAGAAATGGCTTAAAAGGCAGCTGTGAGAAGCAAATTCTCACAGCCTATTTCTGTAAACAACTAGGTTCTCAGGGTTCTCAGACAGTTTTCTCATAACAGGTAAATATTCTATCTTTGGCTGTTTTGGGAAAGTAAAAGTAAGATTTGAGAACACAAATCTTGGTATTGGAAACAAAAGGAGGAGTTGAAGTTTTCTCTACAGCCTATCGGGAGCTCAGATTTTGCAATATGCATGAAGTGAATTAGCACTGTTATAAAAGGTGTCTAATTTGATCAATAAACTGGAGTCGATGCTGACCAACAAAGGTGGGTCGTCTCCCTTCACTTCAACAATAGATCTTAAATGTTTTGTTTTAATCATCTTCCTTTTCTTATTACCATAATTTTCTGCTTTTGTCCTAGGGTTCCAGACTTTGGATTGGTGGGTACTGTCATTATTTGCATGTTTTGGACCACATAAGTGATTAATTGAATAAAGCATGGGATCAAATATGGAAGAAAAATTAGACCTGTTGTTCTACATAGTACTACAAATCTGGCTCTCTTCCACTAGGATATTCTAAAAAAATCTTCCATCTTTTCTCTATTATAGATTCCCACTTTTGGACTGGCACATGGGCTATTTTCTGAATATTTTTTGCTATATCTAAAACTGCATCCCCATTATCATCAATTTGTAGGCAGCAATCTGATGTGTTAAACTTTTTGCAAACCCCTCCCTCTTCTGCTAACAAATAGTCTAGTGCTAACAGATTTTGATACACTGCAGCTCTAGTTTGCTTTTGCTGTTTGACTATTAATTCTATGGCCTCGGCTATTTCATTAGATATGATTTCTACAACTGCTTGGAGTCTTATGACGCGATTCAACATATAAATTGGGGTTTGATATCCCCAACCCCTCATCTTGTGCTCAGGTAGCTGGACCATATGTCTGTATTATCCATTCAGGTGGCTAGTCTTTATTGCCCCACTTTTGGTATCCCCTAATTTCTCCAATTAGTTCTCTTTTATTTCTTTTTAAGGTATCATACACCGGTATTCATCTCTATCATGGATTGGGAACAGGAAAAATTTTGGTTGTATAATTCTCAGAGTGCAACTTCCTTTCCATAGGGGAGGAAGTTCTGGACAAGCCCTTTCCCCACATATCTAAAATAAGCTATTTGGTGTTTTCTAGTACTTGTTCCTTTGGTTATTCATGTTTTCCTAAAATTTGGATATTTCAGGGATCCCATAATAGGGATTCTTCCCAGAGTCATTGCATTGGTGTCCTGGTTTAGGGCAAATTTGTTAAAGAATCTGCAAAGGAGGGCCCCTCCAGAAAGTGGAACCCACACGGCCCCTCCCCCCAACCGGTTCGGGAAAAAATTCCTCGGAGAGAGGTGGAAAGAACCTGTTTATTTGACTGGCCCCGCACCCCCCAGCACACAAAATGAACAATACCCGATGACACCGCTCTGAGAAAGATGGCAAAATCAGAAAGTCTCTTTCGGGGGGTGGTTGCTCTGTTCTCAGTCCCTCCGGCGCTGGGCCAGCTGCTGCAGCCAAACCTTCGGTGTTCCCAGGTCCCAGTCCAGAGCAGGTTCGAGATGGTCACAGAAACAGGAGAGGAGAAACAGTCCAGGAAGGAATGTGGACTGTTTAGCTAAACTAGCTAATAAGCAGAGGCGAAAGCAGAGCAGAAGCAGAAGCAAGAGCAGAAAAGCCAGCCAGCAAAGCAGCAAGCTAAGCAAGAAGGAAAAAAAACCAGCCCTATGTAAGCTCTCTCTGTGTCCCTGATAAGAGAAACCCAAACAAAACTTCCACTCTTCAGAGCCGGTCTTAAAGGCACAGAACAGAGGAATGGGGATACAAGCATCATAATGTCACCCCAGGACAACTGGAAAAGTTTAATTTATTTTTAATATTGATAAATTTTTTTCTTCTCCTGGATCCAATATTGCATGGGTTTTTCAGGGATCTACCATGTGAAAGTTTCATTATAAATTTTATATCTTTTACAGGAGGTCTGTCCTACATTGTCTGAAAATTCTTCTCTCATATGCTAGAGGCATTCTTCTCTAATTTTTTCTGAACTTAATATTTATCCCTCTGGCTGATTTTCCTCTTTTATTTTGGTTCTGTTCTATTTAAGAAGTTCAACTGGGCCTAGGCTACTACCTTTTCTAGCCTTTCTTCAGACATTAAAGCTCCCCCCCAAACCCAGCAGTTGGTAACATTTAGCTCTCTGCTGGTCCTTTCTCCCAGATCTACAAACAATTTTTTTTCTTAACTTTGGTATTTCTATTTTATTTTCTAGTTGTTGTTTGAGTTTTGCATATAAATCTCTACGTGGAGTTGGCTTTGAAGTGGTGGGTTGCTGTCTGTTTTCTTTGTTTATTATTATTCATTCCCATATTAAATCTTGTATCTAATCTCGTTCCTTTTTTTATTCTTGGGTTTTACTCGTGGAGAAACAAACCTATTTGTCTCCTCATGGACACTCTTGTTTTGACCCTACAATTTTGGTAAATTTATACATTCAATTCTTTTGTATGCAGGTGTCTACCTGAGAGGAGTTATAGCAGTGGTGGCTGATGAAGGTATGAAAGCTAAAGTAAGAACCTAGAGTTTTCCTGTGGTATAGTGGTCTGTAACATTTGTGGCAAGGATCATCTGGATTCCTAAAGGTGATATGACTAATGAGTAACAGAAGCCCACTATGACGTGTACCCCCACATTCCATGCCTGATGAGGTTGCTGCCCACAGCATGTGAACATGATCTACTTGCTGGTGTGTATAATGGTTAATCTGGTCTTGCCTTCTGGCCTCCTGTCATAGTTTGACATGGGAGGAGTTTAAGGAAGTGAGGCAAAAGCTTTTTGTGTAACTGACAGTCTGTTGAAATACAGAGAAGCTGGACACGCCTCTATGAAAGACACATGTTAAAGACGAAAGAAACCCGGGAACTTTCTTTTCCGGTCGGCAAAGAAGTAACAGGCCCCAGCCCCCATCCCGACTAGGCCAGGCTGGACAGCCCTGCCGCGGGTCAGGCCCCTTTCTCCGGGCGGCCCCCCATCAGTCCCGTCCTGCCGGGGGCCGGGCCCCCAGCCGTTGCCAGGCAGAAAGGCGGGGGAGGCTGCGGAGCCCTGGCCGGAGCAGGGCTGGCCACGGCTGTTAAGACCTCACCATCAGATCCCCTCCCCCCAGCGCGGCTGAGATCAGAGACCCCTACAGCCTGTACAGAGTAGCCCTGCGGCTGGAAGTGAACACCAAGAAAACCAAAGACTAACCATGAAACCGATCCTGACACAGCCCAGTCACAACTCCCACCACAAATTACCAGTGAGTCAGGTGACTATTTGAAGGCCTCAGGCAACCTGTTAAACTTTTCAGTACTTCAATCCTCCCTCGAGTGAGAGAAAAGAACAAGATGCAAGCATGTAAAAGAACAACATGAAAACATCGAAGTCAGTGAGAATGAAATTAAGCCCCAGATGGGAAGTGAGGCAGAGTGGAAATTTTCCAGGGTAGAAATCAATTTTGATTTAGGTGGAATGTACGTCTTCAAGTATGTAGCTTGCTGTGTAGTCTGGCTGCAAAAAGCCTAGGCTCAGAGAAACTGCTTCAGTGAAGGACAGAGATAAGGAGGGGGGGGAAGGGAGGAGACAGAGGGTGATAGAGAGAGACAGAGTCTGCTGTGAGAGCAGGTCAACCTGACCTAGGAATTCTTTCTAATAAAGAAGAACTAGCGGCAAATGTCACGCGAAATTCGTAAAAATGAATATGTATGAACCTATTGTGAAATTGTATGCATATGTATTTGAGAGGGGGATAAAAAGGGACCTTAAGTTCCCAGAAGTACGCATGTCATTTTAGGGGAACCATTCCCACATGCTTCCAGCGCTGTAATAAACATACTGGCTTTAAAACTTTCACAAAAGTTGTTGAGTTTTGTTTATCTCCGCAACACAGAAGGGTGAGAAAATACCTTAGTCTTGGGGCTGAAATCCTCTTGTAAGTTATGGAAAAAAGACCCTTTTTCCCTATAACACATGAAACTATGGGGAGATGAAGGGTTAAATTGATAGCGAGCAAAGATCTCCATGTTAAAGTAAGCAGATATTAAAGTAGCTGTGATCCCATGAGAAGTTTGAATAGAAAAAAAGAGAAAGTTGTCTTCTCCCGTATCCCCAGGAGAAGAAGATCTCTGTTCCCAGGGATGAAGAGGATTTTAAAGATAGATAATGAAAACTTGTGCCTTTGAACAACTCATCTTTAAAACAATACCCCATTAGTTAACATGGCTCATCAACAAGGTGTGAGAAGGCTTGTAGAAAATAGGAAGGGCTTCACAATAGCCGATTTTCCCCTGGGTGCCTGCTAGTTGTGAGAGAACCACAAGAGAAGTGCTTTTTCCTCTTGTGGGAAAGTCTCCATAACCTTAACAAGAGGGACTTCTCTCCCTAAGTAAACTGAAGAAAGACTATTTTAGAGGTGGCAAATTGACTGGAAATTTAAAGGTTTTTTTCTTTACATTGTCAGTGGGAAAAAAAAGATTGTGGGAGAAGAAGTGTTCTGAAGGGTTTGTTTTGATTCTTACTACTTTTTTTCTTTAAATAAAATTTTCTTTATACCCTTTTAAAGGTTTTGAGCCTGCTTTACCTTTCTCCTAATCCTATCTTCCTATCTCAGAGCAGGAAATGAGTGCACTGGTGATTGACCAGCACTGAATCCCACCACACTCATCAACACATTAGTTGGGAAATTTTAAAATTGAGAAAATCTTAAATTGGTGATCCAAAAGCACTACACCTCCTTATCCCAAAATTATCAATGTCATCTGCTTTTCTTCTTTTGTGGTTCTCTGTAGTTCTTTAAATAGTCAGCCTTTATTAAGTTCACTCTCAGAATAGGGTCTTATCACCTCCCATCATATAGAGTAGTTGCCTGCATTCAAAATATGGTCCCTGGTTTTGATTTACTACAATCTCTCACTCAGTTTCTAATAGCTCATGAGTATCAAGGAGCATCTACTCAGCTCTACAACAAAGTGTTAAAATTGGTACCTGCCTTCGATTAGTGTTGGAACTTCTCCCTTTATCTCGGCAAATTTTGTAACATGCTTGTCACCTGGGCGAGCTACAATGCCAGAGCTGGCCACAATTTTCACAGTGACATTGTACCCAACTTGAGTGTCTCGTTCCAGGGTGCTTTAAGCAGGGTATGTTATCAGGAATAAATCTGGGATATGTCTCAGCAGAGAGGGCTAATGTTTGTTCTTTCTGCATGTCACAGGCAAAAGCGAAAACCCTATGTTCACCTATGGACTTGGTGTTTGTTAATTTGTATGTGCCCGATACTACCTGATCTCCCCGATTGGGAAGGTAGCAAACCACCACCCCGGAGTTTGGAAAGCTTCTGGCCTTTGGGAATACAAAAGAATCAATAAAGCCCGTGGGGAACTCCCTCCCAGTCTGGATTGATGTGCGGTTGCTCATGGTTTACTTGCTGAATTGAGCTTGTACATTCTGTTTTAAAGTAATTTTCTAAAGTTTGTACTATGGACAGGACATATTTCTTGACACTGTCCTTCCCTTCTTCATAAGTGGCCATACTATTGGGTGAAGTCAAAAAGGGTAGACTAAACACCATTTCATAAGGTGAAACTTTTAAGTCTGATCTAGACTGTGTTCTAATTCTTAGCAAGGCTGGGGTAGGCACTTGATCCATGACAATTGGGTTTCAATCATAAGCTTTGTTAGAGTTCTCTTGAGAGTTTGGTTAATCTTTTCAACCCACCCTGAACTCTGTGGATGCCATGGAGTGCGTAATTCTCACTTTATACCTAAAGCTTAGACTACTTGCTGTAGTATTTTTGAGGTAAAATGTGTTCCTCTATCTGAGTGAATGGGATTTACTATTCCATACTGGGGAATTATTAGTTCTAGAAGAGTTTTGTATACCATATTGACAGTAGCTTTCACTACTGGCACTGCTTCTACCTAATGGGTTAAATGGTCTATTATTACCAACAAAAATTTCTACTGTTACACCTGGGGGAGTTCAGTGAAATCTACTTGGATGCTTTAAAAAGGTCATAAGGCTAATTCTCGCCTTCCTTGGTGGGCTTTCCTCATCACTTCTCGGTTTACCTTCTGGCATATCACACACTTTTCAGTTATTTTTTTTGCTATTCGATAAATTCTTATGCAGTCACAGTTTCTCAAGAACTGATCACTCAATGCTTGAGTACCCCAATGA
The DNA here is from genome assembly GCF_047830755.1 of Zonotrichia albicollis. Lineage (NCBI taxonomy): Eukaryota > Metazoa > Chordata > Aves > Passeriformes > Passerellidae > Zonotrichia > Zonotrichia albicollis. The sequence continues at coordinate 1,893,164 of NC_133859.1, forward strand.
GTTTTACTATGCATGCTTTCTAATATTTTCTTGGTCAATGGTTTATTTTAAAGTTGCCTTCTATCAGATAACACTCACTTCTCTTCATTGTTCTTTTTTGTTCCTATTCTAAGGAGATCCTCTTCTTTGGTTTTACTGAATATGGGTACATCTTGAATTTCTCTAGTAGGGGTCAGTATCATCACCACTTTCTTCTCCCTGGACTCAGCTGCATTTTTTGCTTCTAAGTCTGCTAAGTTATTCCCTCTTATTTCTAAAGTGGCCCTTTTTTGATGCCCCTGAATATGCACAACAGCATTTTCCTCTGGTAACTGTAAGGCTTCTCACACATTTGAGATGAGTCTTTCATTAATTAGTATTTTCCTTTTAGAATTTAACAATCCTCTTTCTTCCTAGATTTTCTCAAACGTATGTACCTGTGGTTTGACCAGGAAGAAGTGGGAATTCTGGGAAGCTGTGGTCAAACCAATGAAGGTTTTGAGTTTGATACTGACACCTGGTGTAGCCAGTGGGGTTTGGACACACCTCCGAGAATACACAGGGGTTAAAAGCAGGGCTTTGGCCCTAAGAGGCTCTTCTTGAGACGTCGAAGCGAAGAGGTCAGATCTCTCCCCCGTCCAGCCCAGCCGCTGCTGCTGGGCGGGGGAGGGGCAGCCACGTGGTAGGCCCTAGGCCTGGACAGAGATGGGAGGTGAGGAGGCCTCGAAGATGGAAGGGTGGAAAGATCCCAGAGAGTCAGCCCTCGGGCAGCCATCCCCCCCCCCCCCCCAGGAGGGAGAGAGAGAGAGAGAGCCGGCGACACCGAATGTGATAGCAGCCGGCCCAGGAGGAGAAGGGGGGGGGAAAAGTGCCCGGCCGGAGCGGCAGAGTGTGGGCAGCGTGTGTGGGAGTGCCGCAGACTAAAAGTTTTAACCCCTTTCTTTCATGATTAGAGCCTTGCAAAAATGCTAATCCTCCTCGAAGCTGAATAAAAAAAGAGATAAGAAATAAAATAAGACAAAGACCTAGCCCAAAGAACGTAGAAATGATTAAATAGAAAAAAATGATTTAGAGTAACCTTTTAGCTAGACTTTTCTTGTAGCCATAGACTCAGTTGTTCCTGTAACACAGACTGCACTTAAAAAAAAACAGTAACTCAGAACCAAGAGAGTTCATCGTGAGGACCCCCCGGCCCCAGAGGGTTAGAAAAATATGAAAGAGACAGATGTCCCAAAGCAGAGACTGTGCCTTTTTAGAGTGAGACAAAGCATCCTTAAAAGACAACCCTAAAAACAGCTCTAGTCCATGCGTCAGTAGTGAAAACACTAGACATAGAAAGAAGATGTCACAAGCAGCAAAAATACTTTTTTTTTTCCGAGCAGTGCTGAAGTGACAGAGAAGCACACGAAGTTTCAGTGTATTTCCAAGAGAAGCCTATAGAACAAAAAAGACTCCTTTCCTCTTCATAAACTGAAGTTTAAGTATACTAAAGTGTAGTGCCAAAGCTGAGCAGTTGAGTGTTTTGAGAAAATGTATCAGATTAAGAAAGTCAAGTAGTAAAAAAGAAGAAAGTAGTTTTTGTAAAATCTTCAATTTTTTCCTTTTCCTTATAATTTTTCCCTATTTCCCTGTAATTTAAGTAATAAAGTGTTCTTTATGTTTAAACTAAAGCCTGTTTTGCTTATTCCTAGTCACATCTCACAGCAAACACCAGAGTAAAAGCATTTTCATAAGAAGCACTAACTCTGTGCCAAGCTCAAACCATGACAGTACCACTCCAAAGGCGTACTTGGAATAAGTAAATACAGTCCCCCTCCCTTGTGTCAATATCTCGAGGGCTTGTTTCAAGGTGTACAATTCACATGCCTGAGCTGACTAACTGGAGGGTAGCCTTCTCTTTTCTATGGTTACTAATCTTTCATCTACTATAGCATATCCTGACATTCACTTCCCCTGAATCACCTTTGAGGATCTGTCGATGTATAATTGTTTCCCCCGCTGCAGGGGTTGGTCAGTTGGTCTGTCAAATCCTCTCTCACTTTGGTCTGGTTGTTTATAACTTCTAAGCAATCATGCACTAGTTCTTCTACTGGTTCCCCATACAAAAACTGGGTAGGATTGAGGTACCTGTCTGTAATTAGTTCTAGGTCATCTTCATCTATCAGAATTGCTTTATATTTTAGCACTCAAGAATCAGTTAGCTACTTTTCAGCTTTCTGGTTCAGAATATTTCTAACTGCATGTGGAGTGTGTACTTTTAATTTCCCCTTAAAAGTCAGTTTTCTACTTTCTTCTACTAATAGGGCAGTGGAGGCTACTGCCTGGGTATAGGTTGGCCACCCTCTACTACCAGGGTCTAACAATTTTGCCAAAAGCTACTGGTCTCTTGGACCCCCCGCATTCTTGGGCTAGGACTCCATGAGCTGCCCCATTTTCTACATCTGCAAATAGGTAAAAAGGCTTATCTAGAGCAGGAAGACTTAAAGCAGGGGCTTTAATTAACTTTAGTTTTAAGCATTCAAATTTCTGCTCATCTTCTTTTCCCCGTGTAATCTCTTCCTTTATCAGTTTTTCATACAGGAATTTAACAGCTTGAGTGTATCCTTCAATCCATATTCTACAATATCTTAAAAACCCCAATAGCTTTCTGGTTTCCTTTTTAGGTTTTGGTTGGGAGAGTGAGGTTATTCTTGTGATCCTTTTAGGATTTAATTGCTGGCTCCCCTGGCTTACTATATGCACTAAGTATTTTACTTCATTCTCTACTAATTGGAGTTTTTCTTTTGATACCTGAAGCTCTGTCATGGTTTGAGCCTGGCACAGAGCCAGTGCCCCCATGAAAACACCCTCTCCCTGGTGTCTGCTGTGAGATGTGACCAGGAATAAGCAAAACAGGCTCCAGCTTAAACATAAAGAAAGCTTTATTACCTAACCTACAGGAAAATAGGAAAAAACTATAAGGAAAAAGAAAAAAAAAATTGAAAACCTTACAAAAACACTTTCCTCCTCTCCAACACCAGAATTTCCCAAACACATACATTCTCCCAAATCACCAACTGCCCAGGCTGGCACCACCCTTTAGTATACTCAAACTTCAGTCCATGAAGAGGAGAGGAGTCCTTGTTCCATAGGCTTCCCCTGGAAACACACTGAAACCTCGTGTGCTTCCAATGTCACTCGGCACCGCCCGGAAAAAGTCCTTTTGCCACTTGTGACATCTTCCTTCCATGTTCAGTGCTCTCACCACTGTGCATGGACCAGAGCTGCTTTTAGGGTTGTGTTTTAAGGATGCCTTGTCTCACTCCAAAAAGGCACAGTCTCTGCTTTGGGACATCTGTCCCCCCCATATTTTTCCAACCCCCTGGGGCCGAGGGGTCCCCACGATGAACCCTCCTGGTTCTGAGGCACTGCCTCCCCCTAAGTGCAGTCTCTGTGTCACAGGAACAAACTGAGTCCATGGCTACAAGAAAAGTCCAGCCAAAAGGCCACTCCAATCATCTATCTCCCCACTCAGTCGTCTCCACAATCCTTCGGGCCAGGTCCTTGTCTCATCTCATCTCTTATCTCCCTTCTTATTCAACTCCAAGGAGGATCAGCATTTTTGCAAGGCCCCAGTCATGTAAGAAAGGGTTAAAAATTTCAGTCTCTGTCTGTCCTGGAATGCCGGTATGGCCAGGCTGCACTCTTCCCCCCCCTTTCTCCTCCTGGGCCGGCTGCTATCACATTCAGACACCGGCTCTCCCTCTCTCTCCCTCCTGGGGGGGGAATGGCTGCCCGAGGGCTTTCTCTTGGGGCTGCTCCTCCACCCTTCCATCCTCGAGGGCCTTCTCACCCCCCATCTCTGTCCAGGCCCCGGGCCTACCACATGGCTGCCCCTCCCCCGCTCAGCAGCAGCGGCTGGACAGGGGAGGGAGATCTGACCTCTTCGCCTCGACGTCCCAAGAGGCCTCTCAGGGCCGAAGCTCTGCTTTTTAACCCCTGTGTATTCTCGGAGGTGTGTCCAAACTGCACTGGTCACACCAGGTGCCAATATCAAACTCCGAGCATCCATTGGTTTGACCACAGCCTCCCAGAATTCCCACTTCTTCCTGGTCAAACCACCACAAGCTCCTGGTTCCACAAAAAGTTTAGTAATGATATGGTGGATTCTTGGACGTTTTCCTCATCTTCCCCTGAGAGAAGTAAGTCATCAACATATTGGATAAGTTTTACCTCTGGTAATTTGGGGAAATGTTGCAGTACTTCTTCTAGGGCTTGTCCAAATAAATTAGGGCATTCAGTAAATCCTTGGGGCAATTTAGTCCATCCGAATTGTTGCTTTCTCCCTGTATTGGGATCTTCCCATTCAAAAGCAAATATATTTCTGCTGTCCTCTATGAGGGGACAGGTTCAAAAGGCATCTTTGAGATCCACTACACTGAACTATTGGTGTGATGGAGGAATTCTGCTTAACAGTATATAGGGATTTGGTGCTACTGGATATCGATCTATAGTTCTTCTGTTTACTTTTGTCAGGTCTTGGACAAGCCTGCATGTCCCGTTTGATTTTTTTACTGGTAATATGGGGGTATTGTGAGGAGACATGTATGACTCTAAAGTCTCATCTTTGATTAATTCTTGAATTACAGATTTCATTCCTTTTCTCCCTTCGAGAGAGAGTGGATATTGCTGTACCTGAATTGGACAGTCTTTGTTGGTTATTTCAATTACTATAGGGGTTATGTTTAACTTACCCCTAATTCCAGGTTTGGCTCAAACTACTTCTTCAATTTGCTTGTCTGACCCCTATGCCTAACTGTAGTTGAACGTCCTTTCCCAGCAGATTACATTCTGCTCCTGGTATAAATAAAACATCCCCCATTCCTATCTTGTTGGTTCCTTCAAATACCACATATTTTATAACTAGTGGTCTAAATCCTTCCCCTTTTGCCCCTACTACTTGAATTGTGTCTTGGCTTTTCTCAAACCCTGTTGGGATTTAACACACACATGTCCTCTCTGCCCCTGTATCTACTAAGAACTCGAATTCCTCCTCCTGGGGGCCTACTTTTAAAGTTATCAAGGGCTGCTGTTGGTATTTTGCCCTCAGGAGATAGAGCCCCAGACCCCCCTATTCATCTGTTTCTTGAACCTGCTTGAAAACTTTCAGATCTTTTTCTCTCTGAGGGCAGTTTCATCTTAAGTGTCCAATTTTCTTGTAAAAATGGTAGATTGGGCCCTAGTTATTAAATTCCCCTTCTCCCCTTCTAGGGCCTCTCTCCCAGGGAGCTCCGTTCCTCTTAATTTCCTCCCAGCCCCACCTGCTGTAGCCTGACTGGGGCCTCATCTCCCTATAGGAGTGAGTCTTTGCCTGGTGGTTTCCCTCAGCAATAGCAGCTGCCATTATTTTAGTTTTTACCTTTTCTTTCTCCTCATCCCTCCTTACATATAATTTTTGGGCTTCTTTTAGCAGGTCATTCAACCCTCTGTCTTGTCAATCCTCTAATCTTTCTAGCTTTTCTTATATCCGGCCATGCATGGGTGACAAAGGTCACTTTTAACAGGGTTTGTCCCCCCTCCATATCAGTATCCATTCCTGAGTACTGCCTCATGTTCCTTTTTAACCTCTCCAGCTATTCAGTTGGGGTTTCGTCCTTTTTTTTGTTGCTCTGCAAATGCTTTGTGGGCATTGTGATTACAGGGAGCTGCTTCCTTAATTCCTCTGATAATCAATGCTCTGTACTCCTCTATGTTTTCTCTTCTCCTGGAGTTATTATGGTCTTACACTGGGCACTATAGTGGCATTTTATCCTCCCCAGGGGGTCCATTTACATGTTCCCTCTCCCATATTCCCATACTTGCAGCTCAATCATCTTTCTTTGAACATAAACAAAAGGTTTAGTATAGATTGCATTTCTTCCCAAGTATAAATATTAGGCCCTAAAAACTGGTCTGCTTGTTCTGCTAATCCAATAGGGTCTTCAAGTAGACCTAATTCCTTTTTGAATGCTCTCACTTTGGAGGAATTGAGTGGGACAGTGACAAACCAAATCACCCTTTGTTTCCCTCCCAATTTAACTTCCCGGAGGGGGTGTATTGATACTGCTTGGTCTTCCTTTTTGAATTCCTCTCACTGAGCTGCCCTTCCTCAGGTATTTTGACTAGGCCGGTCAGGGGTGGAGGGGGTGCATTAGGTGCTGGCGGATATGGAGGGGAAGACAATCTAAGGAATCCCAATTTTTGTCTTCTACTAGTTTAAACACCTTCACTTCTCCTGGAGAGTTTGCCTTCCCCCAGCAAGCAGCAAAATCATTTTCTTTTTGGCTGACAGCTTGTCATTTACATAAGCATTTAAGGCTTGACATATTTCCCTTTCAAAAGACCTGTTAAAAATAGGTTAGAAACTGTTGTAAAATAGTTGATAGATTGTTAAGCATGTACTGTTAGTTCGGTTATGGTAAAAGGGGTTAAAAGGGTAGTTATAAGAAATACGGTACTCAACGTACCATAATACACCACAGAAAAGTGCACCATCCCCCAAGAGAAAGGAGCCAGCCTGGACAGAACTGTAATGGGCCAATCAAGCGCCTTAAACCTTCATGCAAATGAAGGATCCAAAAAGAAACCAATCCAAAGGGACAAAAAACAGGATAAAAAGGGGCATCTGACCCAGTGAATCTTTGCCGGTCCACCTGGAACATCAGGGACATCGCTGCTTGAGAAGACACAGTACTCGTGCTGCAGCATCCTCAATGGGAACACTCCTGCTCGGTCCACGGGCCTCCATGATTTAGGCCTTTCTTTTTATTATAATGAATGCTGAAATTGCTTTTAGTACCAGGAGTCTGGTCTTCTTTTTAACTGACCCATGTAGGGGCCAGAATAAATGGTCTGATTTTATCTCTTTTTAGTTTGTTCAATCATACAATAATGTATTGTGACAGTGGTCACAGGGGTCTTCAGGTGAGGGGAGAGATGAGAATGTTGACTCCATGTTCAGAAGGCTTGATTTATTATTTTATTATATATATATTACATTATAACTATACTAAAAAGAATAGAAGGAAGGTTTCCTCAGAAGGCTAGCTAAGAATAGAATAGAAAAGAATGATAACAAAGGCAGCTGGCTTGGACAGAGAGCGACAGCCAACTCTGCCGTGACTGGTCACCAAATCCAAACATCCACAGAAGACCAATCACCGATCCTCCTGTTGCATTCCATAGCAGCAGATAACCATTGTTTACATTTTGTTTCTGAGGGCTCAGCTCCTCAGAAGGGAAAAAATCCTAAGAAAAGATTTTTAGTGAAAAGATGTCTGCGACAATGTATCATTTTGATCTTATTTTTATTCTTTGTGTCAGGGTTCTTTTTCCACTGTGCCAGCTTTATACCAAGAGAGCTATGAGGAGGTATATCCATCGGTGCTTTCTTTTTGCTTGCTTTGTGTCCCATTCTTATTTGTTTGTCTCAGCACGTCTCGCACCATCCTGCTGATCTTCCCTCTTTCTTAGCTTCCAAGCGAATCTAACTATGCACTCTTTACAGTTTTTTTCCCAATTCTCCTCACATACAGTCCAAATCCTGGGAACTAAATACTGTCTTCCGCACACTACTTTGATGATCTCTGCCTGTTGTGACTCAGCTTCTTCTACCCTCCAGGCTCTTCCTATCCTTGGGCTACCTACTTCTTCATGTCCTACAGAAATTAAGAAATTTATTGCTTGAAATCTGGTTCTCAATTCCACCCTATGGCGCTCTGGACACTAGGCACTCCTGTGAGAGGCAGTACAATACTACCTGCTATGACAGGTTTTACACTCACACAAGACCCAAGGCTCCCACTTTAGTCCGCAACTCAAACACAAAATTGCATGCATACAAACAACACAAAATTTTTATTATAAAACAATACAACAAGCACTCTGCCTTTCTCTGGCCAGTCACACAAAATAAGGGACATACACATACATCTCACACACATTTTCACCATAATAAAATATTTTTGCTGTTGAGTTAGGTTCTGTTATTCCTGTATTAATGCTTATTAACTACACAATACCCTTTAAAAAAAAAAAGTCATCTTAAATTCTTCTAAGATTCTCCTACCTTAAAACTTTTTCTCACTACTGGAATATTTATAAGAACCTCAATACATAAAGAAACTTCAAAGGTCTTGCTACAAGGTTCTCAAAAGCCTTGTTGTCAAGCAGACCTAATCAGTTCCTCATATCTCTCAGGCAGTGTTTCTCTACTCAGCAGCTAAACACTCCAGATCAGCCAAACCAGTCATGCCTCAAGGATATATTGAGGGCTAGGCCCTGCCCCTCACCTTTGGATTTCACTTTGGTGGAAGCCAAGGTGAGCCTGAGTGGTAATGAGAGGAAGAAACCCTACTGTGACTGGCCCAGAGGCCCCATGCATTTTGGGCATAGATTACCTCCGAAGTGGGTATTTCAAAGACCCAAAAGGACTCAGGTGGGCATTTGGGATAGCGGCTGTAGTGACAGAGGGCATCCAGCAATTGAACACCTTGCCTGGACTGTCCAAGAATCCATCTACAGTAGGACTTCTGAAGGGAGAAGAGCAACAGGTACCAATTGCCACTTCCACAGTGCATTGCCAACAGTATAGAACAACTCGAGATGCTGTGATTCCCATCCATAAGATGATGCGAGAGCTGGAGAGCCAAAGGGTGTTCAGCAAAACCCACTCACCCTTCAACAGTCCCATTTGGCCTGTGTGTAAATCTGAAGGAGAATGGAGATTGGCTGTGTGACTGCGGACTACCGTGCATTGAATGAAGTGACTCCACCACTGAGCGCTGCTGTGCCAGACATGTTAGAGCTCCAGTACAGGCTGGAGTCCAAGGCAGCAAAGTGGAATGCCACTATTGATATTGCCAATGCATTTTTCTCCATTCCTCTGGCAGCAGAATGCAGGCCTCAGTTTGCCTTCACATGAAGGGAAGTGCAGTACACCTGGAACCGATTGCCCCAGGGATGGAAGCACAGTCCTACCATCTGCCATGGACTGATCCAGACTGCACTAGAAAAGGGTGAGGCTCCAGAACATCTGCAGTATATTGATGACATCATTGTGTGGGGGAACACAGCAGCAGAAGGGTTTGAGAAAGGAGAGAAAATAATCTGATTCCTCCTGGAAGCTGGTTTTGCCATCAAAAAGAGCAAAGGTAAGGGACCAGCTCATGAGATTCAGTTCCTGGGAGTGAATTGGCAAGATGGACAGCATCAGATGCCTACAGATGTAATCAACAAGATCACAGCTCTGTCTCCACCAACCAGCAAAAAGGAAACACAAGCTTTTCTAGGCGTCATAGGCTTTTGGAGAACGCACATTCTGAAATACAGTCATGTCGCAGACATTTTTTCATAGAAATCCTTTCTTTCACATTTGTCCATCTTCTGGGAAACAGAGCCCCAGAAGAAGAATGTAAACAATTGTTATCAGCTGCTGTGAAATGTAGCAGGTGCCCCTGTGATTGGCTCATCTTCCATGTTTCCAATTGGGGGCCAATCACAGAAGCAAGCTTGGGGACAGATTCTATGGAGACAGAACTTTGTTATTCATTCTTTCTTTCTATTCTTAGCTTAGCAAGCCTCTGCAACTTCTCTCTCTTTATTCTTTTTAGTATAGTTATAATGTACTATATATCATATATCAATAAATCCAGCCTTCTGATCAAGAAACAAGATTCTCGTCCTTCTCTCACCCCAGCGACCTCCTCCAGTCGCTGTAATACAGTCAGATCATGAGCCCTCTTTACTTGGTCACCTGCAGGAAGAATGATTTCCACTGGGACCCTGAGCAGCAACAAACCTTTGCCCAGATTAAGCAGGAGATCCCTCATCCGGTAGCCCTTGGCCCGGTCAAGACAGGACCAGATGTGAAAAACATGCTCTACTCTGCAGCTGGGAGCCATGGTCTGTCCTGGAGCCTTTGGCAGAAGGTGCCTGGGGAAACTCAAGGCTGACCACTAGGATTTTGGAGTCGAAGCTACAGAGGGTCTGAAGTCAACTACACCCCAACAGAGAAGGAAATATTGGCTGCCTATGAAGGAGTCTAAGCTGCCTCAGAGGTGATTGGCATGGAAGCACAACTCCTCCTGGCACCCCAACTACTGATGCTGGGGTGGATGTTCAAAGCAAAGGTTCCCTCCACCCACCCTGCCACCAGTGCTACATGGAGCAAGGGGATTGCTCTTATCACACAGCGCACCCATGCTGGTAAACTGAATCTCCCTGGGATTTTGGAAGTAATTACAAATTGGCCTGAAGGTGAAAATTGTGGTCTCATGTCGCTGTCGAGGTGGTCACGACACAAAGCAGAGACCACAAGCAGTCTCAGATGGCAACTCTTTATTATCGAACATGGCTGACCTTTTATATACTTTCTAATTGTTTATACTTCTTCTACCCTAACTATTGGTCACAATAAATCAACAAAATACTATTGGTGAAAAGTTACAGCGACTTCAACTAACTTTCTAAAAATACTTCATCCAGCTGCAAAGTTCTCTTCTTATCTTTCTTCAGTTCCTCACTGCTCTTGGTCTCCTTGGTTACAGCCTTGGAGAGAGCTCCTTATCAGCTTCTTCTTGCTTCTCAGCTTCTTCTTGGTCCTTTAGCTAACAGGCCCGCTGTTAGCTCCTTCCACAGTCTCATGAATGAAGAGCAAGGACAAGTGACACAGGCTGAAGAAGCTCCACCATACAACCAACTGCCAGCAGAGGAAACACGCTACGTTGTCACATTGTAGGGATGAATCAGAAATGGAAAGCATCTGTGTGGAGCCACACATGACAGGTCGCAGAGGCTACTGAAGGAGAAGATGGATCAAGCCAATTTGCAGAACTCAAAGCCGTTCAACTGGCCAGGGACACTGCAGAAAGAGAGAAGTGGCCAAAGCTCTACATCTACACTGATTCATGGATGGTAGCCAATGCTCTGTGGAGATGTCTGGAGAGGTGGAAAGAGGCTAATTGGCAGCATAGAGGAAAACCAATTTGGGCTGCTGAAGAGTGGAAAGACATTGCTACCATGGTAGGGAGGCTGCCTGTGAAAGTCCGCCATGTAGATGCCCATGTCCCCAAGAGTAGAGTTAATGAGGAACACCAAAAACAATCAGCAGGTAGACCAGGCTGCAAAGACAGAGGTGTCAAACATAGATTTAGATTGGGAACATAAGGGAGAGTTATTCCTAGCTTGATGGGCCCATGATGCCTCAGGCCATCAGGGTAGAGATGCCACCTGTAAGTGGGCACGAGACAGACGGGTGGATTTAGCCATGGTCTGTATTTCTCAGGTTATCCATGACTGTGGGACGTGTGCTTCCATCAAACAGTCCAAGCAGGTGAGACCCCTATGGTACGGTGGGCAGTGGTCCAAGTACAAGTATGGAGAGGCCTGGCAGATTGATTACATCACACTGCCCCAGGCACACCAAAGCAAGTGCTATGTGCTCACAATGGTAGAAGCCACCACAGGATGGTTGGAAACCTACCCTGTGTCTCATGCTACTGACCGTAGCACCATCCTGGGCCTTGAAAAGCAAGTCATTTGGAGACATGGTACCTCTGAGAGGAATGAGTCAGATAATGGGACTCATTTCAAGAACAGCCTTATCAACGCACCAGCTGCAGGCAAAATGGAGAGGTACAATGGACTGTTTAAAACCACCTTGAAAGCATTGGATGGGGGATCTTTCAAAAATTGGGAGCAGCATCTAGCAAAGGCCACCTGGTTGGTTAGTTAACACCTGAGGTTCCACCAGCCAAGCATGTCCTGCCCAATCTGAGACCCTGAAAATAGGAGACGGAGATGAAGTCCCAGTGGTACATGTCAGAGGTTTGTCAGGGAAAACTGTTTGGATTAATTCTGCCTTGAGTACAGACAAACTTGTTCATGGGATTGTCTTTGCTCATGGACCAGGTTGCATATGGTGGATAATGCAGAGAGATGGAATAAAACAATGTGTACCTCAGGGAGATCTGACTGTGGGGTTGAATCATTAAAACCGAAAATCATGGACAAAGACTTCTCAACTAGTCGAAGTTAGAAAGTGGTATATTTATTACGCTGGTGGGCATCATGGGTGGGGTCATCCCTGAAATGCGTGATCGCACCGCACAAGGATTTTTGCCTTCTATTTATTTCCCAAAATAATACATATGCATAACCCCAGCACCATCCAACCCCACTTTGTATTAAAATGAAATTATTAGTTCTTCACACATGCGCAATTCTTCTCTTGAATCGGGTCAGTGGTCCCAGGGATGAAGTCAGGAAGGTCTTCGTCAGGTCTCTGTGACCCTCTGGCACGATCCAAATCTCTCTGCTTTGTGATGGATTAGCATAGAGTCCAGGTGCTGAGCATTGTTCTACTGGTTTCAATATGCTCCTATATTGGTTCACTTGTTCCACTTCCTTCTACAAATGAGCTCTTAATAAAATAATTAGCTTTAGCTTAAGCGTCTAATAATCATTAACCTATTGTTGGTGCATCTAACTTGAATATGAATTGGTTCTGACCCTCCGCTAAAATCTTAACCCTTTTAAAATCATGATTCAGGGTGAGAATCATATGCAAATATCATTGTTTGCTGGATGTTACTGCCATTGTCTGTCCATTAAACCACACAGACATGAAATAGAAAGAAATGTGTAAGTGTTGAAGGTCTGAGCAAGTGAAAGATGGAGTTTTGAGTGAGTAAAATGAAAGGGGGAAATCTTGCAGCTCTGTAGTCTGGGGCCTGGATTCAGTGGTTCTGTGTGGGGACACGATGGGGGCATGATGGGTATTGCTTGTAATTTTTGGGTGGAATGGATGGAAGCTTTTACGTGAATAAAATGCATGATGTTTGTGTGTGTAGAGTTAGAATATATATTAGTTTTGGTAGTAATTTGACGATATGGGGATAAGGGATGGAATGTCCTAGGGTGACTTTATGATGCTTGTATCCCAAATCATCTATTCTTTTTATGCTGGATATTATATTCTGTGCCTTCAAGACTAGTTCTGAGAGGAAAGATGGGGAGAAGGAGAAGCACAGAGTTTGTTATCAGAGACTGCACTCATTCCTCCACATTCTGCCCTGGACTGTGTTGTCTGGGCATGCACAGAGCAGAACAGAGCCCTCCTTTGCTTTTTAGTTAGTTTAGCTAGCTGAGGCAGAGAAGTTTTCCCTGGACTGTTTTTTTTCCCTTTTCTTGGAACTGTTCGAACCTGCTCCAGACTGAGGAGTCAGGGATACACCAAGAGCTTGCACTTTGTGGCCCACATGGGCCTACTCTGGGCAGCAGCCTTTCCCAGTGCCAGAGGGACTGATAACAGAGCAACTGTTGGGAATTTAGCTGCTAGAGAATGGAAAATTACAATGCTATGGCTAATTCCAAGTCCGGCACCTGCAAGATAGCGTGTCCTTGGGGCCTAGCTGTGGTAGGATAACAAACAGTGAAACAGACATGAGAAAAGAGAGATGCAACCCCTAAGGAATGAGGAAGAGTTCATGGCATAGTTTAACCAATAGATTGCTTGGCTTACAGAATATTCATAAGCTTATTGCTCGCTGTGTGTCTGATGCTCTCTTCAATAAACGGAATTTGCTTATCACTCATATTTAGTGTCTGAGTCTCCCCTCACCGACAAATGGCTCGACCCCGACAAAGGCCTCGTCTCTGCGACAAGCAACCACCCACAGGAGAGACTTTCTGAACTTGTCATCTCTTCAGAGCGGTGAATGAGTTTTGTCATCTGGTATTGTTAATTTTTTGTGCTGGGGAGTGCTTTGCCTGTTAAATTAACAGTTTTTTTCCACTTCTCCCTGAGGAGATTTTTCCTGAAACGGTTGGGGGAGAGCCCGTGTGAGTTTGCTTTTGGGGGGAAGGGGGCCCTTTTGGAGATTTTCTCCCAAATTTGCCCAAAACCAGGTCACCAGTCTTCCCCCACATACATGTTAAATCATCAGTAGCTCAATATGTCAAATAAGAAATACATATTTGTTCTGAACAAATGCATAAAGTCAGCCAAAGATGAAAAAGTATCTCTATGCAGTATTTTCCAGGTAACTGCAGGAAGACTGACTGTACTCTGAGCAGATCAGAAGTCATGCAGTTGTTTTAGTGTGGCACTGAGCTTGGAATGTTCTGACACACAGCACACCACTTCAGGTACTCTTCCCTTGGTCTGAAGTCATGACTTAGCTCTAAATCAAAGCCAAAGGAAGACTCGGCAAAAGAAAGACAGTAAAAAGGTGATCTTATTATAAGAACTTCTATTGTTGATCTATTTTGCAATTTTCATGAATTTTATCACCACCTCTGTTTCACTGTTGCTGTACTTAAGCATAGAACTTAAAATTACTAAACCAAGACCTGAGGAATGGAACCCCTGTTTATACTTAAAACACAGTTTAAATACAGAAATTAACTTTTGTAATATAAAGAAAAATTAAAATCTTAGAATAGCATGTTTATATTAAAAAAACTTTTTTGAACATAGAAAATAATCTTCTGTAAAAGCCCTTGATTTCCTCCCCTCAAAATTTTAGATGAATCTCTAATGTCAGATAGTAGACTGAACATATTTGCATTTTATCAGCCTAACCTTCTAGGTGGGGAGATGCAGCGAGGTGTATTTGGCCTTCAAGGGCAGAGAAGGTCAGAGTCCGGCTAGCTGAGGTTAAGGCCGACACCCAGCTGCATAGTCTGCCAGCACCCCTCGGCGTAGTAAGGCCTCAGGCTGAGCTGGTTGCGGACTGGATCGCTGCTAAATGACGAGAAGGAAGGAGCTGGACACTCGCTGGGGGCAAAATAGGTTTATTGGAAAGCCCACGATGCCAGCCAGGGAGGGATCCCCTGACGTACCAGCAAATGACCCAGAACAAAAGGTGTCTCAGGGTTACAAAGGGAAGGGGTGGATCCGGGAGGGGTTTACAGAAGACTAATAGAGGGAGGAGAGGGGATGAGCTTAACACAAATGACATAGTGGACAGCCCAATAGGTACCAGATATGGGAGGGGCCCCGGGATCACAGCCAACCACAACCCCCAAAGAGGAGAAGCTTCTGGAATACTAGGTGGAGTGGGGGGGGGGTGATTGACTTGGCCCAGGGAGGAGGAAAAGCATACATATAAGGGAAAAAGGGGAGGAGGAATTATATAACCTAAGAGATTGACAATAGAACTGGCAGGGCTGTGGCGGGAAAACTGAGGAGGGCAGAACTATTTTACACAAAATGGGGGGGAGCAGATATATAAAATGGGGGAGGAATTAGATGAACTTAACAAACACACTACAACAGGGAGAGTAATACTTTGTAAACTAAGGTCTCAATTTTTATTTTTTTATGCTGTATAATTTGCTTATGCTATAAAAGTATACATTCCAAGGCTTATAAATGAGTTACATAATGTTTAAAAAATTCTATAAACTGTTCAAGTTGCATATCAGAAAAAACCTTAAAATTAAAACTGGTACATTCTTAGTGTGTCAGACTGGATTAGTTCAATGTTTTGAGACATTTTGGGATGCTTGGAGTGCCTGTGTGTGTGAGGTGGGGCAGGCCGTACTTTGCATAGGTGAGGCAGTGCCCTGCCCTGATCCCAGACCCCCCAGAGCTGGTAGAGCTGTCAATCACACACTGGACGCAATGCTAACCCAGCCCCTGAGTGGCCAAGCAGCTGATAGTCCCACCTAGGGGGAGGGCCCACTAAGGCCCTGGGGCTTTAAAGCCCCCTTGTGGGAACCATGTGTGTCTGACCCTGCCAGCTTTCCTGGAGTCCGCCATGGAACCCTAGGAGTTAGTAGGTATATGTGTGATTTTCTATATCTTTTTTGTCTTTCTCTCTCTTTCTTCTTCTTATCCTCTTTTCATGGAATGCTTTGAGTAACTTAACATCTTGAAGGGCTTAAAGGTTTCTACATTAAATGGGCTAAGTTAACGTTATGATAAGTGCTTTATATTGAATTATGTGTTGTATCTATATCCTTCTGCCCAAGTTCCTTAATTTTTTATATTTCACCAGTAAACTCTTGTGTATTTTTGACCTTTTGAGAATATCTGGTTTGTATTTCTCTTTGCACCAAACTAGAGTAAAGGAACCTCGGTTTACATCCCTTAGCATTTAAGTGTTCTGGAGTGTTACAAAATGCCAAATAGACATTGTGATTGAAGGCATTTGTAGGCTTTGCATTTCAAGGGTTTAGATATTTCCCAGAAATATAACCTGAGAATGTGAAAGACTGTTATAATATGAGCGGGAAAAATTGTAGGTCATCTCTACTCC
Organism: Zonotrichia albicollis; assembly: GCF_047830755.1. Classification (NCBI taxonomy): domain Eukaryota; kingdom Metazoa; phylum Chordata; class Aves; order Passeriformes; family Passerellidae; genus Zonotrichia; species Zonotrichia albicollis. The sequence goes on from NC_133859.1 coordinate 1,909,426, forward strand.
AAACTCCTGATTATATGTGGTGTTTGCTCTCTGTGACCTAGTAATTTCAAACAGACTTTTTTGGTGAATCTTGCTGTGTCTGCTTTATAGGGGTGTTGTAAGTTTGGGTTTTTCAGGGAATTTTGTCCCATCTGAAAGAAAGACCCTGTGAGGGGAGGAGGTTGTCCAGGAAGCAAATAGGGGTGTTATAGATGAGTAGTGTGATGCTTGACTCTCACAATTAAAGGGTGAATATTATGTATATGTTAAGAGAAGTTTTGTAAATGTATGTTTCCCCTCTCCCTTGTGTGATGATGTTCACAGGGGTTTTCAGGTGAGGGAAGAGACGAGAATGTTGACTCCATGTTCAGAAGGCATGATTTATTATTTTATTATATATATTACATTAAAACTACACTAAATGAATAGAAGGAAAATTTTCATCTCAGAAGGCTAGCTAAGCTAAGAATAGAAAGGAATGAATAATAAAGGTTTGTGTCTCGGACAGAGAGTCCAAGCTAACTGGGCTGTGATTGGCCATTAAGTATAAACATCCAAGATGGGCCAATCACAGATGCACCTGTTGCATTCCACAGCAGCAGATAACCATTGTTTACATTTTGTTCCGGAAGCCTCTCAGCTTTTTAGGAAGAAAAATCCTAAGAAAGGATTTTTAATGAAAAGATGTCTGCAACACCCTTGCATTGTTATCATGGGATAGCCTTACTAGTCAGGGCATTTGGGAGGGTTGGCTTTTTACTATGGCAGCACCTGACCTCCAATCAAGATGTAACAAAGTGACTTCCACCACTGGACAGTGAATAAGAAGACAATTGACAAGACTTTGGGAGGGGCTAGAGGTATAAAAGGCAGAACATCCATTTTGTAGACAAGCACATGGTGACTGAATCCTTTGCTCCCAGCACTGTATTACTTTCTTTATTCAGTCTTCTGTTGTATTTTTGAAAAGGTTTTAACAAACTTTCTAAATTTTTTGAAAGTGAGCATCATTTCTCACAGGGTTAATTAAGAAACAAAAGACATGGTCAAGCACTCTTATATACCACAGTAATGACTTGGCCAAGGGAAACAAGAACTTGGGAGTCATGCTTGGGGGTTCGGGGTTTTTGGTAATTGCAGGTAATACCATGGGAGGGGATGGGGGTTTGCCCTTCATTCCCTCTTCTGCCTGGCGACCAGAGAGAGCGTACATGCATGTTACAGAGAGCAGATGCCTGTTTTTTCTCAAGACAGTGCTATGTTTTAGCTTGCTGCCCAGGTCTGCCTTTTTTTCGCCATTTCTGCCCGCTGCCATTGAGTGATACTGAGATTTACTGCTGCCGATCAAAGCTGCCTGCCTTTACCATCTCTACCAGCTGCCAGTGGGTGATACCAAGGTCCATTGCTGCTCTATTGGATCTGCCTGCCTTCACCGCTGCCTGTGGAATCTTTTGAACCCTTCAGGGAAATCCCCAGGGCCTTGCCTTGGAAGAATATACCATAGAGCCTCCACCTAGGCTGAAAGAGAAGACTTCCCCCATGGAGCCTTGCAACACTGTGATCCATCCCAGTTCCTTTCCCCATATGTCGCAAATTCTTGTAGTTTCTCCTTTCCCTGTTTCCTCATTGGTTGTGGTATCCCTGGTGGCTGGCCCTGTCTTCCCTGTAGGTCAATGCCCTTTGCCCTGCCCTTTGTGCCACCCCCGTGCTCTCAGACCATTGGCCACTGACCCCATTCTTAACGTTGTGCAGACCACATGGCCAGGTCTTTTGTCCCTGATTTCCCTTTGGCATGCTGGAATAAACCTTCACTGGAATTTATTATACAAAACGCCCTTCTGCCTCTCTTCGCTGAGCTAGCCGTGGTGAGTGTGGTGTGTGGACTTGACTGCTTTGCCTGAAGGCTTACCGAAGCGGCTTTTCCATAGCAAATGCTTATTGGGAAATAGGTAGCAGCATCCACCATCTAAACTCCAAGCTGCTACAGCTGCCTGCTGCAGAGACCGATTGCTACTTGTGAGTTTACAAAAGGAGCTATTTCCCCCTCTCCCCCCTCGCCCAAGACCCCAGTACCACCTGGAGAGATTGCCAAGCTTGCATCAGAGCTCCCCCTGCAGCTGAGGGGGAATCGGGGCACCTTTCTTGCCTCACTGAGGCCCACTAACACCCTCTGCTGGTTGTGACTTCAGCTGTTGCCTTGCTGGGGGCCAAGAGCACTCCCTGAAGCCATGGGGGAATCACTACAGCCTCTCTGCCTTGACACAAGGAAACAGTGCCCCCTACTGAATATGAGCATACATACACCAAAGGGGAAATTGCTTGGTGGACAGGAAAAATCTGTTCTTGCATTGTCTGGGGTTTTTGTTGTTGCTGTTGTTGTTGCTTGTCTGTCTTGACATATATATATATATCTATATATTTTCTAGTAAGGAACTGTTATTCCTTTTCCAATAACTTTGCCTGAAAGCTCCCTAATTTCAAAGTTATAATAATTTGGTGAGAGGGGGTAATCTTTTCCATTCCAGAAAGGTTCCTGCCTTCCTTGGCAGACACCTCTCTTTAAATCAGGACAGTTTTTGACACACAAGGTAGGGCCTGAGGGAATCAAGAGGAAAGGGTGAGAAAAGAATAACAGTTCTTAGGTAACCTATTTGCATACTGGATATAGAATCCTCTTTAAGCAGCACCATGTGGTCTAATCTACCCTTGCTCATTTGACACATGATCGTGGCTATGTTTTTCCCATTTGAAGTTCCTTATCTAAACATGGGTCCTAAGACTAAGGCCATTGCAGCTGTTATTCTGTTTGCAGAATGGCTCAATATAGTGAGGAATTCAATGTCTGTAAACTTCCCCTGGAATGTGGGCACATGGCTATATAACTATCACAGACTAAGTTCATATCTTTGGGATTTCCTTAATAATGGTACCCATTGTGAGGAAGCAACACGGGGGAGTTTTCTCCCATTCTTTCACCCAATTCTTTGGGTGAACCCCACCAGCTCTCAAAGGGGTCAAATATTCTCTAGATGCTAATGATATTGCACAATGGCTGGTGCTGCCGATATGCTTATTCTATTAAGCATTTAGAGATAGGGTGAGATTGCTTTGGATAACTACCCTGACATCTACCCCAGAGACTAGGGATGCTTCCCAGGAGCATTCCATAGGGGCCAGAAACACTGCTCAACAGCCTATCACTACCCAACAGCCCAACTTAAAAATAAATCACTCAGATTGGATGGGGGTATTGGAGGAAATAGGCCAGGTGCTGAAGGAAGAATTTTCCCCAGCTGTTTGGAAGCCCTCCTCCTGGCTCAAAGAGGGAAAGGCCAATGGCGCAGCAGTGGAACCCACAGATGTTACAACTGTCCAGGTTCCGGCTAAATCACAAGGGCAGCCACAGACACCAAGTCAGCCCTATGCAGAGGAGGAAGTATAAAACCAAATCGGTATGCCCAGTTAATGATGATGAGGTACCAGTGCCCTCACTACAAGTGGAGGAGCCAGAACCTGAAATCATCACTGAATCCTTGTTGCCTGACAGTCTCCACAATCTGCGAAAAGACTGTGCAATGGGGGCGTGAGGCTTTTTCAACCTGGTTTACTCGAGTTGGGGACCTTATGGGTACAAGCATGCAACTGGATAGTGGTGAAGAAAGGTATTTGGGATCCTTGACCCAGGATGCGGGTATTGATAGGGTGTTCGTGAAAGAGCCAGGGCCTCTTCCTCTCTGGGAACGGCTTATAATGAGTGTAAGAGAGAGGTTTGTTCACAGAGACAATCTGCTGGAGCACCATCAAAGAACATCCTGGAAGACCATGGAGGAAGGGATCAAACTCATGAGAGAAGTGGCCATATTGAAGGTACTTTTTGGAGGGGACAGACAACTTGATAACGACCCTGACAAGGTCAGGTGCACAAAGCAAATGTGGTGGAGCCTTGCATATCTGCGGCCATCTGAATATTCCAACTTCATAGCAACAATGCATTTCGAGGACAACAAAGAGACAGTGGGTTCCATAGTCAGCTGTCTTGGGAAAAATATATTTTCATGGGTGCACTGGCACTGCGCCAGCGCCAACCCATAACATGAGCAAAATCAGAAATTATGACAGTGTGGTAAATGGCCTGATGCAGAATCATGTCTCTGCTATGGTTAAGAATCTGTTGGGGTTTTAGGAGTTCTCCTTTTGGTTTTTTCCTCTTAAGGAATTTTCCCCCTATGTGTTGCTAGGAGACAATATAGACTGGATACCTAAGAGAGACAAACAAAGTTGTCAGCTCAGGGGAGGGGTGCAGCTGGCTACTCTCTCTTTACCTGAAGTTTTCCGAGGTAGGCCAGAGATATCGAAAAATTTGGTACTGGGAAAATGGGGTTGGGTGCAGCACCTAGCCCTCTTGTGCTCTCAGCATTTTGGAGGAAGGAGAGGCTGCAGTGCTGTGGAGAGAATTCATCACCACTGCAGGAGTTCCATCTCCTGTTGCCTTTATTCTACTGTGAGTGGAGCTCTGCTCATAAGAGCAGCTGTTGCACTGAGACTTATTTTTTTACCATCTGCTCGGGTGCCTCAGGGAAAAACCCCAGAATCCTGAGCCTGCCTTTCTCCTGCCCTTTTGGGAGCTGGGTCGCTGCTGCCCCCTCCCCCGCTGCTTGTCACTGCTCTGATCTTTTGCTACACTGTGGCCCCAAACCCCCTGCCTGCTGAGTGTCACAATCTGCTCATATAAACGGGGGTCGTGATGGTTCCTTAACTGATCTCAGAGTGCAAAAAAAACAACATGGAAAGGGGATTTCAATATCAATCAAAACAAATGCGCCTTTTTTTGAATGACCACAGCAAATGAGTTAAAGGAATTAGGAAAAAGGAAAAGAATAGAGAGAGAGGGAGAAAGAGAGAGGGTATAGCTACCAAATGTAGAGAGAAGTCCTCATGGTCCAGTCAATGGAGTTTGCCTAGTCACGTTGGGAAGATCTCAAAGTCCTGGTTATCTCAGGGTTCTATTATAGTCCATTGCTGGAGGGGAGAAACAGATCTTGAAATTGCTGAGGGGGAACAGATCTATTGAAATCGCTGAGGGGGAAAAAGGTATTGAAGACGGGTACAGACAGTCCATGTTCTCAGCAGGATAAGTCTATATCAGCAGTGAGAGGGACCCATTGTTTCAGGACTAGTTTCTATGGGAAACCAGTCTAGGTCCAGTGAACAAATCTGCAGACAACACTTCGCAGGCATCCCACTTCAGTCAGGCCAGCACCCCCCTGTATCACGATTATAGGGGTCTCAGTCTCAGCCCTTGGGAGGGGACTTCAATCTCCTTCCGTCATGGTGGTAGTGGAGCAGATGAAGGATTTTCCGTGAGGGGGACTACCAAAGTTGCCCCAGCAAGTTCATTTGGCCAAGAGGTGGGAAAATTCATGGGCTATTTTTGCGAAACAGGTGCCAGCACATAGGGTGCGTTGCCCCCTTGGCAGGCCCTGCTAGAAACAGTCACTGTAGACACAGCTGCGAACAATCACTTGGCAGGCCAGAACTATGCTCAGGGGCCTCAGGATTTTGGCATTCATCCACCACCGGCAGGCCAGAATTCCAATCAGGGACCTCAGGGTCCTGATGTCTGTCCTTGGGACAGTCATGAGGTAAATGAAGGGAACTTCAGACCATATCTCACAGGGAGACATCTCACAGTTCCAGCTACAGCTGTGGAGCTTCTGATACATCTTGTCCACCACCCCAAGGTTTTTGTTCATTCATGACACTCCAGCTTGCTGCTTCCTAGAGTCCTGCTGGGGCACCAGGATCGGCTGTCTCTGGGGGTGTGTAAAGCAAGCCTTTCTTCCATCCTTTCTCACCTCAGCCAAGCTGCCATTACCATGTGCTCCCCAAGCTCACACTGGAGAACCTCCTGCAGCCGTGGGGGAATCATCGCATTTGCCCTGCCCACCGGGAGCCACAAGTGCCCCTGACAGCTGTGACCGTAACTACACTAAAGGGGAAAGTGCCTGTGACCAAGAAGGCTGTTACTGAGTTTCTGGTTCTGTTTGTTGTTGCTGCCATAGTTACTGCTATTTTGTTTGCCATGTGTCCTGGTTTAGGGCAAATTTGGGAGAAAACCTCCAAAAGGGGCCCCCCAGAAAGCTGACCCACATGGCCCTCCCCCCAACCAGTTTGGGAAAGAATTTCCTCAGAGAGAGGTGGAAAAAACCTGTTTATTTAACAGGCAAAGCACTACCCAGCACAAAAAATTAACAATACCAGATGACAAAACTAATTTGCTCTGAAGAGATGACAAGTTCAGAGAATCTCTCCGATGGGTGTCTGCTCTGTTATCAGTCCCTCCAGCGCTGGGAAAGGCTGCAGAGTAGGCCCCCATAGGCTACAAAGTGCAAGCTCTCAGTGTTTCCCTGGGTCCTAGTCCAGAGCAGGTTCAAACAGTTCCAAAAAAAGGGAAAGAAAACCAGTCCAGGGAAAACTTCTCTGCCTCAGCTAGCTAAACTAACTAAAAAGCAAAGGAGCACTGTGTTCTGCTCTGTGCATGCCCAGACAACACAGTCCTGCTGAATGTGGAGGAGTGAGTGAGGCTGATAACAAAAACTCTGTGCTTCTTCTCCTTGCCTTCACTCTGAGCCAGTACTGAAGGCACAGAATATAATATCCAGCATAAACAGAACACCCAATTGGGGATACAAGCATCATAACATCACCCTAGGACATCACCCTATGACCTTTTATAACAAGGTTATACATACTGGTACATAACTGTTATTCCTATTCTCATATCTTTGCCTGAAAGCCCCTTAATTTCAAAATTTTAACAATTCAGAGGGAAGGGGGTTACATTTTCCATTCCAAGGGAGGCCCCTATAGTAAACAAGGGCGTCCCTCATGGCAGGGAGAAATGATGAGGAGGACTCCATGGATATCAGAAGGCTAATTAATTACTTTATTATACTATATTACACTATGTTACATTACATCTAAACTGAATCTGCCAAGCACCCAACTGCCCAGAATCTTATGACTCTCCACCGACAGTCCCGACACACACACGGATTAAATTGGTCAGTGAATCAAAATACTCACACCAGAATCCAATTACCAATTCCCTTCAGGTAAACAATCTTCCACAATGCATTCCACTTGTGAACAACACAGGAGCAGTAAATGAGATAAGAATTGTTTTGATCATTCTTTTCTCTGCTTCTCTCAGGTTCAGAGAATGTGAATCCCACAGGCCCCTGCCTTCCTTAACAGACAGGTCTTTTCAAACCAAGAGAGTCTCAAAGAGGAGAAGAGTGAGAGGATGAGGAAGGAGACGAGGGAGAACAGTTTCCATGTGGCACCAGTGTGAACCAGATGACCAAACATCAGAGCCCAATGTCTCCCAGCTAGGGAGAGGGGGTACACCCCACGATCGGACCTATGGTTCTTCCTGTGTGTGGTGGTTTGACCAGGAAGGAGTGGGAATTCTGGGAAGCTGTGGTCAAACCAATGAAGGTTTTGGGTTTGAGACTGGCACCCGGTGTAGCCAGTGGGGTTTGGACACACCTCCGAGAATACACAGGGGTTAAAAGCAGGGCACTGCCCTTGGCACTCTCTCTTTTTGGACATCGCGGCGAGGAGGTCAGATCTCTCCCCCCGTCCAGCCCGCTGCTGCTGGGCGGGGGAGGGGCGGCCATGCGGTAGGCCCGGGGCCTGGACAGAGGTGGGGGTTGAGGGGCTTTCAAGGATGGAAGGGTGGAGGAGCCCCAAGAGACATCGAGACATCGGGCAGCCAGCCCCCCCCCCCCCCCCCCCCCTCCCAGGAGAGCAGCCAGCCAGGAGGAGAAGGGGGGAGGAAGACTGCCCGGCCGGAGCGGCAGCGTGTGGGCAGCGTGCGTGGGAGTCGCTCCGGGACCGACAGAGACTGAAAACTTTTAACCCTTTCTTGCATGATTGGGGCCTTGCAAAAATGCTAATCCTCCTCGAAGCTGAATAAGAAGGGAGATAGGAGATGAGATGAGACAAGGACCTGGCCCGAAGAATGTGGAGATGATTGGATGGGGAGAGATGATTTGGAGTGGCCTTTTGGCTGGACTTTTTCTTGTAGCCATGGACTCAGTTGTTCCTGTGACACAGACTGCATTTAGGGGGAGGCAGTGCCTCAAAACCAGGAGGGTTCATTCGTGAGGACCCCCCGGCCCCAGGGGGTTGGAAAAATATGGGGGGGACAGATGTCCCAAAAGCAGAGACTGTGCCTTTTTGGAGTGAGACAAGGCATCCTTGAAAGACAACCCTAAAAGCAGCTCTGGCCATGTCTCAGTGGTGAGAGCACTGGGCATGGAAGGAACATGTCACAAGCGGCAAAAGGACTTTTTTTTTTCCCCGGGCGGTGCCGAAGTGACAAGGAAGCATCCGAGGTTTCAGTGTGTTTCCAGGAGAAGCCTATGGAACAAGAAGGACTCCTTTCCTCTTCATGAACTGCAGTTTGAGTATACTAAAGTGTCGTGCCGGGCTGGGCAGTTGGTGTTTTTGAGAGAATGTATTGGATTGAGAAAGTCAGGGAGTGGGGAGGAGGAAAGTGGTTTTGTAAGGTTTTCAATTCTTTTCTTCTTTTTCCTTATGGTCTTTCCCTATTTTCCTGTAGTTTAAGTAATAAAGTGTCCTTTATGTTTAAGTTGGAGCCTGTTTTGCTTATTCCTGGTCACATCTCACAGCAGACACCAGGGTGAGGCATTTTCATGGGGGGGCACTGGCTCTGTGCCAGGCTCAAACCATGACACTGTGTGAGCAAGGGGAAGATATGAGAAGGTGGGTTAGAAAGGCCACTTCTGTCCTGGCACCATGGATGGGTAAGCTCAAGGAAGAAAACACTAACAGAGGGAATTCCACCAAAATAAATGTAGCCCCAGCTTCCTGTGACCAAGCTGTTAGGTATAGCAGAAGGGAGGATGACATGTCTGATCCCCTTTAAAGGAACTTCAAGGATGTACACACAGGGAGGGAACAGTGGCCAGGACTAGAGAGGCCCTGCCTCTTGCCAGGTAAATGCTGGGGAGAATTGGGTCTTTTGGAAGATATGGATCCAATAGCCTGGTACATCAGAACCACAAATATATGGGACTTTGGTCAACACTGATATGCAGTGTACTTTAATACCATTGGGACTTGTGGAGGCAGAACCTGTTTCTATTGCTGGGCTGACAGGGGGATCGCAACAGTTGACCCTGCTAAAAGCTTAGGTGAGCTTGAATGGGAAGTAGGAGAAACACCCTATTGCGACTGGTCCAGAAGCCCTGTGTATTGTGGGCATAGACTTCCTTGGGAGCGGTTATTTCAAAAACCCAAAAGGACTCAGGTAGTCTTTTGAGATAGTGGCTGTGGAGACAGAGGGCATTAGACAATTGAATACCTTGCCTAGACTGTCAGAAAATCCTTCTGAAGTAGAATGCCTGAGGGTAGAAGAACAATGAGTACATTGCCACTTCAACAGTGCATCACCAGCAGTATTGAATGAATCAAGATGCCATGATCCCCTTCCACAAGATGATCCATGAGCTGGAGAGCCAAGGTGTAGTCAGAAAGGCCCACTCACACTTCAACTGCCCCATTTGGCCTGTGCGCAACTCTGATGGGGAATGAAGATTGACAATGGACTATCATGCCTTGAATGAAGTTCCACCACCAGTGAGCACCGCTGTGCAGGACATGCTGGAGCTTCAGTACAAACTGGAGTCCAAGGTTACTAGTGGTATGCCACCATTGACATAGCTAATGTGTTTTTCTCCATTCCTCTGGCAGAAGAGTATAGGCCACAGTTTGCCTTTGCCTGGAGGGATGTGCAGTGTACATGGAACCGACTGCCCCAGGGGTGGGAGCACAGTCCCACCATTTGCCATGGACTGATCCAGACTGCACTAGAAAAGGATGAAGCTCCAGAGCATTTGCAGGACATAGATGACATCACTGTGTGGGGGAACATGGCAACTAAAGTATTTGAGAAAGGAGAGAACATCATCCAGATTCTTCTGAAAGCCAGTTTTGCCATCTAAAGGAGTAAAGCCAAGGAACTTGTCCAAGAGACCCAGTTCCTGGGAGTAAAAAGGCAAGACGGACAATGTCAGATACCCACTGAGGTCATCAGCAAGATCACCATGATGTCTCCACCAACCAGCAAGAAGGAAACATAAACTTTCCTAGGTGCCATAGGTTTCTAAAGGATGCAACTCCCAGAGCACAGCCAGAATGTGAGCCCTCTCTACAAAAAGAACAATTTCCACTGGGGCCCTGAACAGCAACAGGGCTTTGCCTAGAACAAGCAGGAGATTCCTCACGCAGTAACCCTTCGCCCAGTCAGGACAGGACCAGAGGTGAAGAATGTGCTTTACTCTGCAGCCAGGAACAATGGTCTTTCCTGGAGCCTGTACCTGAAGGTGCCTAGTGAGACTTGAGGCCGACCACTTCGATTCTGGAGCCGAAGTTACAGAGGGTCTGAAGTTAACTACACCCCAACAGAGTAAGAAATCCTAGCAGCCTATGAAGGAGTTCAAGCTGTCTCAGAGGTAATTGGCACAGAGGCACAACTTCTCCTGGCACCCCAACTACTGGTGCTGGGGTGGTTCCCTCTACCCATCATGCCACCGACTCTACATAGAGCAAGTGGGCTGCCTTGATTACACAGCACACCCAGATTGGAAAACCAAATTGCCCTGGGATCTTGGAGATAATTACAAATTGGCCTGAAGGTGAGAACTTTGGTCTGACTGGCAAAGAGGAGCAGGAACAGGTGACACATGCTGAGGAAGCTCCACCATACCACCAACTGCCAGCAGAAGAAACACTATATGCTTTTTTCACTGATGGTTCCTGTTGCATTGTAGGGATAAACTGAGGGTGGAAAGCAACAGTAAGGAGCCCCACACAACAGGTTGCAGAAGCTACTGAAGAAGAAGGTGGATGGGGTCAACTTGATGAACTCAAAACCATCCAGTTGGCCCTGGATGTTGCTGAAAGGGAGAAGTTTTCAAAGCTCTACCGCTATACTGACTCAAGCAGGCCAAGCGGGTGAAGCCCCTGTGTTATGGTGGGTGGTGGTCCAAATATAGGTATGGGGAGCCCTGGCAGATTGATTACATTACACTGTCTCAAACCCGCCAAGGCAAGTATGATGTGCTCACAATGGTAGAAGCCACCACTGGATGGCTGGAGATCTAACCCATGCCTCACACCGCTGCCGAGAACACCATCCTGGGCCTTGAAAGGCAAGTCCTTTGGAGGCATGGTACTGATGCCTTAGGTTTTAGCTTTTATATTTTTCAGATTCTGTACTGCTTTAGTGTGTAGTTCTGAGCTTCATATTAAGGGATGGTAAGCTCTCTTCACAGAGTAGCTAGACAAAACAATTCCTTTCCTATCTTGGGACCAAGGACAACCGATCTAAATTTCAGGCACAAGAGCATAAACAACAGTGGAATGGAGAGAGAAAAAAAAGAAGGATGGGACTTCATAACCTAAAGCTATAATTGGACAATTAACTCCAATATGCAAATGGACCAAAACTTATAAAAGTGAGAGACCTCGTGACCGGTCGTCCATTTTTGTGTCCATTTGGGGTTCATCTTGGGTGTAGCCCTGTCCGGGCTCTTGTGCTGCCCAAGGTGTATCCATTGAGGCCTTTTAATAAATACCTACTTTATTCTTTAACTCCGTCTAGCCTCTGTTCTAGGTCAACCTTCACAAGGCATCAGTACCCCTGAGAGAATTGAGTCAGGCAATGGCACTCATTTCAAGAATAGCCTTATAAATACTTCAGCTAAGGAACATGGTATTGAGTGGGTGTACTACATTCCTTATGCACCAGCTGCTGGGAATGTTGAGCAGTGCAACAGACTCTTCAAAACAACATTGAAGGCAATGAGGGGTGGGACCTTCAAGCAGTGGGATCTGCATTTAGCAGAGGCATCATGGTTAGTTAACACCTGCCCTAGTTTAGAACAAATTTGGGAGGAAACCTCCGAATGGGATCCCTCTAGAAAGCAAATACAAACAGCCCCTCCCTCAACTGGTTTGGGAAAAAATTTCCTTGGAGAAAAGTGGAAAAAACCTGTTTATTTAACAAGCAAAGTATTCAAAAGCATATATATATAAAAAAAAAGAATAATATCAAGCAATGGAACCTCTCACTGTTCTGAAAAGATGGAAAATTCAGAAAGTCCTTTTCGTGGGATGTTGATTGGCTCACTCAGTCTTTTATCAGTCCCTCCAGTGCTGGAATGCAGCATCCCGGGCCCTGGTGGGCCACAGGTATGAGCCCTCAGTGTTTTTCAGGGTTTTCAGTCCAGAGCAGGTTTGAACATTTCCAAGAAAAAGAAAAATCACAGTCCGGGGAACTTCTCTGCCTCAGCTAGCTAAAAAACTAACTACAAGCAAAGGAGAGCTCTGTCTCGCTGTCTGTTCTACAGACAACGCTGTCTGTGTGAAGGATGCTGGGGAGCAAGTGCAATTTCTGATAACAAACTCCACATTTCTTCTCTCCCCATTCCCTCTCGAAACCAGTCTTAAATGTGCAGAACTTAATATCCATCATAAACAGAACAGACAATTGGGAATACAAGCATCATAAAGTCACTCCAGAACATTCCACCCCTTGTCCCCATATCATCAGCTTACTACAAAAATGAATGTATATTCTAACTCTACACATGCATAAATTTATACATACATATATATATATACACACATGTATGCAGTATACAGCTATATATAGACAATGGCAGTGGCATTCAGCAAACAGTGATGTTTACATATGGTTCTCACACAACAATCAGATCTCTCTGTGGTACACATTGTGTTTTTCCATCTTTCTCCATTATCCACCATGTGCAACCTGGTCCCTGAGCAAAGACAACCTCAAATGGATTTGTCTGTAGTCAAGGCAGAATTAATCCACACAGTTTTCCTTAACAAACCCTTGGCATGAATCACTGGGACTTCGTCTCCTGTATGTAGATGCTCAGATTGGGCAGAGCCTGGTTGTTACAGGGCTTGCAAGGGTTTTTCAGGGTGAAGAGAGAGGCGAGAATCTTGACCTCATGTTCAGAAGGCTTGGTTTATTATTTTATGCTATATATTTCATTATTACTATGCTAATAGGAATAGAGAGAAAAATTCTCAGAAGCTTGCTAAACTAAGAATAGAAAAGGAATCCATCACAAAGTTCTGTGTCCAGGCAGAAAGCAAGAACAGCTCTGCTGTGAGTGGTCAGTAAATCCAAACATCCACAGAAGACCAATCATAGGTGCGCCTGTTGCATTCCACAGCAGCAGATAACCATTGTTTACATTTTGTTGCTGAGGCCACAGCTTCTCAGAAAGGGGAAAAATCCTAAAGAAAGGATTTTTATGAAAAGATGTCTGTGATACCTGCTCATTTGGTGGAAGCTCAGATGTTAACTAACCAGGTGGCTTTTGCTTGATACTGCTCCCAGTTCTTGAAAGATCCCCCACCCAAAGCTTTCAACTGGGTTTTTAGTAGTCCATTGTACCTCTCCACTTTTCCTGCAGCTGGTGCATGGTAGGGGATATGGTACACTCAGCCAATGCCATGTTCCCTAGCCCAGGTCTTGACAAGGCTGTTCTTGAAATGAGTCCTGTTGTCTGACTCAATCCTCTCAGGGGTACCATGCCTCCAAAGGACCTGCTTTTCAAGACCTAGGATGGTGTTATGGGCTGTAGTGTGAGGCACAGGGTAGGTCTCCAACCATTCAGTGATGGCTTCTACCATTGTGAGCACGTAGCGCTTACCTTGGTGTGCCTGGGGCAGTGTGATGTAGTCAATCTGCCAGGCCTTCCCATACTTATATTTGGACCACTGTGCACTGTACCATAGGGGTTTCACTCTCTTGGCCTGCTTGATCAAAGCACACGTCTCACAGTCATGGATAACCTGAGAAATGCTGTCCATGGTTAGATCCACTCTTTGGTTTCGTGCCCACTTATAGGTGTCACCTCTACCTTGATGACCTGAGGCATCATGGGCCCATTGAGTTAGGAACATCTCCCCTTTGTGTTGCCAATGTAAGCCTTTTTTTGACACCACTATCTTTGCAGCCTGATCTACCTGCTGATTGTTTTGGTGCTCCTCATTAGTCCTATTCTTGGGAACATGGGCATCTACATGGCGGACTTTCACAGATAGTTTCTCTACCCTGGTAGCGATGTCTTTCCACTCTTCAGCAGCCCAAATTGGCTGTCCCCTATGTCACTTCATTCAATGCACAACAGTCCACAGTCAATCTCCATTCTCCTTCAGATTTGTGCTCAGGCCAAATGGGACTGTTGAAGGGTGAGTGGGTTTTCCTGACCACCCCTTGGCTCTCCAGCTCTCGGATCATCTTTTGGATGGGAATCACAACATCTCGAGTTATTCTGTACTGTCGGTGATGCAAAGTGGCAATTGGTATTTGTTGCTCTTCCACCCTCAGAAGTCCTACTGCAGATGGGTTCTCTGATAGGCCACACAAGGTGTTCAATTGCTTAATGCCCTCTGTCTCTACAGCCACTATCCTGAATGCCCACCTGAGTCCTTCTGGGTCTTTGAAATATCCACTTCGGAGGAAGTCTATGCCCAAAATGCATGGGGTCTCTGGGCCAGTCACAATCAGGTGTTTCTTCCACTCATTTCCAGTCTGGCTCACATCAGCTTTCAGCAAAGTAAAATCCTGTGATCCCCCTGTCACACCAACTAGAGAAACAGATTCTGCCCCCGCATATCTCAATGGGATCAATGTGCGCTGTGCACCAGTATCAACCACAACTTTATATTTTTGTGGTTCTGATGTGCCAGGCCGATGAATCCACACAGTCCAAAAAACACAGTTTTACCTTGCCTCTACCTGGCTAGAGGCAGGCCTCTCTAAGCCTGGTTATCCTTCATTCCTTGGGCATATGTCTTAGAGGTTCCTTCAAGGGGATCAGACGTCATTATCATCATCACCATACCTGGCAGTTCGGCTATGGGCTACTAGAACTGCTTCCTTTTGGTAGAACTTTCTCTCTGAGTCTTGCTGTCCTTCAGTTCAAGCACCTCTTATGCCAGAGCAGCAGTGAGTCTTCCATCCCACCTCCTCAAGCCTTCCCCACTATCACACAGGAAGAACCACAGCTCAGCTCATGGGGTGTACCTTCTCTCCCTATCTGGGGGATGTCTGTGTTTGATACCAGAACCTCTGATCTGTACTGCTGAGATTTGGAAAAAACCCTCTTTAATCTCCTCCCTGAGTTTCATCTGATTCTCCTCCATCTTATCTTCTAATTTCTGCAGATGTGTTTCCACAGCTGCAATTCTTGCATGTGTTGGGCCATGCATGGCATCTGCCTACGCTCAGAGCTTCTTCGCCATATCAAGCATGGTCTCCTCCCTGTCATCCTGCTTCGTCATTGCTAAAGCAGAAGCATATCTCTTGTGGCCCAGGTTGTACAAGTTTTTGCCACATCACAGATGTACAGGGTACCATGTCTGGATTCTTAGTTTTTAAGTAAACTGAGAAGATAATCTCTGCCAATGCCATTTCTCTCAAGTGTTGAATCCCTTGTTCTATGGTCTCCCACTGGGTTTACTGCATATAGTGATCATCTGCACACAGATATCTTTGCTCCACACTTCCCAAGAGCCATGCCCAGAGGCTGTAAGGGTCAGCTCCCCTCATCATACTAGACAATTGGAGTTGAACATGAGATCTGTGAAAACTCTATAAAAATGAGTTATGTGAATAAAGAATGGGCTTTTCCCTCATGAAGAAACTGAGTCCTGTCTGTTTTACTGCAGCACCATCCAGAATTGTAGCCTCACCTGCAGCACCCAAAGATGGACTAACCAACTAATTATCGATTCACCAGGTTGTTGAGCATAATCCTTTCTTAGGCCATGAAGATCCTTCAGGGAAAAGGACTCAGTAGAGACTTATGATTTTGTGTCAGTTGCCTTGACTTGTGATTTTGTGTCAAGAACTAGCTTTGAGGGTCCTTCTTCCAGATAATTATCATCCACTGGTCAATCGGTTTTGTTTGTGTGCTTCTTTCCCACATTAGCGACTGCCAGTGGCTTAGGATCACTGTCTGGTTTAGCTGCAGGCTTAGGCTCACTGTTTGATTTAGTTACAACCTGAGTAACTGAAGTGTTGTCTGCAGCCTGACTGGGGTAGCTGCTGATCTATCTCTCTGCCCCTCTACCTCTATCTGCTGCCCTACAGTATCTAGCAGCATGAGACAAGCATATGCCAGGGCCTGTTGGGAATTTAGCTGAAAAGAGACTGGAAAAGTACAAAACCGTGGCTAATTCCAAGTCCTGCACCTGTGAGATAGCGTGTCCTTGGGCCTAGCTGTAGTATGATAACAAATAGTGAAAGAGACATGAGAAAAGAGAGATGTAACCCCTAAGGAATGAGGAAGAGTTCATGGTATAGTTTAACCAATAGATTGCTTGGCTTACAGAATATTCATAAGCTTATTATTTGCTGTATAAGTGTTTGATGCTTTTCTTCAATAAACTGGACCTGTGATGAACCAGCTGGTGTCCTGGTCCCCTTCTCTCGACAAGGGCCCAGCTTACTGCAATGAGTTTTTTCTCCTTAGAGTTATCATGGCACTTCTCTGAAGTATTTCCCCATGTCGGTTGGGTTCTGTATTTGTTCATGTGGAAAGTCCCAGGCTATAGGGTCAGTAAATTCCTTCAGGATTTTGCTCATATCCTCCCATTCTCCACACAAATCAGGATTTTCCATGCCTGGATCTACTCCTGGGTCAGAGTTCTCAGCCTCTCTGGACATACCAGCCGGATTTAGACAAGCTGCAAACCATATAGAGGAAGCCTACCAGATTAAAGACCAAGAAGGTTGGTCTCTTTAACATTCAGGAGAAACTGAACATTCTTCAAAAGTGACATAACAGATTCAAAGGAAAAGGAAAGGAAAGGCTGAAAAGCCTCATCCCCTGCTCTTCCTCTAACAAACTGGGGACACTTATGTCCTAGGGTGATGCTATGATGCTTGTATCCCCAATCGTGTGTTCTGTTTATGCTGGATATTATATGCTGTGCCTTCAAGACTGGCTGAGAGCCAAGGCAGAGAGAAGAAGAAGTACAGAGTTTTGTTATCAAGAACGAGACTCACTCCTCCACAGTCTGCTGGAACACTGTTGTTGTCTGGGCATGGACGGGGCAGAACACTGTGCTCCTTTTGCTTTTGAGTTAGTTAGTTTAGCTAGCTGAAGCAGTCTGAGCTTTCCCTGGACTGTTTTTCTTTCCTTTTTCTTGGAATGATTAAAATCTGCTCCAGACTGGGACCCGGGGAAACACCAAAAGCTTGCACTTTGTAGCCTGCCGAGGCCTACTCTGCAGCCTTTCCCAGCACCAGAGGGACTGACAAGAGTGACCAGCCACTGGAGAGACTTTCTGAATGTGTGTACTGGTTTAGGGCAAATTTGTTAAAGAATCTGCAAAGGAGGGCCCCTCCAGAAAGCGAAATCCACGCGGCCCCTCCCCCCAACCGGTTCGGGAAACAATTCCTCGGAGAGAGGTGGAAAGAACCTGTTTATTTGACTGGCCCAGCACCCCCCAGCACACAAAATGAACAATACCCGTTGACACCGCTCTGAGAAAGATGGCAAAATCAGAAAGTCTCTTTCGGGGGGGGTGGTTGCTCTGTTCTCAGTCCCTCCGGTGCTGGGGCAGCTGCTGCAGCCGAACCTTCGGTGTTCCCGGGTCCCAGTCCGGAGCAGGTTCGAGATGGTCACAGAAACAGGAGAGGAGAAACAGTCCAGGAAGCAATGTGGACTGTTTAGCTAGAACTAGCTAATAAGCAGAGGCAGAAAGCAGAGCAGAAGCAAGAGCAGAAAAAGAGAGCAAGCAAAAGCAGCAAGCTGAAGCTGGAAGTGAAAAAACAGCCTTATGTACCGCTTGTCTCTGTGTCCCTGATAAGAGAAACCCAAACAAAACTTCCACTCTTCAGAGCTGGTCTTAAAGGCACAGAACAGATGAATGGGGATATACAAGCATCATAACGTCACCCCAGGACAATGTGTCATCTTTTCAGAGCAGCGAATGAGTTTTGTCATCCGGTAATGCTCATTTTGTGTGCTGGGGAGTGCTTGGCCAGTTAAATAAACAGGTTCTTTCCACTTCTCTGCAAGGAAACTTTTTCCCGAGCCAGGAGGGGGGAGAGGCCACATGAGTTCGTGTCGCTGAAAGACACGAGAGAACACAAGCACACCACCACTCTCAAGGTGAAGGGAAAAAAGGGAAGTTTTATTCTCTGACTCCAATATTTATAGTTTTACAAAAGTGACAGTGGATTGGAAAGTGACATTGACACCTCTGCAATGACACTGGTCAAACCAACAGTCCATCAACTCTCTCCTCCTCCATAAAGGAATGAAAAACAATGAGTTATTTACAGAAAGTGTGTGAGAAAATTCACTACAAGAATGTCAACATCAGAAGGCTTAGAAAATCTTAAAAAACCAGGGTGACAAGTTGGCTTTCTGGAGGGGCCCCTTTTGAAGGTTTTCTCCCAAATTTGCCCTAAACCATGACAAATAATTAATGAACTCCCAAAACATGCTACCGGAACTAGGACTCAGGGTAGGACGAAGAAACCATAAACTATTCATATCTTGAACAATCCCTAGTACCTTTGTAAACTCCCTATAAATTATTATCACTAAGCCCAGCGCAACAGCTATTGTCATCCATGCTCCTCTACTGTAAAAACTACATGTTAGGGACAATACTGGAGCTATCTCTGGATAGGAAAATAATCCTAGGGACCAGAAAGGTATTAAAACCTCAAAAAAGTCTAGGGACCAGAGACACATGAAAGACTCCACCGAGAGAGACATTATGAATTCAAGCAACATGTCTACTGACTGCTTTATCCCAATATAGAGTAAGTACAACCAAAATGCAATCAGTACAGGTTTTTTTCCACTTTCTTGAACCAAGCGCTGGGCGCCAAAAAAAATGTATTTGTCCTGGTTTAGGAGAAATTTGGGAGGAAACCTCTGAATGGGGACCCTCTAGAAAGCAAATTCAAACAGCCCCTCCCTCAACTGGTTTGGGAAAAGATTTCCTTGGAGAAAAGTAAAAAAACCTGTTTATTTACAGGCAAAGTATTCACAAGCATATAAAAAAAGGAATAATATTAAACAATGGAACCTCTCGCTGTTCTGAAGAGATGGCAAATTCAGAGAGAGTTCTTTTCGTGGGATGTTGCTTGGCTCACTCAGTCGTTTATCAGTCCCTCCAGCACTGGAATGTAGTGTCCTGGGTCCTGGTAGGCCACAGGTGCGAGCGCCAGGGGTTTTTCTTGGTTTTCCGTCTAGAGCAGGTTTGAACATTTCCAAGAAAAACCCAGTCTGGGGAACTTCTCTGCCTCAGGTAGCTAAAAAACTAACAAAAAGCAAAGGAGAACTCTCTCTCACCGTCCGTTCTATAGACAACACTGTCTGCGTGAAGGATGCCGGGGAGCAAGTGTAATTTCTGATAATAAACTCCAAGCTTCTTCTCTCCCCCTTTGCTCTCAGAACCTGTCTTAAATGTGCAGACCTTAATATCCAGCATAAACAGAGCAGACAATTGGGGATACAAGCATCATAAAGTCACTCCAGGTCAGTGGTCCACTAACCGAGCTGGCCCTGCCCAGCCTGAACCCCTTCATTTGACAAACAGAGATAAGGTTCCAGTG
Source organism: Zonotrichia albicollis (assembly GCF_047830755.1). Lineage (NCBI taxonomy): Eukaryota > Metazoa > Chordata > Aves > Passeriformes > Passerellidae > Zonotrichia > Zonotrichia albicollis. The sequence goes on from NC_133859.1 coordinate 1,929,125, forward strand.
GTGCAGTTGAGAGGTATGTTAGGAAACACTGATAGTGGGGGCCCTGGAAAATGTTAAAGATAGACTCTGAAAATGTTAGGCTTTGTGTTTTGCCAGATCATTGCACCTGCGTAAGCAGTATGATAAATTATATAATTGTTAGATGTGATGATTGTTTAGTAATTAAATATAATTATTGTATAATCATAAGAAGAATCATGAGAAACTATGTTAGAAATTTAAGGGGCCACAAGGAGCCATGTTTGGCTGAAATCTATGTATACAATAGAACAATATAAGTTTAATAATCAACATGAAAGTTATATAGCCATAGAATATAAAAACATGTTCATCTCGAATGTATGATCGGAGTCAGATATGGGTTGAAATACCCCTGATTCCCAGAGCTCTTAATAGAAGCACCAACATATAATCATTTTCGTGATTATGTGTTTCTGAACGCTAACAACACTGTTTGGATTAATTCTGCCTCGAGCTAAGATAAACCCATCCGTGGGGTTGTCTTTGCTCAGGGACCAGATTGCATTTGGTGGGTGCTTCAGAAAAATGGAGAAACACAATATATATCTGAAGAGGACCCTATTTTGAGGTGAACGGTCCATGACACTGTGCCTGTATCCATATCTGCATGTATATATGTATATAATTAGGCTAACACATGTATATATGTAGTTTAGAAGTCCAAGCTTGATGTATCATCTTGGTATGTGGAAAAAAATTCAAAGTGGATAATGCTGGTTGTGTGGTTTCTTCAAGGAAGTTCCTTCCCATTTGTTGTCATGGAAAATGCAAATGGACGTGTATTAAGAAACAGAAGACATAGCCAAGCACTCTCACATACCACAGTAATGGTTTGGCCAGGGGAAACAATTTTGGAGTCATGCCTGGGAGGAAGGGAGTGTTTCAGGAGTGGTGGTGTAAATACCAAGAGAGGTATTTGGGACCGGACTCCAAGACTCTTATCTGTGCAGTGGTGGGCTGGTTGCCAGCCCCTTTTTTCCTCTCAAGATCTGTTGTTTGTGTTACAGAGGGCGTTTGGCTGCTCTGGGGATATTTCTGTGCTTTAGCTTGCTCCCCCGGTTGTGCCCATATCCGCTGTTCCTGCTTGCTGCTACAGTTCAGCTTGCCATCTGGAGTGTTACAGAGACCAGCTGCTGCCTCTGCTGCATGTGAATTTTGTAAACATGAGCCACCTCTGTGGAAGTCCATCTGGAAATCCTTCAGTTTTTGCCTCACAATTGTCATGAGAAAAGGACCACCGAAGGGTTAAAAACTGTTGAGCCAGTTGGGAAAGAAAGTCTCATGCGTATTTAGTGCGTTTACAGATGGTGTCTGCAGAACATGCCATGCTGTACTCGAAGGGGCATGCTGCCCTGTTCTGAACAATGGAACTGGACTTTCTTCCAAACTTCAGGCCTGGCTGGACTGAGCTCTGGGGTGGCTTCCCCCCCCGCTCCAAGAGAAGACCCCTCTTGCCTGTCTTCAACCACCGTGACAGACCAACTGAAATGCGAACCCCCTCATCAAAGAACCAAGAACCCCTCTGGCACCCTATTGGCACCCCCATGGCACCCCCCTGGCAACCTCCTTGCAGAGACTGGGACTGTACCCCCTCCCAACTCAGGGAAGGGGGAGAACCTGCCCAGAGCAGACGTACCTGGGAGCATTCGGCCATGAAAACAATGGACTTTTCCCCTCCATGGAAACATAATTTCAGCCACCCTTCCCCCAACCAAGAACAGTATATCTGGGGTTCAGTTCGACTGCCTCTCTGAGAGCCTCCCCAAGACGTGTACCAGCGAGCATCGGCGGCGGGACCCCGAAGGCATCACGTCTTGGTAGCTATACCCCATTCCCTGACCTTCTTTCCTTCCTTTTTCCTTATCCTATCCTTCTCTTCCCCGGATCCTCTAACCAATGCATATTTAGCTGTAGTTATTATCAATAAACTCCATCTTGTTGATTTGCTACTGCAAACCCCTGTGCCTTTGTTGGTTATTTTTGCACCCAAAAATCATTCGTCACCCGTTCACTTCGGGCGGACCTTCACAACCTCCCACCTTCCCCCTTGCCAAGCTCCCAATAACACCTTAGGAGATTTTACGAGCCTACATGAGAGCACCCCTGAATCCTCAGGGGAACCATCACAGCCCCTCTGCTATGCTAGGAGCCAACAGCACCCCCTGGAGCCATGGGGGAATCACTGCACCCTCTCTGCCACTACACTAGCCAACAGTGCCCCCTACTGGTTGTGATTGTTACTACACCAAAGGGGAAATTGCTTGACAGGCATGAAAAGGCTATAATTAGGTTGTTTGGGGTTTTTTGTTATTGCTGTTATTGTTTGTTTGTATATATATATATATATATTTAAGTAAAGGACTGTTATTTCTTTGCCCATATCTTTGCCTGAAAGCCCTGTAATTTTGAAGTTGTAATAATTTGGGGGGGGTCATATTTTCCATTCCTGGAAGGTTCCCACCTTCCTTGGCAGACACCTGTCTTTTAAATCAGGACAGGCTGTCAATCAGAAATTTGTCTTATCTTGGCAGTTCTTACTTCAAAAGTAAGATGTTTCTTGGCAGTTGGAAGATGCCAGACTGGTATTAAATCCATGGTACCAAAATAACTCACTAGAAGACAACTTGTCCCATTTGAGTTATCTGACTGGTTAACAAACAATAAATAAGCTTTTTATGGGGGATAAGATGCCATGCTACAGGAGGACCCAATTCTGGAGCTGATGGATGCACATCAAGGAGGCTGTGACCCAATGGGTAGCCCACACTTGAGCAGGGTACCAGCAGGACCTGTGAATACATGGAGAGGAGCCCATGCTGGAGCAGGCTTGCTGGTAAGGACTTGTGATTACACAGGGGCCACATACTGGATCAGCCTGTTCCTGAAGGACTGCACCTCGTGGAAAGGATCCATGCTGAAGCATTTTATGAAGAATTGCAGCCCATGGAAACTACTCACATTGAAGAAGTTCATGGAGGACTATCTCTTGTGGGAGGAAGGAGCAGCAGAGACAATCTGTAATGAACTGGCCATAAGCTCCATTTTCCATCTCCCTGTGCCACTCAGAGGGGAGGTAGAGAAATTGGGAGTGAAATTTGTGCAAGGGGAGTAATTAAATAAACTAACAGAACACACTACAACAGAAATTGAGCCTGGGAAGAAGGGAGGGGTGGGGGGAAGGTGTTTTTAAGATTTAGTTTCTATTTCTCATTATCCTATTTGACCGGAAAAATATATTTTACGAAAGTAAAGTTTATTTTGCCCATGACAGTAACTGGTGAGTGACCTTCCTGTCCTTATCTTGACCCACTGAGGTTGAAAACGAAATGTATTATGATGACTGTAGCTGACAGAAATATATCTCTTTCCACTGTTTTTTCTGTCCCAACATCCCCAAAGAAGAATGTTGAAATACATAGGAAAAAAAAGAGGTCATGAAAGATTCACTTGAAGAAGAGGAAGATTTGGGAAAAAAAGCTCTGATAATGCAGGGCTTGAAGAAGTTGTAGCATTTGCATAACAAAAAAAAAAAAAATCATGGAAAATTTTCCTTAAATTAAAGAATAGAATGATGGAATTTTTTGAGGTGGAAGGGACCTTAAGGATCATCTACTTCCAATTTCCCCACCATGGGCAGGGACACCACCCATTCTACTAGGTTGCTCAGGGCCCCTTCCAACCTGCCCTTGAATATTTCCAGGGTTGGGGTAGCCACAGCTTCTCCGGGCAACCTGTGCCGGTGCCTCATCACCCTCACAGTAAAGAATTTCTTCCCGATGTTTAATCTAAACCAGCCAGTGAATCTTGCTATTCCTGCTGCCACCTAGAGGCCATAGCACATACCTTTGTCCCTACAGCTGAACAGAAGGGATGAAACATTTTGCTCTTCCACTACTGTTTTCCAAATGGAGTAAGCTTGCAGGACAGAAAATGACTACCAAAAGATGGACCATATGGAATTCAGTGAACTTCATCTGGCTGACCCCTTCAGAAAGCTTTTTATGAACACAAAATTCTTGTTCCATGTTTGGCTGTATCTCACCAAATTTCATGTAAAATGCATCCTGATTTCTGGGAAAGAAATTCAGCTTTGCTTACAGGCATCACTCCAGAGATCTTCAGATCCATGAGGTAAGATGTGCTGTTCACCTGTCTTACATCAAATAATATGGGGTTCTCCAGGCTACCTTATGCTGCTAGCTTGTGCTGCTGGTAGCATGTATGCAATCCCTGTGATTTTAATAGATGTGCCCAACTCTGACTGGAGTTCAGTGAACTGTTCTGGGAATGCCCAAAAAGGCACAGAAGCCCATCCATATTTTAGTCTGATACTGAAATCAGACAGATAGAAACTTTCTAACAGAGTTTTGAGTATTAGAAAGCAGGCATTCTTTATTGCAGCTGCTGGTCACTCGGGATTCTTCCACCCTTTGAGAGCGATGAGTGAAATAAACAGGGCCAGGAGACTTCTTCTCCTTTTTAATGCCTTTATTAAAAGTGATCAGCTCAGGATTGGGTGGCTCGGCAGGGCTGCAGTCCCCGTCGCGTCTCCCAGGACGACTCAGAGGAGGAGGATATGCGCAGCTCTGTCCACAAGGGGCAGAGCTGGGGGATCCAGTCCTCGTGGGAGCCTTTAGGGCGTGATGTCCCCGTGAGATATTGGTCCTTTCAGCTTCTCAGCTACCTGGTCCCGAGGTTGGGACGACTCTCTGCTCAGGGCGAGAGGGACTCCGCATCTCTGCAGGCTCATGTCTAGACACCACTTTAGTCTCTCAATTCTTATTTGGCTCGTTGTTTTTGGGGTTTTCTCGTTGCATTTTGGAGTCGAGGTCCCAAAGCCTGCTGGTCTTTGGAGTCACTTTGCATAACCCTCCCCCCCACCCTCTCAGGTGTCTTCCCTATGTTGGAAGGGCCATCCACCCCACCCAGCCAGGCCTTTTACTAATACAAAAGAGGAGATAAGCCTCAACGACCTGTGATTACCATGAAAAAACACTAAGAACTCTGGCAGAGACAGAGACCTGGCTGCGTCCCTGCAACTCTTTCTCACAAAAAAAATATTAACCGAATTTTTGTTTATAACAATGAGTGTTGGGTAAACAGAGTTTTTACACACTGATTACATACTCATCAGCTATCCCCACTTCCTTGACTTTATTCTGCACAGTTGCACCCCTTATCAGAAGTCCTTATGTGGTTCTTTGGGGTCTGTCTTCAACATCTGGTGTCCTTTTTAGGTAGTTGTTCCTCCATCCCCATTTTTGAGTAAGTGCAATATTGTTGTTTTGCATAATTTCTACTTTGTCACTGTTGCAGAGCTGAGCTGGCATCCTGCTTGTGTTATGCATTAATTCTATTTGCCTAAGTTACATCCTTAACCTTTTTTTTCCAAGGATGTTCTGTTCTACTGTCCTTGATAAGAGTAAAATGCTGTTCTGTTCTACTGTCCCTATCAAGTCAGTAAAGCAAGCAGAACCAGCTCCCAATACAAAGGGAGCAAGAGTTTGTCTTAAACATTGTAATGGGTCTAGATGGGATAGAGTTAACTTTCCTCACAGAAGTCCTCACAGTGCTGGGCTTTGCATTGGTAAGTAGAAAGGTGTTGATAACACACCAGTGCTTTTGCTACTGCTGAGCAGCACTGGTACAGCACCAGTAGTGTGTCTCCAATATCCTTCTCCCCTCAGGACAGACATACTATATTGTTATGAACAAAAATTCTGTTAATTTTTTGTGAGAAAAGGTTACAAAAAGGCAGCCAGATCACTGTCACTGCACCAGTTCTGCGTGTTTTGTTATTGTAATCACGGGTCGTTGTGGCTAATTGCTCCTTTTGTATTAGCAGAGCCTTGCTCGAGGCTAAGTTGTAGTTTTCCCCAGAATAGTGAAGAGACCTGAGAGGGTGGGGGGGGGTTATGCAAAGTGACTCCAAGGACCAGCATGCTGTGTGGGATCCCTACTCCAAACGTGCAGGAAGAACCCCAAAAACAACGAGCCACCTAAGAGTTGAGAGACTGGAGTGATGTCTGGACGTGAGGAGCCGAGTGCTGAGCCTGCAGAGATGCTGAACACCTTCGGAGCCCCTCTCTCCCTGACCATGGGAGTCGTCCCGACGCCGGGACTGGGCGGGACGGGCCGAGAAAAGTAACAACGGATGGGATCACCAAGCCCTAAAAGGCTCCCACAAAGATCGGATCCCCAGCTCTGCCCCTAGTGGACAAAGCTGCACTTATCCTCCTCCTCTGAGTCGCCCTGGGAGAGAGACGGGAAACTGCAGCCCCGCCGAGCCGCCCAATCCTGAGCTGATCACTTATAATAAAGGCATTAAAAAGGAGAAGAAGTCTCCTGGCCCTGTTTATTTCAATATGATGTCTGCTCAGCAAAAAAATGCTAAGATAAAGGAGGAGTTATGGGGACATTGATTATTATGATGTTTGTCTTCTGGAGGAACTGCTACATGTACTGAAGCCCTATTTCCCAGGAAGTGGGTGAACATTGCCTGCTGCTGGTAAGTAGAGAATAAAATCTTTTGGGTTTTCTTCACAAACTGCTCCAGTGTGGGCCCCTGTGGAAACCCAGGACACCGGGAATATTTCTCTGTCTGCTCTGGGGTACGCTGACCCCCAGGGGAGCACTGACTTTGACCCTCATTCATGGAGAAAGTTTCCTAGACTTCAAGATAGACTAGAATCCACAAAAGTGTGAAATAGATTATAGAGAGTAGTGTAGGTGTATCACTTGGGTGAGAAATTTATGCTTTGGGATATTTAGTATGTTGTAGATCGAAGCAAGATGGAGGGCACAGGGTGTCATCCTGGGTTTCTTGTTCCTGCTTCTTCTTCTTCATGGCTTTGGGTGGCATTTTGTAATTGGGCAGAAAAGCCTGCATTGCGGGCTCTTTGGGATCAGTTATTGGGTTAAAAGGGAAAATAATATAGGTGTCAGTTCTTAATTGAATAGTTAAGTCTTATATTACAGCGACCTTAGACGGTCACTGTGGTGAGAGAAGGACGAGAATCTTGTTCCTTGATCAGAAGGCTTGATTTATTGATATATAATATATAATACATTATAACTATACTAAAAAGAATAAAGAGAGAGCTTGCAGAGACTGCTAAGCTAAGAATAGAATAGAAGGAATGAATAACAAAGTTCTGTGTTCAAGGAATCTCCCCTGAGCTGCTCCTGTAATTGGCCCTTAATGGTATGAAATAAACAGGGCCAGGAGACTTCTTCTCCTTTTTAATGCCTTTATTAAATGTGGTCAGCTCAGGATTGGGCGGCTCGGCAGGGCTGCAGTCCCCGTCGCGTCTCTCAGGGCGACTCAGAGGAGGAGGATATGCGCAGCTCTGTCCACTAGGGGCAGAGCCGGGGGATCCGGTCCTCGTGGGAGCCTCTAGGGCATGATGTCCCCGTCAGATCTTACTTTGTCAGTGCGGTCCCCCTCAGTCTCGGTGCTGGGGACGACTCCCATGGTCAGGGCGAGAGGGGCTCCGCATCTCTGCAGGCTCAGCACTTGGCTCCTCATGTCCAGACATCACTTTAGTCTCTCAATTCTTATTTGGCTCGTTGTTTTTGGGGTTTTCTCTGTGGGTTTCGAGTTGTGGTCTCACAAAGCATTCTGGACTTGGAGTCACTTTGCATAACCCCCCCCCCACGCTCTCAGGTGTCTTCCCTATGTTGGAAGAGAGCACAGCCTCGGGGAAGGGCCATCTACCCCACCCAGCCAGGCCTTTTTACTAATACAAAAGAGGAGATAAGCCTCAACGACCCGGTATTACAATAACAAAGCACTAAGAACTCTGGCAGAGACAGAGACCTGGCTGCGTCCCTGTAACTCTTTCTCGCAAAAAAAATATGAACCGAATTTTTGTTCATAACAGGTACACATGGAAGAAGAGCCAATCACAGAAACCCCTGCCACATTTCACAGCAGCCGATAACAATTTGTTTACATTCTTTTTCTGGGGCTCTGCTTCCCAGAAGAGGGACAAATCCCAAAGAAAGGATTTCTATGAAGAAATGTCTGCGACAGTCTTAAAAGACCTTGTAACAAGAGATAGTTAGCCATTTTGTGCCTTCTAATGAAAAGCTGCCGAACTCACAGTAGTGAGACTTTTTTACTGATAAGAAATAATAAACACTTGAGTCCAAACATGAACTGCTATCTCAAGTGCCTTCAATCCAGACCCAGAGAAACCAACAGGCCCATTCCACAGGGTGCAATCCTTCAAGAACAGGGTGCTCCAGCATGGGCTCCTCTACAGGCTGCCAGTGGGTCTCTGCTCTGCCATGGTCCTCCATGGATTGCAGGGAGACAGCTGCTTTATCATGGTCTGCACCATGGGCTGCTGGGGAATGTCTGCTCAGGTGCCTGGAGCAACTCCTCCTGCTCTTTCTCCACTGACTTTGGTGTCTACATGGCTATTTTCTCACTCCTCTTTCCAGCTGCTGCTGTGCAGATGTTTTTTCTGCCTTCTTAAATGTTATCCCAAATGCACTACCACCATCTGATGGGCTCGGCCTTAGAGAGCAAGGGGTTGCTGGCATTGGCTTTGCCAGACATGGGGGCAGTTTCTAGCAGCTTCTTACAGAATCCGCCCTTGTAGGACCCCCCACTACCAAAGCCTCGCCATGCAATGTAGCAGGCACAGGGCCTGCAAGGCCTCCATGGCGTTCAGCAGCCTAAGATAGGAAATGCCTAGTCATGATGACTGGACCTAAGAAGCTCCTCTTCAGCCTTCAGACCCTTGCTTATCTCTCTGTAAGACTATAGGTCGCATTCACCTCAACCCTTACAATTGGATAATTTCTAAAACTCCTGTACCCTATATAAAGGACTACTTTTGCCCAGTTCGAGAGGAGAGCTGTCCCTGAGAACCTTTGCAGAAGACATCAATAAAGACATCTATGAGGAACCTCACACAGCCTTCTCCTCTCTCTCCCAGCGTCTGCAAATGGCACTTAGCAAGCTAAAGAGCTGAAATCACAAATGAGCTGATAATCACTAAAGAGCTGATATCACCTAAGAGCTGAGCTTATGAAGGTAGCCTGAGGCTGGGAGCTGCCTGGGAGCCCAGGCAGGCTATGCTGAACAGGACTGCGCTATCCAGTGCAGCGACAGCCAGCCGGGGATACCCTGAAACCCAGCTGAGGTGCGCATTAATTGGCGCACCGAACAGCAAGAACTCTGGAGCAGCATTTCTCCTTGAAATTATTACTGCCTTCACTCACCAATACCCCCTGAAGAAAAGTCCTCTGTTATAGAAGAACTTCTCTGAAGTGTGTCAGTCAACCCTCACAGCTGACATCTGGATGAGTGTCCGAGGAGACTTACAAGGCAGAACACACCACAGACCTTTGACTCACATCTGGCTGAAGAGGTGTAAGTTTTAAAACAGCCTTTATTGCCTGCATTTACCTTGGATCCTTATTTGGTTTTTTTTCTCTTTTTTCTGCTGACAGGGAATCGGGAAATATGGGGTCGAAAACCAGTACATTCAAACGATCCCAGAATGAGCGAGACTTATATTTACTAATCCTAGAAAGTTAATATTTTGAAAACTAACCTGAAAAATTTATAAAATGGATTCTTTCCCAGTTTCCAGATACTAACACCTACACTATCACTCTAGACTCCTTTTTGGACACAGTTGAGATCAGGGTATATACCTTCCAAACTAATCAAGATTTTTCTGTAATTCAGTTTTTTCCTCTCTTTAATTCTATAACCAAAGTCGTAGAAAAAAATAATAATAAAAGCTCAATTTCTGTGCAAAATCCCTCCGGGGAAGGCACTAAAACCTTATCTCCCTCACCAGAGACTGTCCCTTCAAATGCTAATCATGCTGATAACATTCTTCCCCTCTCAACCCTGGAATTCAGTCCTCCGGCTTCCCTCGGTCCTAATGCCACCTCTGGTGATGTTTCACCTTCATCCCCTCTCCCTGCAACAGGGAACACAAAATTCGCGCTGCTCCCCCCCACTTCCTCTGCACCCATGGGGTTCGTGGGGTCCGCCTATTCCTGGCCCCCCTCCTCGGGCGTGGCAAGCATGAATTCCATTCCACCGGTTGCGCAACCCGCGGTATCCTGCGTGCACCCTTCCCCCGCGCTATCTCTGAGTGTAACTGGGCCATTTTCTATCAGGTCCGTGACCCGCCCCACTACTGCTGCGGCCCCCCCACCCCTGCCGCGGGTCCCTCAATCTCAGTTACCACTACTGCCGCCATCCCTCTCACTCCCTCCACAAGTATCCCCACTCCCATCCCTGCCTGCCTGCTCTAGCTCCGACAAACCACACCATGCACCCTGTAGTGCGCGCTGTTGCAGGGGCATCGCATGCCTATCCCACCGCCTCCTCTCCCCTCTTCTCCCTTGCCCCCATCCCCAGGCTTTGCAGCCACACACCTACCCGCAGAGTCCCCCGAACAGAACCTCCAAGACCCCCCATGGTGGCAGTCCACTTCCCCACACGCCTCAGTCCTGTGCATGCTGTGCCACTCGTGGCCCTGCCATTCCAGCTCTACTGCTGCCTCCCTCTAGCCAAGCCCTGCCATGTGCCTCCTCGCACCGTCTTCAGTCCCATACACCCCTGCAAAATCTCGCTCCAACACGCCATAAAAAGCATAGGGCACTGCCTGCTCACTCTCACTCCTCCTCTGAGGACAGCAGTGACAGTTGTTGTGGTGTGATGTCATAGCTTGCCTCAGTTATCCCAGTCCTTCCCCAGGTGCCAATCACCTCTCCTTTTCCCCACCTTGACCCCTGCTGAGCGCTGTCGTTCAATCCTGGCATTCCAGAAGGGTGTTGAGTGATTGGCAGGGTTCAAAAAATGCCTTTCACCCCTGGAGTGTTATAAATAAAAAAATCTGCAAATTTTTATTTTGTGAGAAAAAGGTTACAAAAACTAGTCAGACCAGGGTTGCTGCTAAAGTGCTACTTTTTTGTTATGATAATTACAAGTCATCATTAATGGTTATTTTTTGTATTGGTGAGGGCCCTGGCTGGGGCTGGGTTGATGGCTCTTCTCCTGAGACAGTGAAGGGCATGGACCTCCCCAGACAGTGAAGAGAAAAGACGAAACATGGGAGGGGCGACATGCAAAATAACTTCAGGACCAGCATGCCATGAGAAGCTACTACTCCAAACTTACTGAAAAAAACCCCCAAAACAACAAGCCAATATAGAGTTAAGAAATTAGAGTGATGTCTAGACGTAAGGAGTGGAGTGCTGGGCCTGCAGAAATGCTGAAAACCCTTGTTGCCCCTCACCCTGAGTTGGAGAGTCCTCTCGGACTGGGACCCGGAGAGGGCAGAAGCCGAGAATTCAACATCTGGGTCACCACGCCCAACCTGCTCCCACGAGGATTGGACCCCCAGCTCTGCCCCTAGTGGACAAAGCTGCGCATATCCTCCTCCTGCGAGTCACCCTGGGAGAGATGACGGAGACTGCAGATCCATCGAGCTGCCCAATCCTGAGCTGATCACTTTTAATAAAGGCATTAAATGGAGAGAAAGTCTCCTGTCCTGTTTATTTCAGCTGGGGCGCTCGTCCGGGATAGCCATGCCCGAAGAGGACACCAGGACTGGCCATCTTGGATCTTCAGGACAGTTGGCTATCAGGACCAGAGAGATTGGCTCAGGACCAGCAAAGAAGAAGAGCACCGGTGTACCGGACTGGTGAGAAATCCGGTGGCGGGAGTGGGAGACGAGTGGGTGTGTGTGTGAGTGAGACGAAGGCTGGCAGCCGGACCTTCGAAGCGAGAGGGACCCCTCAGTACCGTGTTTTCAGACCCCTGTGAAGGGGCTGACTGGGAAAAGGGGGAAGCGAGTGGAATCTGCGTGAGTGAGTCGTCTCCTAAGGGGGAAAGAAGCCCCCCCCCCCCCCCGCTCCAGGCGTGCAGAGGGAATAGTTGTATGAGTGGCACGCACGCCCAAAAGTCCTGACAGAGGGAAGTCAGGCAGATTGTAAGTCCCAAGGAGGGTTTGGGCAAGCTCACAAGCTCTGCAGGCAAATTAGGTCCTAACAAAGGGGTCAGGAAGAAATCCCAGCGAAGGGAGCTGGGGTTTGTTTTAAGTCCTGATATGGTGAGGCCTAGCATTCAGAAGGTTAGGCAAACTAGAAATCAGGCAGCTGTTTTTGCTGACAGAGGGGAGTCAGGCACGAACTGTCTTCTTACGCCGGGGTTTCATGTTTTCTAGTCCTGATAGATATAGGATCTGACACTAGTAAAGTTAGGCAATCAAGAGGTCAGGCAGTTGTTTCAGTGTAAAGTCATGAGCATCAGGCAAATAAATTTTTTTTGAGATTACCTATCAGTAGAGGCACCTTTGGGATTTTTTCTGTTGAGACCCGAAAAATGGGAGGGTGTAATAGTAAAAAGACAGGCAAGAGACTGAGGAATATACCTCCCAATAGCCCCTTAGGGGAACTGTTAGAGAAATGGGATTCTGTAGAGGCCACGGAGGGATTAGATAAGGTGAAGATGATCCACTACTTTGTAGAAGTTTGGCCAGAATTAGAAGTGCAAGGAAGATGGCCTTGGTGTGGGACAAGGGACAAGTGGATGTGCCAACAACTGAGTCATTATCTGACAGCTCAAGGAGATACTGCTCCTGAGCAATTATTGTATGTAGCTTGCTGGTTAAAGAGTGCTATTGAGGATGAAGGTGTGCGAATTTGTAAGGTACAGAAGAAGAAGGAGGGGAATGAAGGAGGGGATGCTGGAATTGGTAAAAGATGGGACCCCCTGGATTATTTGCCTTTTTCTGCCCCTCCACCTTATAATCCTCTTCCTCAGGCACCTCAAATGGCAGGTCGGGTTCTTCCCCCGGCTGCCATCTCATTACCACCTGCTCAGACTCCTCCTTCCACCTCTTCAGCTTTCTCTATGGTAGACCCAGTATCTCGCCTAGTAACTACTCCCTCACCACCCCCTTCAGCTCCTCCTGTTCCTTCTGTGTGGGAACTCAGAACATCACTCCTGATGTCCAGGGCCGCCGAGACAAGCCTTGGGGGGCTCGGAAGCCCTGGAACGTTGCCAGAAGTGCTTGGTGGCTGGACTTTGATCCTGCATGGGACGCAACACCTGTATGAGTATGGGAGGATCACACGGGGATAAGTGGTGAAGGGATAGATTAATTATAGAGTGAAAACACAAGTTTTAGAATCTCGGTACAGGGGGGTTCTAGGAGACAAGATGGAGGAATTAGGGCGTGTCCTGTCCTCCTTCTTCTTCTTCTTCTTCTTGTCATCCATCTTTGATGGTGATGGTGGCACTTTGAGATTGGTTCTTACTGAATGTGCACTTGTCAATAAGGGTGAAAGGTATTGGGAGGAAAAGGTAAATATCCTACACGTAGTTTTTGGTATAAAAATAAGCGGCCGCCCCGAGGGAGGTCAGTGTGCTCATGGCTGGCTTGCTGTGCGGACCTCTGTCGGGCCGGGAGACAACATTGTAGATAAGAATTAATAAACAACACTGAAGAGCAGAAAAACCTGAAGACTCCTTTCGTCCTTTGGAGCGCGGGCTGCCCCAAGGCCATCCAGAGCCTTACCAGGCCATTTCAACAGCCCAGACTGGACATTTGGCGTCCGCTGCGTGGGCTACTTCCACCTGACTTGGACGAATTCCCAGGAGAGTACTGAAAACTCCTTGGGAGAGAAGCCAGAAAACGGCTGAGAGAATCTGAAGAAAAAAAAAACAACACAGCAGTCACTGAGAAGAACATCTCTCAGCTTCTGCCGAAGAAGGTTCATAGCAGAACAGCCCCGATCGGAACCAGAAACGCGCCTCTGGATCCATCTCCTGTGACCTGCTGGAAGGAGATCGGGAGCCTTCGGACTGCTCTGGCGACAGATTCGGTGAGAAGGTCAAAAATTAAGAACATGGGGGGCACACTCTCCCAAGAACAACTGGGAATTTTGTCCGCCTTACAAGGCATGGCAGAAACATACACAGCCGGGATTCCAAAGAAAGAGCTCAAAGAACTTCTGTTTTGGGTGAGACTCAATTACCCATTTTCAGAGACATGTCTGTTGTTTGAAGTGGGGTTTTGGCAAGAAATTATTAGGCATCTTTATCTTTTAGCCACGAAAAAAGACGAGACAGCCTTGAAATTGCTGTCTCCGGCAAGAATTATGTTAGAAGGTATCTCAGTGCAGTCAAAAGGACTGGAAAGGCAACAAGCTGTTGTGGGTCCCTCAGAGGCAGTGGGAGAAGAGCAAGGCTCGAGACAGAGATTGGCTCTGGCCCCAGCTAGCCAGGGGGAAAAAGCTCTCAAGAAACGGGAGCAAGGGAGCAATGTCATTGCCTCCAATCCCACCACCCAGAAAGCCCAAGAGATCCCTAAAACGCCCTGAAACCCCAGAGAGTACGGGGACTTCAAGCTCCGACTCAGGCTCAGAAGATAGTATCTTACTCCCAGAAGAGTCGAGGCTTTCTCCTCATGAGCCAGAGGGAGTAGGGACAGGAAAAGAGGCGGAGTCGGAAGGGGGGGTCCAAGGGGGAGAGAAAGGGAGGGGGGAAACTCGTCCCCGGGTCGAGCACAGCGGCGCGGCGGCGGCGATGCAGGCTGGCGGGGGGGCGCGCGTGAGGAGGTGATGGAAGACACGGGTTCTGGTGCAGCTTTTGGGAGCGCAGCACAGGGAGCGGCGGCTGCCTCAGCCGGCACAGTGGTAAAGACGCGTGCGAGGGGCAAGACTTGCGGAACCTCTGGGGAGGGGTCTCAGACCGGCGCGGTAGCTTCAGACACGGGCAGTAAATTGGGAGAGGCTGCACAGCCCCAATCGGCTACTGTAGGGACACGCAGGGGACGCGCAGTTGTGACGTCAGACCCGGAAGTCGGGACGCGGAGATCGGCTCGTATCGTGGAGCGTGCCTGGGTGCCGGCGAGGGGCGGGCTGCACGCACCGGTGGGAGGAGTGGATACTGCGTCAGAGGAGGAGGAGAGAGAGTCAGGGACAGATCGTAGGGAGGAGACTTCAGAGGCGGAACAGGAGGGAGAGAGTGACGTCAGCTCGGGAGAGACGGGGGGCGGTTCCGAAAGCAGCCATGCACGGAAAGCAGAGCTCGGTCGGAGCCAAGTCCGTCCCCCTGTGACGTCTCGGGCGAGGAGGAGCCGTGCTCGGGGTTCCATATCCCGGGGCTCCACCCCCTCTCCAGTCCCGGTGCCTTCAGTCCAAACCCTTGGGGCCCAAGCCTCTTCCCTCCGAGGGAGACATTCACGTATTCAAGCTCCATTGTCAGCTGAATCAAAAGCCATGCAGACTCGGTCTCAAACAAGATTGCAGATACGGCAGTCTGATGAACGGGGGGCAGTCGAGTTCATGCCGTCATCCAAGCTGTCCAGTCCGATGACAGCGCCACCTCGTGGGGGAATGACCGAAGTGCCCGACATGCCGGATTTGTTTGGTGGAGCCACAGCGCCATCTCGTGGCGAGACTGCAACAATGCAGCGATTTTTTCCAACAACATATAAAAAGAAAAGTACATCTAAGAAAACAATGACAACGCAGCAAATGGATTATCCTTCAACCTCGGGATTTCGTGAAGACGAAGAAAATTTAGATGAAGCACAGCAACAAGGAGAGGACATCATATGGATCACAGCCTTGGAAGGTGTTCCGGCATGGATGCTGTCAGCAGCGGAAGCAGCAAAAAGCTTCTTGCATTCTTTTGATACAGCAAAAAAGAGATATCAACAGGATCCTCAAGTTTCCTTTTCGGATTTAGGAGCGAGGCCAAAAACCTGAAAGCAAAGAATGAGGTACAGCGAATCACCGATGACCTCCACTACTCCACTGTTCATGCAGATACCGATGGAGTTTCCAGAGGAGGAATTTCAACAGCCGGTGAAGACGATGGACTGGAAGCGCATCCGAAAAGCGTTGGCAAAAGACAAGCATTTATTTCCGGGTTCAGGAGCTTTGACAATGCCGGCGACGTATGGCGCCCAGGGACAAAATCCAAGATGGGAAATGATGGGTCACGAAACACTCAAAGATTTAGGGAAGGCGGCTCAAACTTTTGGGCTGGATTCACAATATTTCAAACAACTATTAAGGGGGACATTCACCATGTACGACCTTACGCCATATGATATTCGAAGCATTGTGGCAATGATTCTCACTGACACACAGAGTCTTGTCTGGGAAAAAAGATGGAGAAAGTATCTTTCAGAGTTGCGAAATAGATATCAAGGTGGGCCAAACGCGAATCTCACAGAAGCACAGTGTTCTGGTTTGACATTGGCACAAGGCCAAATGCCCGCATGAAAATACACCTTCTCTGGTGTCTGCTGTGAGATTTTGACCAGGAATAAACAAAGCAGGCTCTCACTTGAAAAAGAAGAAAAGTTTATTTACTAAACTACAAAAACAATTACTAAACTACACACAAAAGGAAGAAAAAGAAAAAAACAAGGAAAATGAAACCTCACAAAAACACTCTTCTCCTCCTCCTCCCCCCCAAATTCCCAATACAATACAATCCAAAATCAATTCTGGGTCCAGCATCACCCTTTAGAATGCTCAACTTCAGTTCCTCAAGAGGAGAGGGAGTCCTTCCATGTGTCGTGGTGGCCTTTTCCGTCCTTGTTCCGGTGCTCTCACCACCGGACCAGAATCAGGGCTGCTTCCAGGGTTGTCCTTTTAAGGAGGCTGTGTCCAGTTCCAGAAAAGCTCAATCTCTCACCTCTGGGACATCTGTCCCCCCCATATTTTATATACCCCCTGGGGCCGAGGGGTACCCACACTGAATCTTCTTTGGCTCTGGGACATTTCTCCCCCTGGACTCAGTCTCTGTATTCCAGGGGAACATAGCTCTGTCCATGGCTACACAAAAGAGTCCAGCATAAAATGCCACTCCCTCTTCTCCATCTTTCTAACATCTCTCACTCTCTCTCTCTCTGGTCCAGATCTTCATCACTCGCTCATTTCCTTCGTCCTCCTCCACTCTTATCTCTCGTTTGGGAAGGGTTAATGTTCTGTGAAGTTTTCATTGTCCAAAAAAGGGTTAAAAACTCCTCCAAGCGGCTGGACTCCTGGCTGCACCCCCCCCCACCATCTCCTCAGCCGGGCTGCCTGCTGCCAGCACATGTTTACTGCTTTCAAGGTAACGGCACACAAACACCGGCTGCACTTTCTCTGTCTGTCTCCAAGGTGGGGGGGGGGAACAGGCTGCCCATTGCTTCCCGGCATTTCTTTACTTATCCTTCCACTCTTGGGGGGGGGGGGGGGCAGGCCTACCTCTCCCGGGCTGGGCCGCATGGCTTTTCCCCTCCCCCAGCCCAGCCAGCAACTGGGCCGGAGGAGAGACTCAACTCCTTCACCGCCGGAAATCCAAAGAGAGACTGCCAGGGGGAGAGCCCTGCTTTAACCCTGTGTTCTCGGAGGTGGATCCCATTGCCCAGTGGTTGGGCCAGATGGCAATATTCAAATCTGAGCACTCATTGGCCCCATCCACACAGCATCCCAGAAATCCTGTTTCCGGGTCAAACCATGACACACAGTTAGCAGGAGATCCTCCGGATGACAACCCAGGGGAAGAGTGTTAAATGACATCAAAGAGGCAGTGTAAATGGCAATCATGCAGATTACGCCAGCAGGAACTCAGGATGTTCCGTTCTCTTGCATCAGGCAAGGTCCCGCGGAACCATACATGTCGTTCATCGATCGACTCACGCAAGCCGTGGATCGACAGGTGACGATTGAAGAAGCGAAGAGGCCTCTCTTGGAGAGTTTGGCTTTCGGCAATGCCAAACCGGATTGTCAACGGGTCATTAGAGCCATGCCAGGACGGCCATCCTTGGCAGAGATGGTGGAGGCATGCAGCAAGGTGGGGACACCTCAGCATGTCGCATCGATTGTGAAGAAAGAGTTGTCCTGGAGTGACGTTATGATGCTTGTATATCCCCATTCATCTGTTCTGTGCCTTTAAGACCGGCTCTGAAGAGTGGAAGTTTTGTTTGGGTTTCTCTTATCAGGGACACAGAGACAAGCGGTACATAAGGCTGTTTTTTCACTTCCAGCTTCAGCTTGCTGCTTTTGCTTGCTCTCTTTTTCTGCTCTTGCTTCTGCTCTGCTTTCTGCCTCTGCTTATTAGCTAGTTCTAGCTAAACAGTCCACATTGCTTCCTGGACTGTTTCTCCTCTCCTGTTTCTGTGACCATCTCGAACCTGCTCCGGACTGGGACCCGGGAACACCGAAGGTTCGGCTGCAGCGGCTGGCCCAGAGCCGGAGGGACTGAGAACAGAGCAACCACCCCCCCCGAAAGAGACTTTCTGATTTTGCCATCTTTCTCAGAGCGGTGTCATCAGGTATTGTTCATTTTGTGTGCTGGGGGGTGCTGGGCCAGTCAAATAAACAGGTTCTTTCCACCTCTCTCCGAGGAATTTTTTCCCGAACCGGTTGGGGGGTGGGGCCGTGTGGGTTCCGCTTTCTGGAGGGGCCCTCCTTTGCAGATTCTTTAACAAATTTGCCCTAAACCAGGACACGAGTTAAGAGAGGAATGGGAAGAACAGATAAAGGGACACTCAGAGAGACAATTGGAAGACAAGGCATTGGAAAAGATGCTGGAAAAAATACTTCATCAACAGAATGAGAACACAAACAAAGTTCTTGCAACAATGCAGAAGAAGAGCAATCCCCCAGGAGGACAGTGTTACAAATGTGGGGCGTTTGGGCACATGAGAAAGAATTGTCCACAGACACATACACCAGCACCAGCGCAAAAAGTGGAAAGGCCAATTTGTGTGCGGTGCGGAAGAGGAAGTCACTCTGTGAAAGAATGCTATTCTCAGACAGACGTGGAAGGAAATCCTTTACCGTATCCGGGAAACAAAAAAAAGGAGCGCGGGAAATCACCAGCGCGCTCAGACACAAGTGTTGGCGGTGACACAAGAGCAGACAGGACAATCATCAGTGAGCGACAAGCAGGCGCCCTCAGCAAAACCCTCAGTCGATTCCTTAGCGACCCAGACCTCCTCCCACCAGGGGCACAGTGTGCATTGGCAGCTTCTAAATTAGTATGCTTCCTAGACGAAAATCATGCAGAGATACCAACAGGTGTCCGTGGAGATTCATACAAAAAGCAAGATTTCTTGATAGTTGGACAAGACAAATGCAGCATCCTTGGACTCATTGTTTATCCTACAGTTGTTTCTGCAGACAAGAATACAGAATTGACAGTTCTGTCAAGAGCGCTTCGTCCATCATTGACTGTGCCGGAGAACACTGTGGTTGCGAGAGCTTTCGCCGTACCGCCACACGCCATTGGAGAAGTCATGTCAATCTTCGACGAAGAAGGGTTTCCTATGAAGGAGCACGTTGAGATACATACTACATGGGTGAAGCACATAGGTCGAGATTGACCCACACTCACATGCCAATTGACATGTGGAGACAGGACGATAGCAATCAGAGGCATGCTTGACACAGGGGCGGATGTCACAGTAATATCGTACATCTTTTGGCCACGCAATTGGAGCTTGGTCGCGCCATTGGGTTCTCTCTCAGGCATAGGGGGAGCTTCTCCGTGTCTGCAGAGTGAGAATTCCATCGTTGTCACGGGACCAGGAGACAAGACAGCGATCATTCGTCCTTTTGTTGTCCAGAAGCCAATCACAGTCTGGGGTCAAGACCTTTTGGCACAATGGGGCGCGAAGATCGAAGTGGATTTTTAGTAGGGGTCACTGCGGCACTCGTCATATTGAAGTTGACATGGAAAACAGACAATCCAGTTTGGGTGGATCAGTGGCTCCTTGAGCGGAAAAAGTTGAGTGCTTTGAAAAACCTGGTCCAAGAACAATTGCAGAAGGGACACATCAAGCCAACAGACAGTCCTTGGAACTCTCCAGTGTTTGTCATCAAGAAAAAGCTATCAGGCAAATGGAGGCTGTTACATGATCTCAGGAAGATCAATGAAGACATAGAAGACATGGGACTGCTTCAGCTGGGACTTCCATCTGTCTCGATGATTCCCAGAGATTGGCAGCTTGTGGTCATTGACCTCAAGGATTATTTCTTCAGTATTCCGCTCCATCCAGATGATGCTCCGAGATTTGCCTTTTCAGTTCCGAGTATCAATAAGGAAGCGCCTCTGCAGAGGTACCATTGGGCGGTCCTTCCTCAAGGACTCAAAAGTTCTCCAATGATCTATCAATGGTAGGTGGCACGAGCTTTGGCACCAGCGCAGAAGAAGTTTCCGAAGGTGAAGATCATTCATTACATGGATGATTTGCTCATTACAGCATCAACACAACAGGAGCTGCAAGAAGCTCATGATTGTGTGATCGCAGAAGTGCAAAAGGCAGGTCTGGAAATCAGCATTTCAAAGATTCAAGAGGTTTCGCCTTGGAAGTATCTAGGGTGGAAGACTTCAGAGAAAACTATAAAACCTCAGAAAATGGAAGTCAGCACAAAGATTAACAATTTGCATGATTTACAACAGCTTTTGGGAGAGATCAACTGGATGAGGCTGGTTTTGGGAATCACAAACAGCAACATTCCAGCGTTGCTCGATCTTTTGAGAGGAGACACAGACATTCGATCTCCAAGGACACTCACGCAAGAAGCGAAGAAAGACTTGGAGAAAGTCACAGAAGCTATACAGAAAAGGCAGGCACATTGATTTGTTCCAACGTTGCCTTTTCAGTTGGCAGTGCTGGGGAAGAAAACACAGTTCCATGGTTTGATCTTCCAATGGGATGAATCACAAAAAGACCCTCTGATAATCATAGAGTGGGTTTTTCTACCATAGAGGCCTTCAAAGACGATTCTCATGGATTTAGAGATGGCAGCACAGATCATCATAAAGGCGAGAACAAGGTTGCTGACAAAGGCAGGATGGGAATTCTCAGTCATCAGATTACCTCTGAAGAAAGAGTATTTCGATTGGGCGATGCAACAATCGAAAGACTTGTTAATCACGTTGTTAGCTTTTCCAGGAATTTGCACAATCCATTTTCCACAGTATAGAATACTGCAATCACAAATATGTTATAGAGCGAAACCAAGAATAAGTGAAGAGCCTTTGTACGGGATCACAGTGTTCACTGATGGCTCAGGGAAGACACACAAGTCGGTGATCACGTGGAGGAACTCAACAACAGGGGATTGGGATTCAGATGTAAAGACGGTTCAGGGCTCTCCACAAATCGTGGAGTTGGCTGCCGTTGTCCAAGCATTTCAGTTGTTCGAACAACCTCTCAATCTGGTCACAGATTCCGCATATGTTGCAAGTGCGGTCAAATGATTGGAAGGTTCGCTCTTGAAAGAAGTCAGTAATGAGGTTTTATACTCCTATCTGACGAGCTTGAAAACATTGCTAGAAAGCAGGGAAAGAGAATATTTTATCATGCACATTAGAGCGCACACAACACTTCCGGGGTTTTTAGCGGAAGGGAATGCTCGGGCACACAGGTTGACAATGCCCATTTCGCAAACACTTCCGGACATTTTTGAGCTGTTTTGCGGAGAAAAGAAGAAACCTCACAACTTTATAAAAGTTGTAAAGCTCGGTATGTTTATTTATGGCACCGAATGCATATGGAGAAAATTCTCCTCAAAAAGCATGTGTACCCCTGAAGATTTCAGACCTCCTTTTATCCCCCTTCCAAATGCATATGCATACAGTTTCACAATAGGTTCATGTCCGATTCCCGGCTGTTTAGATGATTTGGAAAGGCCCGGTGTGGCCTTGAGGCAGCCCGCGCTTCAAAG
The DNA here is from genome assembly GCF_047830755.1 of Zonotrichia albicollis. Lineage (NCBI taxonomy): Eukaryota > Metazoa > Chordata > Aves > Passeriformes > Passerellidae > Zonotrichia > Zonotrichia albicollis. The sequence goes on from NC_133859.1 coordinate 1,950,869, forward strand.
GACGAGAAGAGGCTTCGAATCTTTTCTCGGTCTCGGTGTTTATTAATTGCTTATCTAAAAGATTTTCTCTCGGCCCAACAGAGGTCTGCTCAGCAGCCAGCCATGAGCACACACCCTGCCCTCCGGGGCGGTCACCTATCTTTATACTCAAAGTTACGTATACAATATTTATCATTTTTCCCCAATACCTTTTACCCTTATTAACCAGTGCACTTTTAGTAATAACCAATCCTAAAGTGCCACCATCACCACAGAAGATGGAGGAGAAGAAGAAGGACAGGACACGCCCCAATTCCTCCATCTTACTTCTCTAAACCCCCCTGTACAGAAATCCTAAACCCTGTGTTTCACTCTCTAATTAACTAATCCCTTCACCATTCACTCCGGTGAAATCCTCCTATCCTCATACAAGTGTCGTCTCCTGTGTAGGATCAAAGTCCAGCCACCAGACACTTCTGGCAACATTCCAGGACTCCCGAGCCCCCCAAGGGTGGTCTCGGTGACTCGGCACCTCAGTCCTGAGGTGCTGAGATCCCACAGGTTCATACATATTCATTCCGCGTGACAATAATCGCCAGTTCTTCTTTATCAAAGGAATTCCTAGGTCGAGGGCAAATTGACCTCGTGGTCTTTTCTGTTTTTCTTTCTCTGTCTCCTTGCTGTCTCGGCATGCGAGTTTTTCCTTCAGCTTTGGCCTCACAGACTTTTCACCGCTGCCAGACACTTTACCTACTGCAGAATGGATCTCTATTCTGTCTCATTCCCCCCTTTCCTAGGAAATAAGTAAATTCTTTTACTTAATGAAAACTTTCATGACAATAAGTGTCTTTTAATGCTTCACTATGTATGTTTGATAAAGAGGTTAGTACAGCCATTCGTTGTAGTATTCTCCAGTTCCAAATTAACAATGTAATAGATAATCCTAAGCTTATCCCAACTAATATTAGTAAAACTACAATAGGGTGGCACAACTTATTAAAGATTCCATTTGCAGTTGGTGACCACCCAAAGATCACATCTCACCAGTGATGATCCATATTTTATTTTATTCTTTGTAGAACTCTGGTTATCTCCTTTGTATCATGTTGGACAGTAATTAAGGTTTTCTTTCCACTTTCTTGGATTTCTTTCAAGACTTCTAATAGGTCTTGGTGCTTAATTAATTGTTTTACCAATGTAAGGTCCATCCCAATAGGGGTAGGTAGTAGTCTGTGATACACTGTGTAATTGGCTGTAATCAGCTGGTGGGATGTTACTGGTACCAAATACGAAAAATCACACCCAATAATCTTAACAAAATTACAAATACAGAGATTAGAATGGTTTCTACTAAACAGAATAACATCATTGCTATCAATTTGTACAGCAGCACAAGCAGTTCTCAAGCATACACCCTTTCCAGTATATACGAGCACAGTTTTCTGGTCAGTGACTGGATGAATTTCAAAGTGGCAAATACTCTGTTCAGTGTCCAAACACATCCTGGGCATTAGCAGTATTGCTTTCACAAATGAATCCCATCTGTTCTCTAGTAATGCAGGATTCTAAGTTTACTGTCTGCCACTTTTCATTCATCTTTTCATGCCCACACTATGTTCTGAAGGATAGAGTATTGTTTCTTCATGGTTTAATCTTAGGGCAATGATGGGATGGATAACATAAACAGTGGCATTACATATGGTAAGCACAAAGGCAGTGGCCACATTAGAAACAGGATCATAGGTGAAATTCACCATAGTCCACCAGGATTGAAACTTCCTTTCAAAATCAATTGCATTATCCCACTCAATTTTCTGAATTTCAGCTGGAAAATTACCTTCACCCCTTTCCTCTGTGATCAGAGCTGCTGTTGCTTGTATCCATAACTGTGCTTGTGTACAACTGAAAGCTAAAGACACATTATCTTGAACTATACTAAGTGCTTCTACTATCAACTTGTGGTCTTGGTCCCTGGCCTCTTCATACTTCCTTACTTTGGCAGTACTTTTGAAATCTGTCACTGGCTAGTTCCTAATGCCAATAGAGATTACTATAAAGGCTGCTTCAATTTTGTTAGGCTACCTGCTGCAGCAGCCAGTTTATTCATCAGTATTTCTGAATCAATTCCATTTAAAACTCTTAATCCTGTCCCTAATATGCCAGTTAGATGTTTGTTATGGGGAACAGGAACTGCTTTCTGTCCATGACCATCCCTCCCTGCCAGAGGGATGTGCTGGGCTCATACTGCAAATTCAGACACACTTCACAAGTGTATCTGACAGAGGTTTAGGTCATACTTGAGGCAGATGTTTGTTCTGAAATGTAGAGACCTCAGGGAATCTAACCTCTCCCTCTCCCTCCAAAGCACCTGATTTCTCAGATGTGTGGCAAGCAGGAATGTCTCTCCTGGTCTACAAAACCTCACCCACCTTGCCCCTAGCTAAGATCAAGCTGTGGACTGTGTTCAGGGCAGAAATAATGGAGGGGACATCTTGAGAGAAGAGCCTAAATTCATTGCAGTGCCTCAGAAGAAACTGGGATCAGGTTTCTGCTACTTGAAACACTCAGCACAAAAGTGATGTTCAAAATCCTACAGCCTGCTGCTGAGCTCTGAGGGGGTCTCTCTCTCTACCTCTTTTAAGCAGAATCCAACTGCCTCAGACTGGGACAATCACTGATCCAAATCTCAGTAGGAAAAGGGATAGCTATAAATAAGGAAAATCACCTTCCTTGCTTGGGTTAATTTGCCACCTGCAGTTCAGCACCCTTTGCCAGCCATTGCCTGGGGGTTCAGCCAACCAGCTTGGAAAATGACCTAAGGAAAATGATTTCTTGGTGTTCCTGGTTTTAGGCACCAGGAGAGCTGGCTCCTTCCTTTCTTGTTCTGCTCCTGAGAGATGCCTGTTTTTGTGACCATGTTGTCCAGCCCTCAAAGGAAGTTTTTAGGAAGGAGGAGCAGGCTGGTTGGATTTTTGAGATGTTAATTTGCATTATCAACTCCACACGTTTGAGAGACCATTCTGGATTGAATAATCGCTGTTGTTCAGTCACATTCTTTACTACGTTAGGGTCAAGTTTGGAGTTTGGGTAGAGTCTGAACTAGTATGGGGTGTATAATGCCCCGCTGTGGTAAAAAGTGCAGTGCCCACTTTGAATTCAAATGAAAGTCTGATAGTAACCCAAGCTCAAAGGCAGGTCACTTCTACAGGCTGTGTCAGGGTGAAATTACACCAACAGTCTGATTCACTTAGGTCATCACAGACTTCCTGGTGTTCATATACACCAGGGGAGGTTCAGACACTAATTACATCTGGTCTCTCATAAGCCATCCTATTGATGACCCAGCACTTTACTTTGATTTCTTCTCTTCTGATTCCTTGAAGTGTTCTCAGTTCCTGTTCCGGCTATTCTTGCTCCTCACATACCTGATTCTCGTGGATTACTGCAGTAGATATGTTTAAATCGTTTATCTCAGAAGGTTTTCCTATGGATCCAGTATACTGATTAAATGCCAGGGACCAAGGCCATTCAGCATTGCTTTGGGTAGAGGTACTCTCTAGTTCTAAAACTTCAGTTATAATTCCATACAAAACAATTCTGTACACTAAAGTATGAGCTACTCCCGACCGCAATATACTCATTTTGCCCGAATAAGTTTTAGTCTCTGTTCATTGTCTCCTGGTGTCACTCTTGAAGGGGCTTCTGGGCCTTCTTCACCCGAGAGTGATGGATCCAGGCATTCTGCTCCTTGATTTTGATTGCATTGAAGGTGGTGAGAAGTACTTGCAGTGGTCTCTCCCACTGTGGTTCTGAAGTCTTCTCTGTAAGAGACTTAAAATAAACATCATCCCCAGGCTATCTAACTCCCTGCTCCGAGTTCCAGCCCCATGTTTCTCAATTACTCTGAGCTGTTGGCTTAATGCCACCATGTAGGTGGACATTCTGGACATTCCCCTTGTATTCTATATGGTCTTCTATAAGGCATTCTAAAAGGATTCAGCGTTCCTTTTGCTCAAAAGGTTTAGTTTGAATTTGCAATAGTGCTAGTGGAAGAGCTTGGGCTAGGGTAGATTAACTTCTTGCCCCAGTCTTATGATTTGCTGCTTAATCAAATGATTCATTCTCTCCCCATGGCCGCTTGATTGGGGGCGGTATGGGGTGTGAAGTTCCTAATCTATGCCCAGATGGCTTCTAATCTGTTGCACTATTTTGGAAATGAAATGTGATTCTTTATCTGAGGATATTGTGGCTGGAACTCTGAAGCGTGGTATTATCTCTTGTAAAAATGATCTGGTCACCTCTTGAGCTTTGACAGTTCTGGTAGGGAATGTTTCTGGCCACCCTGAAAATGTATCTATCGTTACCAGTAATTACTGATACCCCTCTTTCCTTGGGAGTTCTGAAAAGTTGATTTGCCACTGCTGTACAGGCTCATGGCCTCTCCCAGTCTGACCGAGTTTTGGCCCGGGGCGGGGGGTATTTTGAGGTTAGTCTGGAGGCAAGGATCACATTATCAGCTCACCTGAGTGATAGTGGCATATAAATTCCTGACAACGATACAACGATTGTTCCAATCAGATGTGTGTTCTAGAAAGCCTGTGGGAATTACTACTTCAAAGTCAACACTTCATTTCAATGCACTCTGTATCACTCGCAGCCTTGGTCATTTCAAGAAAGGAGCCACACTTTATAAAAGGCTTTTAAGTAGTTAGGCCCTAGTGTGTTTTCTAGTGCCCTTCCTTCACTAGTAACCATGAAAATGGGAAGGGATTACTAGCTCTCTTTCAATGGTAGCCCACCCCTTGCAGTTGTACGTCTCTTTTGATTAGTATTATTGTATTATGGCTTACCTTCAAGGAAAATCTGTACCTCACCCTTTGCTGCTTTCTTTGCCTCTCCATCTGCCAGCTCATTTCTTTCCTCCAATTTTAAGCTCACTCTCTGATGTGCCTTAATATGCTTTTTCAGGAAGCTGAACTGCTTCCAGCAGCTGGATTGTCTCTTCTTTCCCTGTGAGGTCAGCAGTCCCCTCTCCTTCCAGATGGTTCCATGTGCATGCACAACTCTGAATGCCTTTTGCTGTTTCTAAGGCATGGGTCCATGCATTTATCTCAGTATCCTGTGCTGAGGTACCTGCTGGTAAGGGTCCAGACTCTATTACCTCTCTGCAGGTAGTCACTGTGAATTTTGCAATGTCGCTTTCTTGTCAGTGAACCAGGTCTCTGCATCGTCTGGAGGAGTGTCCTTTAGGTCTGGGCAGCTGGAGTAGGTAGCTTCAGTGGTCTCTAGGCAATCATGGTGTACTGCATCTCCTTGATTCCACTGGGAAAGGAAGCTGGGTTGACAATATTAGTCACCACTATCTCTACATCATCTTGCTCTACCATGGTGGCCTGGTATTTCAGAAACCTCTCTGGTGAGAAGTCAGTGGCCACCCTTTACTTCCAGTACTGCAGACACCGTGTGGGGCACTAGCACAGTCATTTTTGTCCCAGGGTAAACTTGCGTGCCTCTTGAATATTCAGCACAACTGCTGCTACAGCTCTGAGGCAATCTGGCCATCCTTTGGCTGTTGCATCTAGTTGCTTAGAGAAGTAAGCAACTACCCTCTGGTATGGACCCAAGCCTTGAGCCAATATTCCCAGGGCAATTCCTTGCGTGGAAAAATAGAAAGAATGCTTTACTTACTTCTGGTAGTTTCAAAGCTGGAGCCGACATGAGGGCACTCTCTAGCTGGTGAAAGGCCCGTGTGGCGTCTCTTGTCCACTGGAGATCTCTGTTTCCATTGGCAATAAGAGCATAGAGGGGTCTGGCAAACAGTCCATAATTATAAACCCACAGCTGGCACTACCCAGTTCTTTCGTTGTCTGGGGTTCAGGGTTTGGCATAGGGCTTCCCTGCCTTAAAGTCTGCTGCTCAGCACTCACTTCTTACCCCAGGTAGATTACCTTCTGTTTCACTACCTGTGCCTTTTTCTTTGAGACTCTGCATCCTTGGAGTCCTAGGAAATTCAAAAGGCTTACCGTCCAGGCTTCTCTCACTTCCCTCGTCCGAGTGGCTACTAGAAGATCATTCACGTACTGCAACAGCCTCCTTTCCTCTTGTGGAGCGTCCCGGGACTCTGGGTCTTTGCAAGCTGTTCTCCAATCGGAGTGGGGAATTTTGAATCCTTCAGGCACATGGACTATGTGAGCTTGTGTTTGAATGCAAAAATTTTCTGGCTGGCTTTGTGGATAGGGAGGCAAAAGAAGGCATCTCTTAGGCCTAAAACAGTGAACCAGGTTAGCTCAGGTGTTAAACAAGTTAGTAAGGTCTATGGATTTGCTACCCCAGGGTACAAATTCTGTGTTATCTTATTGACAGCCCTTAATCCAGTACTATCAGTTATTGGACTGATTCCTTCCTTATCTTCCTTTTGAGGGTACTACTCATTTCTCACTGGTTGTGTTCTTTCATTAAGCTTGCTTACCATGGGGGAGCATCTGTCACTCTCCCTGGTACAGCAGAGGCCCATACCCTTGAAAACACTTATTTACTTATTCTAATATCTCCTTACTAATGTCTTTCTTAATTTCAGTGTCTGTTAATATTAGGCCTAACATCTTTATATTATTTGCCTCCCGAGTAACCTTTCTCATTTGAGAATGTTTAGCAAATTGAGCGAATTGTACAAAAGCTTTTAGGTACACATAGTACACATGTTACTTTAAAGTTTTGCAAAAGTATGCCTTCTCAGACTGGCCAGTTGTTCATTCCCCACACTACAACATAAACATTCTCCACAGGTACTAAAGCTTTATTTAAAACTGAACACATGACCCTTGTGCCGACAAAAATTCTTCCCTTTTGGGAAGGTCACCTTTACCCCTCCTCCCTTACCTTGGGAGGTGTGGTGGTTTGACCAGGAAGGAGTGGGAATTCTGGGATGCTGTGGTCAAACCAATGGATGTTCTGAGTTCCATACTGACACCTGGTGTAGCCAGTGGGGTTTGGACACACCTCCGAGAATACACAGGGGTTAAAAGCAGGGCTTTGGCCCTGGGAGGCTCTCTTGGGACATCGCGGCGAAGAGGTCAGATCTCCCCCCCCGTCCAGCTTCTGCTGCTGGGTGGGGGAGGGGCAGCCACGTGGTAGGCCCTGGGCCTGGACAGAGATGGGAGGTGAGGAGGCCCTCGAGGATGGAAGGGTGGAAGACCCCAGAGAGTCAGCCCTCGGGCAGCCATCCCCCCCCAGGAGGGAGAGAGAGAGAGAGAGCCGGCGACACCGAATGTGATAGCAGCCGGCCCAGGAGGAGAAGGGGGGGGGAAGAGTGCCCGGCCGGAGCGGCAGCGTGTGGGCAGCATGTGTGGGAGTGCCCGCAGCTCCGGGACAGAGACTGAAAGTTTTAACCCCTTTCTTTCATGATTGGGGCCTTGCAAAAATGCTAATCCTCCTCGAAGCTGAATAAGAAGGGAGATAAGAGATGAGATGAGACAAGGAGCTGGCCCGAAGAACGTGGAGATGATTGGATGGGGAGAGATGATTTGGAGTGGCCTTTTGGCTGGACTTTTCTTGTGGCCATGGACTCAGTTGTTCCTGTGACACAGACTGCACTTAGGGGGAAGCAGTGGCTCAGAACCAGGAGGGTTCTTCGTGAGGACCCCCCGGCCCCAGGGGGTTGGAAAAATATGGGGGGGACAGATGTCCCAAAGCAGAGACTGTGCCTTTTTGGAGTGAGACAAGGCATCCTTGAAAGACAACCCTAAAAGCAGCTCTGGTCCATGCGTCAGTGGTGAGAGCACTGGGCATGGAAGGAAGATGTCACAAGCGGCAAAAGGACTTTTTCCGGGCGGTGCCGAAGTGACAGGGAAGCACACGAGGTTTCAGTGTGTTTCCAGGGGAAGCCTATGGAACAAGAAGGACTCCTTTCCTCTTCATGAACTGAAGTTTGAGTATACTAAAGTGTCGTGCCAGGCTGGGCAGTTGGTGTTTTGGGAGAATGTATCGGATTGGGAAAGTCAGGTAGTGGGGAGGAGGAAAGTGGTTTTTGTAAGGTTTTCAATTTTTTTCTTTTCCTTATGGTCTTTCCCTATTTTCCTGTAGTTTAGGTAATAAAGTGTTCTTTATGTTTAAGCTAAAGCCTGTTTTGCTTATTCCTGGTCACATCTCACAGCAGACACCAGGGTGAGGGCATTTTCATGGGGGGCACTGGCTCTGTGCCAGGCTCAAACCATGACAGGAGGAAGCCTTTAACAAATCATATGTACTCATTTTGTGAACTGTGATTGCTTCGCATTTCAGCGTGATAATCCTTGCCTGATTTCATACGTTGCTATCTTATGCTGCATGCTGAACAACATGTTTGATTTGCTTTCTCTTTGCCTTGTTTTCCTTTTCAAGGGCCAAGACCAGAGGACGGTCTGATCTCACAGTCTTTTTGTCATTCTGGGTGATTTCTTAAAACAAAAGACATTTCAGCATACAAAAACTATACCATTTATCTTCCTATTATAAAACAGTACTAACAGCAATGAAGCACTATAAATCTTTTTATTTTCTGAGCTGCTCTTACTGGCAACCTCCTCCCAGTGAGCCCCTCCCAAAAGGGGCTAATTTAGGAACCTGTTTGCTCTGGTCAGTTCTCATTATTTATTTCTCCTTGCCCTATCTCGCTTCCATTCAAACCTTTTTACAGACTTTCACAGTAGTTTCTCTGTTTTCCTCCTATACACACAGCTCCAGGTGGCAGGTATCAGATGTGATTCCCACACACAAGCTCTAAGACCTTAGGTTCTGAATCCGCTTGACCAGACACCTCTAATTTACACTTGGGGCGTGTACCCTGACACTTATTGGAACAGCAAAACAGCAATACCAGTGTTTCTCATAAACACCGCACTGCAATAATACCTGCACATCCAGCTTTTGCCCACAGGCCATTCCCGTGTTCCCTGGGGAGACAGGGCAGCCAGAGCTGTCCCTGTGCCCAGGGCACAGCCACTGTCACCTCACACAGCCTGCTAGCCTCTTGATGTACCAAAGGCTCCCCGAAATTGCTCACAAAGGCAGGCTATTCTGTTTGTTACAGAGAACTTTAAATCCTTTCAGCGGATTGTTTCCAGTAAAGACTTACTGCAGTACCAACTGAAGTCTCATAAATCTCATAAATCTCATTAACTAATTCATCTCATTTTTCCTTTCTATATAAACTCTGTTTTACAAAATATCAGTCTTTTCTAGTTCTCTTCTTGCACAATCTAATTAAGCACTGTGTCTACCTACACTTGTTTTGCTGCTTTGCAAAAAGTCTGTGCTAGTCGCAGCCGAAACTCTGATATGCCCACAGACACAGACACATGCACTCTCCCCCCTCCCCCTTTATCTCAAATTCACTAGAGCCAAGGCTTGAATTGCTGTGAGGGGGAGAATTCTTGGAATTCCTTTAACTCATTTTATTGAAGTTAAACATAAATCACCGTACTATAGTTCTCCTATGTAAAATGATACTCTTGTTGCAACAAAATCTTAAAATCTCCACAAACACCACTATACAATCTGAGAATCAAATTACCACAATGCAGCGGAAGAAAATCACCTCACAAAATCACTGGGAAAGGGCATATTTCTCAAAGTGCTCACTTTTCTCAACACAACGCAGCATACCATAATTCAGCATTTACTCATATCAATTTTCCTGGACACAATCAAAATAACAGCGCACAGTCTAGAGATCAAGTCCAAACATCCAAGGCAAAGGAACTCTCTGAGCTCATACTCACGGTTAAAATGTACCAAATCTACACAAATCACTACATTCAAACACGATAAATACCATCACTGACATTCGTCCACTCGCTTCTCCGCAGGGCACTTCTCTACCTGCCCCCGCAGCCTGCTGCAGCTGGCGCCTCATGCCTCACTCGGCTGCTTCAAACACGGGTAGTACTGACCCCCCCCGCACTGTAGGGCACTGTAGATTTACTCTCTTTTATAAACCATACACTTATCACTTGCACGTTCACAAACACAGTGCACTGACCACACACATTAACCATACAATAACACAGTGTCCGGACATCACACACACACACAAACAAAACACACACGGGCTCACCAGTTCTGCTCTATCAGAACAACGAACCCCCAATACACACATACATGGGTTCACGCGACCCACCCCCAGGGTCACTGGCGGTCTGCTCTATCAGAACGACGAACCCCGTCTCTAATACAGCTGCTCTATCAGCTGAACCCAGACGTCTCTGGGTGGTTTACTCCCTTTCTCTCCTTCCTCCCCCCGGGGGCCCCTCAGTACATATCGTATCTTCCTCCGCAGGCCAGCAGGTCCTTGTCTGTCCTCGCAGGTGGCAAGCGAGACGAGCGGAGCCCCACCAGGAAAAAATCCTAGGGTGCGCCTTGGAGGTCCGTCTATCCCTCCTGCCCCCGCGGGGACAGAGAACTCCTGTCTGGCTCGCCATAATGTTTTGCGGAGAAAAGAAGAAACCTCACAACTTTGAAAAAGTTGTAAAGCTCGGTATGTTTATTTACGGCACCGAACGCATACAGGAGAAAATTCTCCTCAAAAGGCATGCGTACCCCTGAAGATTTCAGACCTCCTTTTATCCCTCTTCCAAATGCATATGCATACAGTTTCACAATAGGTGCATACGTATTCATTCCGCGTGACATTTATCGCCAGTTCTTCTTTATCAAAGGAATTCCTAGGTCGGGGGCAAATTGACCTTGTGGTCTTTTCTGTTTTTCTTTCTCTGTCTCCTTGCTGTCTCGGCATGCGAGTTTTTCCTTCAGCTTTGGCCTCACAGACTTTTCACTGCTGCCAGACACTTTACCTACTTCAGAATGGATCTCTACTCTGCCTCAGAGCAGGCAAGATTGAGTCACGCATTCTTTTATCAGAATGCACAGGCACTGATGGAATCCTTTCGTCTCACAGAGTCAGGCGAGGGAGATCATTAGTGCTTGTCCAGACTGTCAGCTTGTGCAGCCACCTTCTTCTACAGGAGTAGTCAATCCACGGGGACTGCAGAGTCTTCAATTGTGGCAAGCTGAAGTCCCAAAGTATCCATCTTTTGGGAGGCTCAAGAATGTTCATGTTTCAGTAGATACATTCTCAGGTGCAGTCTTTGCTTCAGCACATGCAGGGGAAAGAGCAGACCATGCTTGTCGACATTTTCTGCGAGCATTCGCATCACTAGGTGTGCCTCAGGAGATAAAAACAGACAACGGTCCAACATATACAGGCAGGGTGCTTGACAGATTCCTGAAAAGATGGGGTGTCAAACATACGTTTGGTATTCCACATTCACCCAAAGGTCAGGCAATCATTGAAAGAACACATCACACCCTGAAATCCCTTCTGGACAGACAGAGAAGGGGTGAGCCAGAGGCAACGCCTGACATGAAATTAAATAAGGCATTGTATGTGTTGAATTTTCTAAATAGTTCATCCTCAGAACCTAATCCACCAATCGTGAGACATTTTTTAAACAGCACACAGGCAAAGCTAAGGGAAAATCCTTTAGTTTTGATCAGAAACCCAGAGACAGGACAAATAGAGGGCCCTTTCAAACTAATCACTTGGGGCAAGGGTTTCGCTTGTGTTTCCACAGGTCGAGGTCTGAAGTGGGTTTCAGCGCGACACGTGGAGCCATTTCGAACACGAGTGCAGGAGAACGCTGATCCAAGAAACAGAGACGAGTACTCAGACAGAAGTTGAGGCTCAGACTGCAGAAGACAACTCAGAAGAGAAATAAAAAGAACTAAAGACTTTGGGGATTTTTCCTTTGGGGTCTTCAGTGAAAACATATCAATGATTTTGCACGAGAGTGAAGTCATGAGCTTCACAATGCTCATGTGCATCATTCTTTCATTCATTGCAATAAACAATGGGGCAAATTTACCCATTGATCAACCGAAACAAAATGTATGGGAGGCTTTAGCTCAAGCAGTGAATTTGGATAGTATTTGTCTGACACATTTGAGGCCAGGGAGACCATTTTCAGCATGCATGGTTGGATTGCCAGTGGACAAATGGCCAATTCCAGGGCACTCCGCAGTTAACATCTCGCAGGTCATTAAAGATCCTGTGAAGGAGTGGTGTGCTTGGACACATCTTCTTCCTGTGGCTTCTAAAGAACCTCAGGAACCGGAGATTTTTGGGTCCATGACAATGGAACTCTGCATGCAAATTGAAACTCCAAATGTCACACAGACAAACAAAACTATCGATGTAACTCCCAATCATGAATTCTATAAAAATGCATCAACTTGGTGTAGATACATAGAGAAAACTGCCAAAGGATCAATCCAAGTCCCAGTGCAATTGCCACGGGGTTTGTTTCTAATTTGCGGGGACAGAATTTGGCACGGCATTCCTGCTAATGCCAGGGGAGGTCCATGCAGCATTGGGAAAATTTCAATGTTGTTGCCAGATTTGAGATTGCTAAGAGAGAAAAAACACAAAGAAAAAAGATCATTACAACATTATGCGGCAGATTGCAACGACGAAATATATACTTGGGACAAGGCAATGAGAATTGCTACAGCAATCTTCTCACCTCAAGCAGCATCAGAGGTGGCCTTGACTCAACTTGACCGCATGGGTTGTTGGTTGAGCAAACATGCTAAATCTGTGTCTGTCGCATTGAGTGACATGTTAAAAGACATCAGTGGTGTGAGACAGGCGACTCTTCAAAACAGAGCAGCAATCGATTATCTATTGCTCACTCATGGACGTGTGTGAAGAATTTGAAGGGATGTGCTGCATGAATCTCTCAGACCATTCAAGATAAATTCATGAAAGTATTCAGAAAATAAAAGACAGCATAAATAAACTTGGCGAGATCAGAGGATCTTGGATCGATAATCTGGCAGGATTTTTTGATCTCTCTCCCGTATGGAGAGGAATTTTAAAGATACCATTATATGTCTTAATAATTTCTTTCCCCTCAGAGAAGTTCCTATGGGAGGAGTAGCGGGAGGTGTTGGCTTTGTGAATGCTCCTCTAACTGCTTCTGAGGTGAGAGGATTTAAGAAAGAGTTAGGGCATTTAGTTGAGGACCCAGTGGGCATAGCCAACCAAGTGGATCAATTTTTACGTCCAAATATCTACAGTTGTGTTGTGGTGTGTTTTTAGCTTCCGGGTCCCTTCCTCAGGTGTGCCAATATTCCCTTCTCCCTTCCCCCTCGCCCCTTGCTGAGCGTGCCCTGTCAATCAGGCTTAACATACCAGCAAGGCGTCGTGTGGTTGGTCTGCTCCTCAGGCCTGGGGGACATTGGATAGGTGTCCCTAGTCCCTTGAGACCCTGCCCCTTTCACCTGGTTGGTAGCTCACCTGTCCCCTCCCCTTCCCCTGTCCCCTAGCTTAAAAGGTTAATCAGACCATGCGGCCGGTATTCTGTTGGAGCAGTCGCCCCGGTTCAGACCTCTGTAACCATGGAATAAACATCTGGACATTCAACCCTCCAGCGGAATCCTCTCCTTTTTCTCTTCACCATCGCCAGAAGCTCTCTCTCCTGAGGTAAACGGAGTTCCTGACAAGCCTGGACTTGTTCAGTGCCCTGCTGCAATCTCCAGCAGCCAAGGTATCTCTGGGGTGAATTACACCACAGTGCCGCCTTTGGCCCAGCAGCGAGCACCAGACTGGCCCAGGCACCATCTAACTGGTAATATTTGGATTAATATTCCAAACAGTTGGGGGGAGATGAATTCCATTCTGAATATATTATTTTCCCCAGAAGAGGTCCGGATGATTAGGACAGCTGGCATAAGAATTTGGGAAAAGGATAACCGTCCAGGACCCCAGGTGCCATCAAGTGAACAAAAATTGCCACTAACGGATCCCAGCTGGAACCCTAAACAGGAGGAAGGGAGGAAGGCCATGATGGAATATAGATCTTTGATAATACGGGGGATCAAAGAGTCAGTTCCCAAAGGAACTAATACCAAATTGGCATTTGAGAGTATACAAGAGAAGGATGAAGCTCCTGCTGCCTGGCTTAATCGCCTAAAGCAGAACTTCCAGTTGTACTCTAGAATAGACCCAGACACCCCAGAAGGTCAAGTGATACTATAGGTCCAATTTGTTACCAAATCTTGGCCAGATATAAGGAGAAAACTGGAAAAAATCAAAGACTGGCAAAAGAAGGACATAAATGAGTTATTAGGAGAAGCATTGAAAGTGTATTTAAGGAGAGAAGAAGAAAAAGCAAAGGCCAAGGCTAAGATCATGGTTGCAGTAGCTAGAGAAAGTGTGAGGTGGGTGGGTCCACCACCAGGAGGAGGCAAGGATAGGCCAGTATTGTCAGGTACAAGAGAGATAGAGAGACCCCAAGTACCTTTGAACGAACGACACTGCTATTATTGTGGGGAGGCAGGACATTTTAGGAGGTTTTGTAGAAAACTCAATCTCGATGAGGCAATAGCCAGGGAACAAGAAGCCTTGGAGAGGGTTCTTAGAGGTGACGGTTAAGGGTGTGATGGGCTTTACACTTTTAGGGGACGTGATGCAACATCTAAAAAAGCCGTTAGTAAACTTTGAAGTGAGACCCCTAAATGAAGAATTTGAATTTTTTTGGTAGATACAGAAGCAAATAAGTCCTGTCTCAACAAAGTATCAGAGAGCATAGTAAAATACCCAAAAACATCTAAAGTTAGATAAAAACAGCTAGGTAGAAAGATATCCAATAGCACTGAGACTAGACAATAGCACCAAACTTGTAATAAGTGATGTGAACGTAAAAGGTACCTTATTGTTGTTTTGTTGTGTATGTGAGAGTGAGTCACAAACAAAGTCAGCCTCAACTTCCTGGGCAGGTGGGAAGGAGGCAGTGGAAAGATGTGTGTGAGACCTGCAAACCAGACTAGTGTTCCCCAGAAGTGTGAGGGGGCCGTAGCTGTAGAGCGTGAGGGACAGGCAGACAGTCTCACAGGTGAACGGGCACTGGAGGCAACCAGAGTCAGGGCCCTTCCAAGAGGCCCAGAGATACTGAGACCTAGAGGCCAACCCCAAAGTGAGGGGGGCCACAGGGACCCATGATTTTCTAGCAATAAGGATCCACTTTGTGTCTTGAGGGCGTGAAGGAATGTGTGAAAGTGAATGAGAAATAAAAGAGAGTAAATGTTGATGAATTAAAGTATAGGTAATGTGGATTGTGCATTATAAGTTTTACCACATCTCCTTGGAGAGAGGTGTATTGTGTTGAAAAATAGTATGAGAAAAAAAATTTGTTTTAAGTGTAAGGGGTTGAAAAAAAAGGAGTATTTAAGCTGTAAGTGAAAGTAAGAAACAGAGGCAAGAGATGAATAGATAAGATCTTGAAAATGGAACAGAAAACCAGTTAGTTAAATCCACAGAAAAATAAGAGAATAAAAGAATTTTGGGAGTTAAGTTAGCTCACAGAAATAAAACTCCCTGCAAAACACAGAGTATGCAAAAGTTGATGAGAGAAACATGCAAGCTATAGAAAAAAGGAAATTAATCAATTATACATTAACTTAAGAAACTGAGCTTTGATAGAATCATAAAATAGCAGACCATTATTGCCTGTATTTGAAAGTCCGTTTCAGGTGCTCTTCATTGCTAGTTCGACTGTGCAGACCAAAAGAAAAGGATTGGACCCACATCACGAGTCCACACCACTCTCACCTCTGGGCACTGGACAAAAGTCAACCACATCACAAGTTAATTCACCCGAGTATACTGTGATAAAAGGACCAAAAGATTTAAAGTTGACTCTCAGAAGTAAGAGTCAAAAAGACTGAACTGTATGGGAAAATAATTGGTATCAGAGCCCTAACATAGCTTAAAATGTTTCAAGACAGTTCTGTGTGTAAAATATGTTTGTAAAAAGTTTAGGACTGTAAATAAGTAATTCTAGTTAAGTTCTCCAATTTGGTTCTAAAACTCCAGGTGAATCCTCTACAGAGCACTCCCCTAGGAGAAACCAAAATTGGTAGGGAACAGACCAAGAGAGGTTTAACCAGAGGAACGGGTAGAAGAGACTCTAAAGAGCTTGGAAGCTTCTTCGCAGTAAAATTCCCCAAGAGGCAAGGCTGGTTGGCATGCTGTGCAAGATGACCCATACCGGACTCTTGGGAAGGGTAGTAATGATGGCTCTGATTGCTGGTGGTGCTCTGGGGAGCCCAGGAGAGCCGTGCAGTGAGTGCTACCAACCCCTCTATGAGGAAGAAGAAGTGAGCTCCTTGTCAAGAGTCCACATCAATTCTAACCCTAATTGTGTTAACCTCTCCCAATTGGTCCTTTATCAGAAAAATAAGTGAATACATTGGATAGCCCAGAATACTGCCACTTTTAGGCAGCCACTCCTGAGAGAGTGCCCTATAGGAGAAGTCTGTCTGTGCTTTGAATGTGATGCTGCAGAAGCAAGCTCAGCAGATCTAGTGGAAAGAAAAGAAATAGTAAAAACAGTAAGAAAGATGGTTTGTAACAAGTATTTAGCAGTAAAGTATTCAGCTACCCAGTGGATCCCAAGAGATCCAAATAAATTAGAGTCTGTTGAGAAAAAAGAGACAAGTGCACCCACTATGAAGTATATGAATGTTATGAGTGTACTGAAAAAGGGATAAACCACTTTTGAAAAATGCAGGAACTGTGTAAATATAAGGAATGTCCAATAGAAACTGATAACACATTTCGGGAGAGCCCTAAACACCTGGTTTTGATCTCTGGTACAACAGCATACACTATATTGTTAAGAGACTGGTCTGGCAGCTGCACTGCTAAAATGATACAACCAATTTTCTTCTTATTACCCAAAGAAACTGGATCAAGTTTAGGAGTTCTTGTATACAATGATTTAGGAGAAACCAAACAGAATAAGCAAAATGCAACAGAAATTGAAAAAATCCAAAGATGTAAAAGCTAAGTTCAGACCCCAATATCTATGTTAAACAAAAACATCAGGCTCCAAGCAGTGTTAAAGATAAAGAATGCAATTATTATAAACATTTCAAATGAAATAAAAAATTTAGCATATGTAAATAACCAAGAACAAACTCCTACACTTGATTCCAGTTGGTGGGATAACCTACATGATATTAACAGGGCCAGGAGACTTCTTCTCCTTTTTAATGCCGTTATTAAAAGTGATCAGCTCAGGATTGGGTGGCTCGGCAGGGCTGCAGTCCCCGTCGCGTCTCCCAGGGTGACTCAGAGGAGGAGGATATGTGCAGCTCTGTCCACCAGGGGCAGAGCTGGGGACTCCGGTCCTCGTGGGAGCCTTTAGGGCGTGGTGTCCCCGTCAGATCTTACTTCTCTCAGCGTCTCAGCTGCCTGGTCCCGGCGTTGGGACGACTCTCTGCTCAGGGCGAGAGGGACTCCACATCTCTGCAGGCTCAGCACTTGGCTCCTCATGTCTAGACACCACTTTAGTCTCTCAATTCTTATTTGGCTCGTTGTTTTTGGGGTTTTCTCTGTGGGTTTCGAGTCGTGGTCTCACAAAGCATTCTGGTCTTTGGAGTCACTTTGCATAACCCCCCCCACCCTCTCAGGTGTCTTCCCTATGTTGGAAGAGCGCACTGCCTCCGGGAAGGGCCATCCACCGCACCCAGCCAGGCCTTTTACTAATACAAAAGAGGAGATAAGCTCTAACAACCCGTGATTACCATGACAAAACACTAAGAACTCTGGCAGAGACAGAGACCTGGCTGGTCCCTGTAACTCTTTCTCACAAAAAAAATATTAACTGAATTTTTCTTCATAACATACAGATTTTCAAAAAATCTATGGGAAAAAGTAAGTTTGCTCACTGTGTGTATACTTGGAGGATTGCTCTTTTTACTATGCTTATTTCCCTGTTTTGTTAAAATAGTAGTATTAGCCGTGCAGACCAACCTAAAGATCCCAAAAGTTCTAACCTGAAGAAACCAGGAAACGTAACAAAGTTAAGTAACCATGATGACCAGAGTGCTCAAGAAATTTATAATCAATATAAAAAATTAACTATGAAGCTCATGAGTCAAAAATTGTAAGTTTCTGTGAGCTTAAATTTAAGCTCTATCAAAGAAAAAGAGCGGAGACAGTTATAAACAAAAAAATCTGCACATTTTTATTTTGTGAGAAAAAGGTTACAAAAACTAGTCAGACTAGGGTTTCTGCTAAAGTGCTACTTGTTTGTTATGATAATTACAAGTCGTTGTCATTAATGGTTCTTTTTTGTCTCGGTGGGGGCCCTGGCTGGGGCTGGGTTGATGGCTGTCCTGGTTTAGGGCAAATTTGTTAAAGAATCTGCAAAGGAGGGCCCCTCCAGAAAGCGAAACCCACACGGCCCCACCCCCCAACCGGTTCGGGAAAAAATTCCTCGGAGAGAGGTGGAAAGAACCTGTTTATTTGACTGGCCCCGCACCCCCCAGCACACAAAATGAACAATACCCGATGACACCGCTCTGAGAAAGATGGCAAAATCAGAAAGTCTCTTTCGGGGGGTGGTTGCTCTGTTCTCAGTCCCTCCGGCGCTGGGGCAGCTGCTGCAGCCAAACCTTCGGTGTTCCCGGGTCCCAGTCCGGAGCAGGTTCGAGATGGTCACAGGAACAGGAGAGGAGAAACAGTCCAGGAAGCAATGTGGCCTCTTTAGCTAGAGCTAGCTAATAAGCAGAGGCAGAAAGCAGAGCAGAAGCAAGAGCAGAAAAAGAGAGCAAGCAAAAGCAGCAAGCTGAAGCTGGAAGTGAAAAAACAGCTCCATGTACCGCTTTCCTCTGTGTTCCTGATAAGAGAAACCCAAACAAAACTTCCACTCTTCAGAGCCAGTCTTAAAGGCACAGAACAGATGAATGGGGATATACAAGCATCATAACATCACCCCAGGACAATGGCTCTTCTCCGGAGACAGTGAAGGGCATGGACCTCCCCAGACAGTGAGGAGAAAAGACGAAACATGGGAGGGGCGACATGCAAAATAACTTCAGGACCAGCATGCAATGAGAAGCTACTACTCCAAACTTACTGAAAAGGCCCCCAAAACAACAAGCCAATATAGAGTTAAGAAATTAGAGTGATGTCTAGACGTGAGGAGTGGAGTGCTGGGCCTGTAGAAATGCTGAAAACCTTTGTTGCCCCTCACCCTGAGTGGGAGAGTCCTCTCGGACCGGGACCCGGAGAGTGCGAAAGCTGAGAATTCAACATTTGGGTCACCATGTCCAACCTGCTCCCACGAGGATTGGACCCCCAGCTCTGCCCCTAGTGGACAAAGGTGCGCATATCCTCTCCCTGCAAGTCACCCTGGGAGAGATGACGGAGACGATCTGCCCGATCCTGAGCTGATCACTTTTAATAAAGGCATTAAATGGAGAGAAAGTCTCCTGTCCTGTTTATTTCATGGAGGACATTGGGCCATCCAGGTGTCATTTGTCCCCTGAGACTTTGCCCCCCACTTACCTGGTTGGTGGGATCCCTACCCCTTCCCTCCCCCTCTCCCCGGTGTTAAAAGACACAGCAAAGTGGAAGTTCTCTTAGAGCTGTTACGGGATTCAGAGGCCTATGGGCCAGGTATAAAGCTCTGGATCAAAAACCCTCTAGCAGAACTGACTCCTTTCCTTCATCCTCGCCTTAAAGCTTCTCTGCCAAAGTAAAACTGAGCTCTTGTGTTGGAGATTTTTTCAGAAAAGGCTTAGAAGGCAGCTGTGAGGAGTAAAATTCTCACAGCCGGTTTCTGTAAACAGCAGAAGTTCTCAGGTTGTTTTTAATTACAAGTAAAAGTGACAAACATGAAGGCCTTGAGAACCTTGCATACCAGAGTTCTCAGGCAGCTTTCTCATAACAAGTAGATATTCTATCTTTGGCTGTTTTGAGAAAGCAAAATTCAGTTTTGAGAACCCAAATCTTGGTATTGGAAACATAAGGAGGGGCTGGTGTTTTATCTCTGACCTATTGTGAGCTCGGGTTTGCAATATGCATGAACTTAATTAACACGGTTATAAAAAGTGATTGATTGAGTGAATAAACGGAGTCGATGCTGATCAACAAAGGTGGGTCTCTCCCTCCGACTTCAATACTCTTGCATGTCTGTACTTGCCTAAAAGCACCCAGTTGCAACATCCAGATAGCCAAAGGCATCTCTGAGGTGAAAACACCACAGCTGTCACCTTTTGGTGAAGCAGCAAGGGCCAGACAAGCCCAGGCATGTCCTGTCTAGCTATATTGGTATAATTCCAATAGACAGTGACTCTGATTCTGATACAGAGGACATTGATCCTTGGGCTCTAATAAAAATGGAAGCAACTCAAGCAGGAGACTGGGAACTGGCTCAGAAAATCTGTGCCTTCCCAGTAATTTATATAAAGGGAAAAAGAGGTGGGACCAGTACTAGAAAGAAGTGGGAACCTAACACAAATAAAGAACTTATACAACTACGAAATATAGACAAAGAACACTATAGAAGTTCACATAATTTTAGAAATTCGCTAGAAGCTATGTTCTTAGTGTCAGGACCCAGGACATCCCTCTGGCTGTCCTGAGCAGTCAAGCCCCCTGCCAGGGGTCTCAGAGACCCTGGCAAAGAGCCCAAAATGCCTGTGGTTTTGATTATGACCCGTGGAGCAAATTACCAACGTTTTATGAAGATCAGTAAGCCACAACAGTTTAAGTAGAATATTAGTGAAGTTATCATGGGGTGGAAAAGTAGATTTTAGGGGTTTTGGTATAGGGGTTCAGGAGGCAAGATGGAAGGAACTGGGTGTGTCCAGCCTTTCTCCTTCTTCTTCTTCTTGGCCTCCATCTTCTGCTGTGATGTTGGCACTTACAAATTGGTTTAGAGTAGAAGCTCACTGTCTAACATAGGTGGTAGGTATTGGAAAGTAATTGTAAACATTGTATACGTAGTTTTTAGTATAAAGACATAACACTGCCCCGGAGGCAGGCAGAGTGCCTCGGACTGTCTTGCTGAGCTGACCCTGGCAGGGCAGGAGAAAATTTTTTATAGATAAGATAAAATAAACAACCTTAAGACCGAGAAATGAAGAGCCCTGACTCTTTCTTCAAGCACCAGGCTGGGAAAAGAGACTTTCAAACTTTTCTCGGGGTCACTCCGACCAGCTAGAGATCCTGACACTCAGCACATGTTTTAGTACCCCTCAATATTAAAAATATTGCCCACTGCTTTCTTTCCCCAGCAGAATATATGTTATGGGAAAGGCATTGGAAAAGACAGTTAAAAACATTACCAGATACCTATGCTACAGATGATGATAGGCCATATTTTACAGTTGAACAGCTGGCTGGGGAAGGGAATTTACAGAAACACTCTGACCAAGCAAACACCTTACCTAAGACAGCACTACAAGACTTGGCTATTGCAGCAAAAACTTCCTTACTTCTTACCCCAGATGACTCTATTCCTACCCAAAACTTTTCTAATATTAAACAAGGAGTAGATGAAAGCTTTATTAAATTTATGGTCAGAATTAAAGATGCTCTGGAAAAACAGATAACACAGAGGCAAGAAAAGAACTGTTGTGCAAGCTTGCCATGAGTAACTCAAACGAACAATGTAAAACAATTCTGAGGGCCCTACCCTTAGATACAGAACCTGCCATAGAGCAAATGCTGGAAAGCTGTACATGCAATTTTTCCACTGAAAATACAGAGGCCCAAGCAGCTACTAAGGGTATTGCAGAAGGAGTTTCTGGTGCATTTGCAGTAGTGGCTTCTAAAGACCAGGCCCACTGCTTTCACTATGGAGAATTTGGACATTTATACAGGACTGTCCAGACAGGTCACCTACCTGAAACCCCCGTAATACCTTCCAAAGACCCCAGAATCAGCAGCGCTACCAGTAGCATTCAAGAAACTCCCCCGTGCCAAGACAACAAATCAAAAGCCGTCCAGGCCCAACCACGCATAATCCCAGGAGATTCCAGATCACATGAAAAGGATCCAACACATGGAGCGATACAGATGGCAACCCAGTGCCAGCTGGTAACTGCTCTGTCCATTGACTTTAGTAATGAGAATGTTTATTGCGTTCCCACAGGCAAGCATAGGCCAAAAGGTAGTCCTTTTGACATCTTAATTATAGGTGACACTCTCCATAGACCAGGGGAAATATTTGTTGTTCCAGAAGCACAAACAGTGCACTTGGGACAAGAAATCTCTGCCCAGGTGTACTGCACAGACTTACCATTTTTCCATTCAAGGGAAACTCCGATCACACAAGCCTGTCTACTTCCAAAGAATCACAGGGAACATCTTCCTCTCAACCCTACAGCAATGTGGGCACGAGTTGTGGGACCAAGTAAGCCTATGATCAAGTATGGTCTTACCTGCAGAGGAGAGAAGATCCACCTACCAGGGATGCTGGACACTGGTGCTGACATGATCATCATCACCCGCTCAGAATGGCCAGCACACTGGGAACTACAACCGGTAGCAGGCATGATTTCAGGGATTGGTGGAGCCACAGTATCTATGTGAAGCAAGAACAGCATCCTCGTCAAAGGGCCTGAAGGCAAGTTGGCAACCATCCACCCATTTGTGTTAAGGGCCCCCATCACCCTTTAGGGCAGGGATGTTCTATTCCAATGGGGAGCTTCCCTATGTATTCCTTGTCGGGATTTTTAATTGGGGCCACAGAGGAGCCCGCGCTACCAGATATCCCTTGGCTCACCTGGAAATGCTAGCACCCGATCTGGATCAAGAAGTGGTTCCTCTCTAAAGTCAAACTGTGTGCACTACAAGCCCTTGTCGAAGAACAACTCGCCAAAGGCCACATCGTTGAGACCACCAGCCCTTGGAACTTTCCAGTCTTTGTACTGCAAAAACCTGGAACAGACAGGTGGAGACTCCTCCAAGACCTTCGCAGAATAACGAGGTCATAGAGGACATGGGCCTCCTCCAGCCTGGCTTGCCGCCCCCATCAATGCTGCCTAGAGACTGGACGCTTGCTATCATAGATATTAAAGACTGTTTCTTCAGCATCCCGCTGCACCCCCAGGATGCTTCGCAGTTTGCTTTCTCTGCTCCCTCTCTTAACAAAGAGGCTCCGCTCAAAAGATATCGTTGCCTGTTTCTTCCCCAAGGACTAAAGAACAGTCCCACTATATGCCAGTGGTACATTGCTCACATACTGTCTCCTGTTCGGAACCTATTCCCAGATGCAATCACCTACCACTATATGGATGATATCCTGGTTTGTGCATCAGAAAAAGCTTACTTAGACAAAGCAGTTAAAAAGACCATTGAAACCACAGAAAAGGCAGGATTCGAGATCTGTGAGGACAAAATACCAACTCATGGACTTATCTTGGATTCCATATCCGGGAAAGGACCATCGTGCCTCATTAGTTCGCCATCAGAAACAACCCAAAAACCCTGAGAGACTTACACAGTCTGTGCGGATCCATCAACTGGGCACATCCCTGGCTAGGAATTACAACAGAGGACCTTGCTCCCCTCTTCAACCTTCTCTGTGGCAACGAAGACCTGTACTCTCCACACACTTTCACAACAGAAGCCCGAGATGCCATCACCAAGGTTCAAGAAGCCCTGTCTTCACTCAAAGCCCATCGCTTCGAGCCCAGCCTGCCTTTCCATTTTGTCATCCTGGGAAGAGGACCCCGGTTCCATGGACTGATTTTCCAATGGGATACTCAACTTTGAGACCCTTTACTGATACTGGAATGGATCTTTATAAACAACCAACCTACAAAGACAATTACCACCTTCCAAGAATTCATGGCACATTAAATAAAAAGGCTAGAACTCGCCTCCGCTCTCTTGCAGGGTACGAGTTCACATGCATATACTTGCCACTGACCACTGGGGACTTGGAGAGTTTGCTCCAGACCAATGAAAATCTCCAGTTTGCCCTAGATAGCTATACAGGCCAAATTTCAGTTCAGATCCCAAAACACAAAGTTTTTAATCCTGATGTAACTTTTCATATGACCCCAAAATTAATCCAAAGTACAAAACCTCTCAAAGCTCTAACCATCTTTACAGATGGCTCAGGGTCTTCCCACAAGTCAGTGATTACATGGAAATACCCCCAAACACAAAATTGGGAATCTGACATACAAATAGTGGAGGGATCGCCACAGATTGCAGAATTAGCAGCTGTTGTCAGAGCTTTGAGAAATTCAAAACCGAACCTTTCAATCTGGTCACAGATTCACCTTATGTTGCTGGTATAGCTATGAGAGCAGAACATGATCTTCTCAAAGAGGTTTCCCATCCAAAGTTGTACCAATTGATTTCTAAATTAATACACTTAATCTTCCACAGAAAGCAACCTTACCATATAATGCATGTGAGGTCACACACTGACCTCCCAGGTGTTATTGCAGAAGGTAACAGGAAAGCGGATGCATAAGCCATGGCAGTAGAAACTGCTAATGTTCCTAACATCTTTGCCCAGGCAAAGTTGTCGCACGCATTTTTTCATCAAAATGTGCCTACCCTTATCAGAATGTTGAAGTTCTCAAAGGATCAGGCAAAGGCTATTGTTGCTACATGTCTGAACTGTCAAAACTATCAGATACCATCTATGGGGATGGGAGTCAATCCCTGAGGTCTGAACAGCTGCCAGCTGTGGCAGACAGATGTAACTCACTTCACACCTTTTGGAAGGTCAAAATACGTGCATGTATCAGTTGACACATTTTTGGGAGCAGTATTTGCATCATCACATGCAGGAGAAAATACACAGCACACAATAAAACACTTCCTCCTCGCTTTTGCCACCCTGGGAGTACCAAAGGAGATCAAAACAGATAATGGACCTGCCTATACCTCCTGCAAGTTAAAGGAATTCTTCAGTGAATGGGGAATAGCACACAAGACAGGCATACCTGCAAACCCCACAGGACAATCCATCGTGGAAAGGACACATCAAACCCTCAAAAGAGTCCTCAATCAACACAACAGAGACACAAGAATGACTTCTCCAGTGGAAAGACTTTGCAAGGCTCTCTATGCCATCAACTTCCTGAACTGTACAACATCAGAGCCTGACCCCCCAATATTTTGCTACTTTGCAAATACCACCCAAGCAAAGTTCACTGAGAAACAACCTGTGCTACTGAAAGACCTAGAAACACACCAAATTTCTGGGTCTTTCCAATTGATTACTTGGGGAAGAGGGTATGCATGTGTTCTACTACCATCTGGTCCAAGATGGTACCCAGGAAAAAACATAAAACCATACCTAGGCACTGCAAACACCACTCCCACAAATGGTGACAAGAATTCCCCTGAGTCAAACACAAGACCTCCTCAAAACCAGACCAGTTCTGCCTGGAGATGAAGACGTTGCCGAATGTCCGTCCACATGCTGAAGAAAAGACCGTCCCATCACGTGACAGCAGACAAAATAGAAAGCTGGACAACATACTGCTGCATCAAGCCATAAGCCAGACACAGCCTGAACACAAAACTGTTCTCTGATTTATATGTTGCTACCCCCTTTTTCCCTAAAAAACCCTATTATTCCCTTTTTTCAACTCTTACCAAAAACCCCTAATCTTATACCCACTCCCTCATCCTGAGCTTATAGGAAAAAAAAAAAAGAAAGAAAACAAAGAGGTGGGGGGGGGAGGAGGAACAGAGGAAAGGAACAAGGGAAAAAAACCTAACCCTCCCCTCCTACCATAAAGATTACAAATTTTGCTTATATTCCCTATCAGAAGCCCCATTCCTGTCCAAAGATGAAAAATATCTCCGTTGGTGCTGTCCTCACCACTGCCTGGATGCTCTACACCATACCGCGTGCCTTCGGCTGGATTAGCCCACAGCCCAGCCATAATGTTTGGGTAACCTTAGCAAAGACATTAAAACAGGACAACATGTGCTTGTCCATGGGAAGCATTGATAACCCACTTTCCACATGTCTAGTAGGAATTCCCTTTGTAGCAGATGACTGGCCCATCTATAATTCAAAGCTCCTCTGCACCACAGGTAAGAGACCCAACCTGGTAGATACTTGGGACAAGTGGACAAAAATGTTGCCCAGTGCTCTAGAGGAACCCCAAGAATTGGACATGTTGGGGTCCTCCAAGTCAACATACTGTGACAAAATTTACTTTAGATGTCCGAAAAATAATTGGCCAGAAATTGACCAGACAAAAAACACATACTGAAAAGAAATATCACCAATTAACAAAGCCTATAACTATGCCAATTGGTGCAATTATACCACTTGTGTGATCTCTGTATCCTCTTTCCACCCCAAAGTATTACCCAAGGGAATGTTTCTCATCTGTGGTGACAGAGTATGGGCTGGGATCCCCTCACGGCTCCAGGGAGGTCCCTGTACCCTTGGAAAACTTTCTGCCCTCACACCAAATATCACCTTGTTGCATAATTGGAAAAAAAGAAAATTGATTAAAACGCCACAAAAGATCCTACACAGAATTTGATGAAAATTGCGATCCCAAATTACATGATTGGAACAAACCAAAGAAGATTGCTGTCTCCCTATTCCTACCATGGGTAGCTGCAGATAAAGCCCTTGGTGAAATAAATCACCTCAGGTGCTGGCTCAGTAAGCAAGCCAACGCTACATCAACTGCCCTGAGTGATCTCTTGAAGGAAGAAGAAACCACAAGAAATGCATCACTTCAAAATCGAGCAGCAATTGACTTCCTGCTGCTTACCCATGGACATGGCTGCCAAGACTTCAAAGGGATGTGCTGCTTCAATCTCTCTTCACACTTGGAATCCATTCATGCAAACACCCAGAAAGTGAAAGAACTTGTGAAAGACTTGAAAGTAGAAAACAACCTGGATTGGGTCAATGACCTTTTCAGTCAATGGGGATTAACAGGATGGGTTGCATCTTTGGTTAGGGGAATGTTGTGGATTTTCCTTGTAATTGTCATTGTATTAGCTATGTTCTCATGCCTTGTTCATTGTTTTAAAAGAACTATAGGGAAGGCCTTTTTTCTAAATGCAGAAAGTGGAGTTGTCACAGGCACAGGGCCTGCAAGGCCTCCATGGCGTTCAGCAGCCTAAGATAGGAAATGCCTAGTCATGATGACTGGACCTAAGAAGCTCCTCTTCAGCCTTCAGACCCTTGCTTATCTCTCTGTAAGACTATAGGTCACATTCGCCTCAACCCTTACTATTGGACAATTTCTAAAACTCCTGTACCCTATATAAAGGACTACTTTTGCCCAGTTCGAGAGAAGAGCTGTCCCAGAAGAGCTGTCCCTGAGAACCTTTGCAGAAGACATCAATAAAGACATCTATGAGGAACCTCACACAGCCTTCTCCTCTCTCTCCCAGCGTCTGCAAATGGCACTTAGCAAGCTAAAGAGCTGAAATCACAAATGAGCTGATAATCACTAAAGAGCTGATATCACCTAAGAGCTGAGCTTGTGAAGGTAGCCTGAGGCTGGGAGCTGCCTGGGAGCCCAGGCAGGCTGTGCTGAACAGGACTGTGCTATCCGGTGCAGCGACAGCCAGCCGGGAATACCCCGAAACCTGGCCGAGGCACACATTAATGCAAAAACAATACAGGGGGGAAAAATGAGCCAGTTTGCTAAACTGGCAGAAAACTAAACAGATCCTGGAGAGTACAACCAACACCTATACGCACTTTATTCCCTATGGTAAGGTGAGAGGAAAGGGGTATCACAGGCCTTGGAGTAAGGCTCCCCTTCCAGTAGCCAACTGGTTCTTGCAGCTCAGCTGTTCCATGAAGCCTCATTCTAACCATTTCCTCATTTTATAGCTTTGAACATGAACCTAAAATCAAATTTTAAAATATCATGTGACAATTATCCATAATATAATTTTCTAGGTAGGTGTTTCAGTGAAACAAGTTCTCCAGGCTCTAGCCCAGAACTGCCCGGATGTTTTTGCAATTTTCCTTCCCTTGAGTCTATTGCTCACTGTTGAACAATAAAGTGTTAACTAAAGATTTAAGTACTCTTGTTTTTCCTTTGCATATATTTTTTCAGATAAAATCCATTCTCTTTATCATTTGGAGACACTTCTGGATCAGGGCTGACCTAACTTGTTTGCTTGCACCCTGAGTTTTACCTCCAGGCTCTGTTCTCAAATACATCTGGAATCCTTCTTTGTAGTCCTTGGCACTCATCAGTACTACATCTTCATGAGCTTTGAAATGCAAAATCTAAGCTAAGATGTGGATGCAACAGTTTAGTCAGAGAAAGAGAAACAGATAGCTTTCCCAGACATTGTCCTGGGGAAAGAAGTGGGAATGCTCAGAGAAGGAATTAATTCTTATCTTAAGTCCCTGCAGCTGGTGTCTGTGAACATGTGTAATGTGTTCTACGTGATGTTTATGGAAAGATGGTGCTGTTCCTAATTACCCAATTGGGTGACAGGTGTTATTAAGAACCAATCAGGTTCTGGGTGAATGATGTTGCTTATAAAAACATGAAGTTTTGTAATAAAGTGAGCTTTTATGCCTTCTTAAAATGCATGGATTTGTGTCACCTTCATTCCCGTTCCTGACTCATTGGTGACACTAAGACAATTCAGAATTTGCCCCCCCCCAATTGGAATATGAATCCCAGTATTACCAGATAGATTTTGCCTGGGCCCATCTGACTCTTGTTGCTGGGCCAAAGGCGGCAACTGTGGTATTTCACCTCAGAGACACCTTTAGCTAGCTGGAGGTTGCAGCTGGGCAGTGAACAAGTCCAGGCTTGTAGAAACTCCATTTACCTCAGGTGGGAAGGCTTCAGGCTATGGTGAGGAGAAAGGAGACGGATTCTGTCAGAGGGTTTATATCCAGAGTTTTATTACATGGTCACAGAGGTCTGAATCTTAGTAACGGCTCCAACAGAATCCCGACCGCATGGCTTGATTGGGCTTTTAAGCTCTGGGACAGGGGGAAAGGAAGGGACAGGTGAGCCACCAACCAGGTGGGAGGGGCAGGGTCTCAGGGGGAGGATGACACCCAGACAGGCCAATGACCTCTGGGCATAGGGGCATCTTTTGAACTTGACTAACCACACGAGGCCTTGCTGGAATGTTAAAACTGATTGACAGAAGTCACTCAGCAAGGGGGCAAGGGGGAAGGGGAAGAGAGGTATTGGCACACCTGGGGAAGGGACCCAGAAGTTTAAAAAAGGATTATTACAACATACTGCAACATATCCCCCTAGTTTTGTTTAAAAAGAAGGGGACTGGGTTTGTGGTGCAGGATGCTTGCTATACCATGGTTGGGAAATTGGTTCTTCCTCTACAGGAGGGGAAGATGGGCCTGAAATTAACTTGAGAACCATGCGTTTCATTAATCCAAAAACAATGCTAACAACTACAATAACAATAACTAAAATAAACAGCACTAAAAACAGTTTTCAAAATAGATCCCAACCAGCCCGAGAGTCCCCAGCCCTTGAACAGTCCATTCAGCCCGTTGTCAGTTTCTCTGATGGTGTCCGAGAGCCTTTGCCAAGGTAGTCCATACGTGGTTTGGACTGAGGGACTATGCAGGAGATCACAGGTGGGATGATCACAACTAGGATGAGAAGCAGGCTTGGTCTCATGGCCTCTTGAGACTGCACACGAACAGCAGGATCTAAACTGGTACAAGAACTTGAAACAAACATATATTACAAACTATTCCAGATAGGAGGCTTAAATGGAATTTCCTCCAAAGAACGCGTGCGGCGTTTTCTTCTCCAGGCAGCATGAGCAACCTCGGGTGCTTCTGTAGATTTCTCCGAGATCTTGGGAACATAGGGCTTTACCCATTTGGAAGGAACCCACTTTAAACCAGAGGGGGTGGACACACAGGCGTATCCACGTCCCCAAGTAACCAATTTGTAAGGTCCCACTGTTTTCCAAGTGTCAGGGTCCTTTACTAAAACCGGAGGTTTTTCTTTCATCAGCCTATGACTGTTCCCCCCAAACTGGCGTAGGATGGGTGGGTTCAGGCTGTCAAAAGAACAATTCAGAAAATTGATTGTGAATAGTGCCCTGGATAACCGGATGTGGGGAGGTTCTACCTTCAGAACCTGTTGTTGCTGGTCCAGGACCCTTTTAATATCACGGTGAGTTCTTTCTACAATGGCTTGACCTGTAGGGGAGTAGGGGATGCCAGTTTTGTGCTCTACTCCCCATTGTTGCAGGAAGCTCCCGAATTCCTTGGATTTATAAACAGGCCCATTATCAGTTTTCAGCTCCTTGGGGATGCCCATGAAAGAAAAAGCCTGTAAGAGGTGCTTAATAGCATCAATAGATGATTCTCCTGTGTGGGCAGAAGCATAGAGCGCTCCAGAAAAGGTATCTACACTAACATGAACATATTTCTGCCGTCCAAAAGCCTGTATGTGTGTTACATCTGTTTGCCACAGTTCACAACTGTTCAGTCCCCTTGGGTTTGCTCCCGTACTCACTGTAGGGAGTGCATGTTGTTGGCAATTTGGGCAAGTGGCCACAATCGCTTTGGCCTGTTCTCGAGTGATGTTAAAGTGACGAGCCAGGCCAGGTGCATTTTGGTGGAAAAGCTGGTGGCTGATTTTTGCCTGTTCAAAAACATTTGGGAGAGTGGCCATCACTGCAGGTGCAGCAAGAGCATCTGCTCTTCTGTTGCCTTCAGCGATAAACCCTGGCAAGTCAGTGTGTGACCTGACATGCATCACATAAAAGGGTTGCTCTCGGTGAGTGACTAACTTTACCAGTTTTGAGAGCAATTTGAAAAGTGTGATGTTAGACACCTCTTGCAGTATTGCTTGATCTGCCCTGGATACTACTCCTGCCTCATATGCAGAGTCTGTAATCAGATTGAATGGTTCTGAGAACCTTTCAAAAGCCCTAACAACCGCAGCCAATTCAGCAACTTGAGGTGAACCTTCCACCTCAGCAATGTCCATCTCCCACTGCTGGGTTTGAGGATCCTTCCAAGTCATAACAGACTTGTGGGACCTCCCGGACACATCTGTAAAGACAGTTAGAGCCCTTTTTAAAGGTCTCCTACTTAGAGCAGTTCTCAATTTCACAGTGAATTGAACATCTTGTTCGAACAATTTGTGAGCAGGCTGCGCTACTGAAATTTGTCCTGAGTAGGAATCCAGAGCAAACTGCAACACTTCATTTTCTTGAAACAATTGTTCCAGTATTTTCATAGTATTTTGACCTGATTTTAACTCAACTGGAATGTGAATGCACTTAAAATCACATCCTGCTAACTCCCTGATCCGGGTCCTTGCTTTCCGGATCAGTTCTGCTACCAGTTCCTGAGGCTTTGTCAGTCTCTTGGACCTTTTGTGACTGAGGAAAACCCATTCTATGATCAAGAGAGAGTCCCTCTGGTCCCGGTCCTTTTTTGGTGTGTCCTTTGCCTTAGGTGTTTGTTTTTCCTCCCACTGGAAAATAATTCCATGGAGGTGTGGCAACTTACCTAGGATGATAAATTTGAATGGCAGGTCAGGCCGACATTGGTTGGCCTGTCTTGTGGACATTGCAATCTGAACCTTTTCTAGAGCTTTCCGTGCCTCTGGGGTAATAGACCTAGGAGCACCTGGGTCCTCTCCCCCTTTCAATAAATTGAAAAGAGGGGCAAGGTCTTCATTAGTCAGACCGAGCCATGGCCTTACCCAATTCAAAGACCCACACAGCTTGTGGGGTCTTGATCATTGGATTGATTTCTAGTTTTTGAGGAACAATGGTCCTATTTCCAATTTCTAAGCCCAAATATTTTCAAGGTGGCATCTTTTGAATTTTCTGTTCCTGGAGCTCGAACCCTGCAACAATCAATGCATCGATCGTTAGGTCAAGCGCATGTATGAGTAAATCATCATTGGGGGCACACATGAGGATATCATCCATATAATGATAGATGATGGCCTTCTCTGCGGCTGCACACACTGGGGAAAGCAGGGAAGAGACATACCACTGGCAGATAGCTGGAGATACCTTTAATCCCTGAGGAAGAACGGTCCAATGGTACCTTTTCATAGGGGCTTCCATGTTGATGGAAGGGACGGAGAATGCAAAACGCAGTGCATCGTCAGGGTGCAAGGGGATTTGGAAAAAACAATCTTTAATATTAATAACAGCTAATTTCCAACCTTGGGGAAGCATTGTTGGGGATAGCATACCAGGTTGGGGAGAGCCAATATCTCCAATTACATTATTAATTTGTCGGAGGTCGTGAAGAAGTCGCCATCTTTTTTTATCAGCTTTTTGGATGACAAACACTGGGGAGTTCCACGGGGACATGGTCTCCACAATGTGGCCCTTTTTTAGTTGCTCTTCCACTAGTTCCTCAAGCATCTTTATTTTTTGTTTACTGAGCGGCCACTGTTTCACGTCAACTGGTTTGTCTGTTTTCTACTTCAGTTTTTGGGTGGGGCGCTGTTGTTCACTGACTGCTGTACAAAAATGCTGTGGAGAGTCTGGAATATCAATTTTGACACCCCACTGGGCCATTAAATCTCTCCCTAACAAAGGTTCCGAATAATCTAACACAAAAGGACGAATATTTGCCAATTGTCCCTTTGGTCCCTTGATTTGAATGATGCTTTTGGATTGTCTTGCCAATTGCAGACCTCCCACACCTTGAACATGACCGGCAACATTTTGCAAAGGCCAATGTGCTGGCCAGTCTTGTACTGGAATCACCGTGCAGTCTGCACCTGTGTCTACAAGCATCTCAATGCGTTTTGACTCCCCACCCCCACTGACATTGCACCCTAATTTGGGTTTGTCTTTCCCAATAACTTGGACCCAGGCAACTGTGGGCCCTTGTTTTTCAGTAGTTTCAGGGAAAGACGGCATGGGGATAGCTTGTGCAACAATTTGTCCCTTGGGAAGAAACAGGGGTGGGTGGAAACAGTGCAGGCCGAGAACGAATTGCTCAGGATCTGGTGCTGTCATTCCTGGAGCAATCTCGATCTCTTGTGGTGTGTGTTTGGTGTCCCCAGTGATGATGTACTTACAACGAATTTGGTTCCAAGTACCCTTCTGTTCAGGATTGACAGAGACAAAATGCCAGTCAGTGTCCTTCAGGTGGAGTGACTCTGTCAGCTGCAACCTGTATGGCTCATTGACAGAAGATGTGGTTAACATAGGAACACCTAAATCATAGCAAAGTTTATTTTGTTTCACTTTCAACAGTGGACCAGCAGACATGGTCTTTGAAGCACCTGCTTCACTTACACAAATGTTAATATTATTGCGCGCTTGATTTGTTTTGCTACCCTTATTCCCTTGGCCTGCTCTTTTTGTGTCTGCACGCCTGGCAGGCGAGCGCTCCCTTTTCAGTTTTTTTGTTGCTGTCGACCCCCAGGGAGTACTTGTAGTTTTCCTCCCCTGCCACGTCTGAATTCATCAAATTGCCTTTTCAGGGGGCACTGGTTACTCCAGTGCCCAAGGTTGTTACAAAGCAGGCATGGCTTTGTGGGCTCAAACCATTGCTGGTCTCCGCTGCTGCCCAGAGTACGGCTGTGCTGAGGGAAAAGGCGCAGGGCTGGCAACGGCGACACGCTGAGGTGGCAGCAGCCTTGGTCTGGTGTCTTCAGCCACACTCATCAGAGGCACTTTCCTGTTACAGACTAGAAGCATATCTTTTAGTGTAGGGGGAGGTTCTATAGGAAGGCTCAGGATTGCTGCTCAACACTGTTCATTTGCATTCGTAAATGCCATTTCCTCTAAAACCACTTCCCTAGCATTCTCTTTTTTAACTTGCATTTCAATGGCTCTAGTTAACCTTTCTACAAATTTCAAGAAAGGCTCTGATGGTAGCTGTTTAATTTTGCTATCAGGCTCGAAAGACCCTTCTGGTTGGAGGGAAAAAAATGCTTTTTCAGCTGCTTGTTTTACTTTCTCGAGTGTTTCTACAGGAATTGCAGTAGCTTGGATTGAGGGTAAAGACCATTGGCCCTCGCCACAGAGGTGCTCAATGGTAATTGGGGTACCACTGTTGTCCTTTGCTGTGTTTGGATCAGCATGCAAGCCTGGGAGAGTGTCTTTTAGCAGTTGTTTCCATGCTAATTCCCATAATTTGAATTCCGTGGAGGTCATGAGAGACGAGAAAAGCTGTTTTAAATCACGTGGAATTACCACAGTCCTACTCAGTTCAGAATTTAAAAGGCCACGGAAATATGGACTGTGTGGACCATATTCTTTATGAGATTTACAGATCTTTTTAATCAATTGTCG
Source organism: Zonotrichia albicollis (assembly GCF_047830755.1). Taxonomy (NCBI): domain Eukaryota; kingdom Metazoa; phylum Chordata; class Aves; order Passeriformes; family Passerellidae; genus Zonotrichia; species Zonotrichia albicollis. The sequence goes on from NC_133859.1 coordinate 1,984,938, forward strand.
TCCAAAAGAACTCCAATTAGCAGTTGGGGCTGCCCCCCCTTGTGCTGCAGGCTAATAGGTAACAGGAGCCAATGACAACATGGGACCATCTTTTGGGTCTGCTGTTCTGTGCTCTGTATCCCTTGAATTGGAAGCATTGGGATCACAGATACAGGTTTGGGGACAGGCAGTGGGTGTGTCCCCACCGTGGGAACCAGGGGAGGGGGCGGGGACTCAATGGGCACAGGGGGTGGAGACAGGGGGCTGGCAAGGGGCGGGGATACCGAGGAAACAGGGGGCGGGGGCAGGGGGCAGGCAGGGGGCCGGGACACCGGGTGACATCACGTCAGCAGACGCCCCCTGGGAGGAGTAGAGGGGTGGAGCCGAGGGTACTGCAGGAAAGAGAGGAGGAGGGGGGAAGGTGTCACGAGGAACAGGAGGAGTGGGGGATTGGGATGGAATTTTGGAATGCTTAAGTGGATTTTGGGAAGAAGAAGACCAGGTTTGGGAAGATGCCATGTGGCATCCTCCATCTTGTGGACTTCCTAGGGACTGGGGGCCATTTTGGGCATCACTGGTCTCTGGAAAGCTGACCCGTGCTCTGGGTTTCACAGGAGAGGACACAGGGGATTGGGAAAGGTTCCACGCAGCCTGGCCAGGGCTTTGTGGACAGGGCTTCTCAGGCATTTTAACAAACCCTGGGAGTCGACTTCCCAATGTGTGCTCCCTTTAAAATACCAAGTTTTGGGGTAAGAGGTTTAGGGGGTTTAGAGCTAGGAGAGGGAGAAACAGGGAGAGCAGAGGAACATGGCTTGGCATTTGGCTTTTTCTCCACCTCCTTTTGTTTGAGCAAGGCTGTTCGAATTTGTAAACTCCAGAACACAAATTTAGCTGAGGGTGTATTCCCAGACTGTCCTAAGGTTATCAAGCAGCAGATTGTAAGACTGGGGCAGGAAGCTAATCTACCCTAGCCCCAAGCTCTTCCACTGACACTATTGCAAATTCGAACTAAACCTTGAGCTAAAGGAATGCTGAATCCTTTTGAAATGCCTTATAGACGACTATACAGAATACAAAGGGAATGTCCACCCACATTAGGGTGATAACACTGGTCACGTACATGATGGCTTTAAGCAAACAGCTCAGAGAAATTGAGAAACATGTGGCTGGAACTCAGAGCAGGGAGTTAGATAGCCTGGGGATGATGTATATGTTAAGTGTCTTACAGAGAAGACTTTGGAACCACAGTGGGAGAGACCACTGCAAGTACTTCTCACCACCTTCACTGCAATCAAAATCAAGGAGCAGAATGCCTGGATCCATCACTCTCGGGTGAAGAAAGCTCTAGAAGTCCCTTGGAGAGTGATACCAGAAGACAATGAACTGAGACTAAAACTCACTCGGGCAAAATTAGTATATTGCGGTCGGGGGGAGTTCATACTTTAGTTTACAGAATTGTTTTGCATGTAATTATAACTGAAGTTTCAGAACTAGAGAGTACCTCTATCCAAAGCAATGCTGAATGGCCTTGGTCCCAGGCTTTTAATCAGTATACTGGATTCATGAGAGAACTTCCTGAGATAAAAGATTTAAACGTATAACTAGCCAGTGGCAGATTTCAAAAGTACTGCCAAAGTAAGGAAGTACAAAAAGGCCAGGGACCAAGACCACAAGTTAATAGTAGAAGCACTTAGTACAGTTCAAGATAATGTGTCTTTAGCTTTCAGTTGTATACAAGCACAGTTATGGATACAAGCAACAGCAGCTCTGATCATATAGGAATGGGGTGAAGGTAATTTTCCAGCTGAAATTCGGGGAATTGTTTGGGATAATGCAATTGATTTTGAAAGGAAGTTTCAATCCTGGTGGACTATGGTGAATTTCACCTATGATCCTGTTTCTAATGTGGCCACTGCCTTTGTGCTTGCTATACGTAATGCCACTGTTTATGTTATCCATCCCATCGTTGCACTAAGATTAAACCATGCAAAAACAATACTCTACCCTTCAGAACAGAGAGTGTGGGCACAAAAGATGAATGAAAAGTAGGAGACAGTAAACTTATAATCCTGCATTACTAGAGAACAGATGAGATTAATTTGTGAAAGCAATACTATCAATGCCCAAGATGTGTTTAGACACTGCGCAGAGTATTTGTCACTTCGAAGTTCATCCAGTCACTGACCAGAAAACTGTGCTCGTATATACTGGAAAAGAGTGTGTGTGCCTGAGAACTGTTTGTGCTGCTGTAAAAATTGATAGCAATTATGTTATTTTGTCTAGTAGAAACCATTCTAATTTCTGCATTTGTAATTTTGTTAAGATTATCAGGTGTGATTTTTCGTACATGGCCCCAGTGACATCCCACCAGCTGGTTAAAACCAATTACACAATGTAACACAGATTATCACCTACCCCTATTGGTATGGACCTTGCATTAGTAAAACAATTAATTAAGCACCAAGACCTACTGGAGATCTTGAAGGAAATCCAAGAAAGTGGGAAAAAAACCACAATTACTGTCCAACATGATACAAAAGAAATAACTAGAATTCTGCAAAGAATAGAACAAAATGCAGATCATCACTGGTGAGATGTGGTCTTTAGGTGGTCACCAACTGCAAATAGAATCTTTAGTAAGTTGTGTCATCCTACTGTAATTTTGTTAATATTAGTTAGAATAAGTTTAAGATTATCCATTATCAAACGTGCATGGTAAAGCACTAAAGTACACTTGTTGTCATAGGAATTTGTACGAAGTAAAAGAATTTACTTCCTCCTTTTAGGAAAGGGGGGAATGAAGCAAAGTGAAAATTTTCCAGGATTGAAATCCATTTTAATTTAGGTGAAATGTACATTTTTGAGTTGAGCCTGTGGTTAGAAACCCCAGTTATTTAGCCAGACTGCAAGGCCTAAGCTCAGTTAAGTTACTTCAGCGAAGGACAGAGATAAAGGGGGGGAGACAGAAGATGATAGAGAGAGACAGGGACTGTTGTAAGGGCAAGTCAACCTGACCTCGGAATTTTTCTGATAAAAAGGGACTAGTGGTAAAAGTCACACGAAACCCATAAAAATGAATATGTATGAACCTATTGTGAAACTGTATGCATATGTATTTGAGAGAGAGATAAAAAGAGTGTGGTGGTTTGACCAGGAAGGAGTGGGAATTCTGGGAAGCTGTGGTCAAACCAATGAAGGTTTTGGGTTTGAGACTGGCACCCGGTGTAGCCAGTGGGGTTTGGACACACCTCCGAGAATACACAGGGGTTAAAAGCAGGGCACTGCCCTTGGCACGCTCTCTTGGGACGTCGCTGTGAAGAGGTCAGATCTCTCCCCCGTCCAGCCTTGCTGCTGGGCGGGGGAGGGCCAGCCATGCGGTAGGCCCGGGGCCTGGACAGAGATGGGAGGTGAGGGGCCTTCAAGGATGGAAGGGTGGAGGAGCCCCAAGAGACATCGAGACATCGGGCAGCCAGCCCCCCCCCCCCCCCAGGAGGGAGAGAGAGGGAGAGTCGGCGGTGATAGCAGCCGGCCCAGGAAGAGAAAGGGGGGGGGGAAAAGGGTGCAGCCCGGCCGGCCACAGCAGCAGCACGTGTGGGAGTATCATCTCGTCCCAGGACAGACAAAGACTGAAAACTTTTAACCCTTTCTTTCATGATTGGGGCCTTGCAAAAATGCTAATCCTCCTCGAAGCTGAATAAGAAGGGAGATAAGAGATGAGATGAGACAAGGACCTGGCCCGAAGAACGTGGAGATGATTGGATGGGGAGAGATGATTTGGAGTGGCCTTTTGGCTGGACTTTTTCTTGTAGCCATGGACTCAGTTGTTCCTGTGACACAGACTGCATTTAGGGGGAGGCAGTGCCTCAAAACCAGGAGGGTTCATTCGTGAGGACCCCCCGGCCCCAGGGGGTTGGAAAAATATGGGGGGGACAGATGTCCCAAAAGCAGAGAGTGTGCCTTTTTGGAGTGAGACAAGGCATCCTTGAAAGACAACCCTAAAAGCAGCTCTGGCCATGTCTCAGTGGTGAGAGCACTGGGCATGGAAGGAAGATGTCACAAGCGGCAAAAGGACTTTTTTCCGGGCGGTGCCGAAGTGACAGGGAAGCACACGAGGTTTCAGTGTGTTTCCAGGGGAAGCCTATGGAACAAGAAGGACTCCTTTCCTCTTCATGAACTGCAGTTTGAGTATACTAAAGTGTCGTGCCGGGCTGGGCAGTTGGTGTTTTGGGAGAATGTATTGGATTGGGAAAGTCAGGGAGTGGGGAGGAGGAAAGTTTTTTTGTAAGGTTTTCAATTTCTTTTTTTCTTTTCCTTATAGTCTTTCCCTATTTTCCTGTAGTTTAAGTAATAAAGTGTTCTTTATGTTTAAGTTAGAGCCTGTTTTGCTTATTCCTGGTCACATCTCACAGCAGACACCAGGGTGAGGCATTTTCATGGGGGGGCACTGGCTCTGTGCCAGGCTCAAACCATGACAAAGAGACCTGAAGTTCTCAGAGGTACGCATGCCTTTTTGAGGAGAGCAATCTCTGCATGCGTCCAGCATCCAGCGCTGTAATAAACATACCAAGCTTTACAGCTTTTACAGAGTTGTGGGGTTTTCTTCTTTTCTCCGCAAAACATAGCCTAAAAACTATATTTACCATATTACTTAAAGGAGATTAATACAGCACTACTTAAAAGAGATTAATACAGCATAACTTTCCAACATAACACATATAGCCAATCATATAATATACATTTTTCACAGCTCCATGCACCCCGGACAAAGGCATCCAGCAGAGCCGCTGGGCTCCCTCAAAGAGACTGCACAGCAGCACCAGGAGAAAATGTGGTCCGTGCCACCAGCTTTGGAAGAAAGCTGTGCTACAGAAATGCCATCCGACCTCTTTCAGGCTCTGGAGCCTGCAGGCTCCATGCAGAGCCGCCTCCACCATCACGTGTGGCCAGCCAGGGGTTCGGGGGATTTCTGGAGAACAAAAGTCGCCTGCATGGCTGCTACAGCAGCCGCCCACCACCCCCCACAGCCGCTGCAGTTCCCCAGAGAGCGAAAGCTGGCCGCCCCACGCCGCCCATTCGCTCTACCTGGGGGAGAACTGAGTCGCACTGGAGTTATTTTTGCAGGCGCATGCAACTAAGTTCTGGTGCCTTTTCCAGGTTCTTTGTTCGTTTCTCATGTGGTTGGCATGGTCTGGACAAAAAGCAATTTCATAGTGGTTACAACATTTTTTAACACTCTTTTCAATGCAAAAAATTGAATCAAAAGGTAATTTTTTCCATCGCCTGTAGGCAGAGGGAACAGAAAAGGTCCCACAGACACGGGGGGTACCAATCTAAAGGTTTCTGGCATCCTCGGGGTGGCGGTTGCCACGGCAGCTGTGATCCCCTCAGTGGATTGTAATTTTTCAATGAATTTCTAATTAGATACCTTGTAGGTCGCGATTTTGTGGGTGCCATGTCCTCCCGTATGGCTGCTGCCCACAAAAACTGCCCCAACTCTTCCCAACTTTAGATAGAAAAGGCATTTTTCACATTGATTCTCATGTTATGCTTTCTACACCATAGCAACAAAGTTCGCAATTTCTTTTTATCATGTTTTGTCCCCTGTTTGCCCAATATAAGTGCCAATACATATACTATCGCTTTTTCATCAGTTGAGAATCATAATCTCAGATGCCCTGTATTTTACCTTTTTTTAACTCACAGTTCAGACTTTCTTTCTGTGGCACGAATGTTTCCATATGTTGCAGCTCCATGAGTCTTCTCCATGACACGGATTTATTCTGCATCATTTTCCCATGATTCTCTGACAGTGCCCCACACCTCAAATGGACACAATGCATTTTCCAGTTCTTGACCATTCCCCACAACTCGCTTGGCCGTGCTCCCCCACTTCAGGGTGTTTTCTCGTGACATGCCCTTTCTATGTCAGGTGCCCTTCCTTGTGTGTGCCTTCTGCCCGCAAGTTTTGTCTCACCAGGTGCGTGCTTTCCCCCAGAAGATGTGTTTGCTTCTATGCGTTCCACGCCATGGGCGACCCTGTGCAATGGCCGCTCATGTCCTGCTCTGCCAGCTGGCTCTTGTCTTTCTTTGTTCTGCACCGTCCCATGGCTGGCTGTAGCCATAGCCTTTCACTACTTTCTATATCCGCTGCTTGAATTTAGTTTTGTGCCGATTCTGTGGCCAGCAGTTGTGTCAGTGCTTGTGCTCACTTGCTGTGTCTTGCAAAGCTGGTGTTACAGATGAGTAATGCAATATTTGGCTCTCACAATCATAAGATAGATATCACGTGAATGTTAAAATGTATTGTAAAGTTATTGTAAAATGTCCTCCCATAGTCCTCTTTCCCTGTTAACAGGGTTTCTCTGTTCCAGGTTAACAACACCTGACCTCCAATCAAGATGTAAGAAAGTAATGTCCACCGATGGAGGGCAAAGAAGAAGTTGAATTGTGACAGTGGTCACAAGGGTTTTCAGGTGAAGAGAGAGGAGAGAATGTTGACCTCATGTTCAGAAGGCTTGATTTATTATTTTATGATATATATACTGCATTATACTAAAAAGAATAGAAGGAAAAGTTCTCAGAAGGCTAGCTAAGCTAAGAATAGAAAAGAAAATAAAAGAAAAGAATGAATAACAAAGGTCTGTGTCCTGGCAGAGAGCAAGAGCAGCTCTGCCGTGAGTGGTCAGTAAATCCAAACATCCACAGGAGACCAATCACGGATCCACCTGTTACATTCCACAGCAGCAGATAATCATTGTTTACATTTTGATGCTGAGGCCACAGCTTCTCAGAAGGAAGAAAAATCCCAAAAAAGGATTTTTCACAAAAGATGTCTGTGACATGTCACCCTTTTAAATTAATTAAATTTAAAAAAAAAAATGTCTGTAATTTTCTCTGCTGTGCACATGCAGAGGAAAGAACAAACACCTTACAGGTTATCTGTTGCCAGTCAAAACCTCACCCAAATGCTGGTGTGGAATGAACAGGGAATTTCTTCACCTGTAGAACATACAATTCTATCAAATCACCAAAACAATCTTACAATATAAGAAAATGCAAAAACAATGCAAAGAAAGTTCAAGTCCAAACAGCTGAGTTTCAGGAAAAGTCCATGGGCTGAAGATGTTCCTCTTTGCCATCTCTGAAAGTTTTTTTTGGTCCTGAAACAGGCTTGCTGCAGAAAAGTCCATCAATAGTTATCAAAAGTCCATTGACAGTCATCAAATAATTTCAAACAATTTTGAGACAACTTCATGAATGTCCTGGCCACAGCCCTTTATTGAACAACTTTGCTGGAGCTAATTTTTGGCCCTTCAATGCTTCAGAGCTGCTGCCAGCTATTTCAACTCTTTTTATTTAATTTTTTTTTTTTTTTTTTTATTGAAAAGAGCAGCAGCAGCAGAGCAGCCAAAGAGAGGCCCTGGAGGGCCCTGGCCAGTGTGGAAGGATCAGGAACCCCAGATCTGGCCCACAGAAAGGTGGGCCAGGACCAGAAGGGGGAAGCAAAACTCCCAAACCCATCAGGAGGCCGGGAGGTAGCCCTGGTCCATGGACCTCAGCCCAACAGCCCAGGCCCAACCCACAAGGCAGGCTCTGCATTGTCACAAACCTGCACTCTGCTGCCAGTACAATGGCAGAACAGGTGGTGAAACCCTTTTTTTCCCCAAAATCACCAAGGCATGCCAGCAGCAGGGAAATAGAAGCAGTCCCAAGAGCCCTCATCTCGGGTCTAGGAATGTTCGTTCCCCACAGCAAGCAAGCCATGATCGCTTCCTGCTGTGCCCTCTGCCTCTGCAATGCAAATGCAACAGGTGTGTCTCTCATCTACCTCACGGCACTACCCCCTCTGGGCTGGGGACCAAAGGCAGAACTCTTGGGACCCACCTGCCCCTCGCCACTGGGGCGCGTGAGGGGCAGCAGAGAGATTCGCACCCCTCAAGGGGCAGCAACTGACCAAACATCCCCCAACCCGCCGAGAATGCTGATTTTGAACACCGGCAGCAGGGCTGCACTCACAGCCAGCTGTCGAACCACGCCTCCTCCACGGAAGGAGAGGCTGACACCGTCTTCCCCTGTTCCAGCTCCCCCTGCAGGGGCAGCCCTGGGACAGCCCAAAAAACTCGGGGGGGAAGTCACGCTAGGTGCAGAAGCTGCCGCGGGCTGCTCTGAGCGTCCCGCAGGTTCGGCGGCGTTTTAAGTATCATCCTGAACAGGGACTGGCTAGGCGGGAGGCGGCGGGGGTGTGCGGGAACACGCCGCTGCTTGCTGTGTTGCTTGGCTCCAGGAGAGGCAGCACAGACACTCGCTGTGCCTCTGTGGGAGAGGCTGGCTGGCACAGCACAGGGTCGGCAGCGTCTCCTGCCCCTGGCTCTGGGGTCGGCTCAGTGGAAGATGCAGTTGCAGAAGCCGGCAGAGTGTGCACGGGCAGCGGCGGGGCCAGCACGGGCAGCAGCTGAGCCGTCGGGGGGGCGGGGGGGGGGGGCGGTGGATCGCTGTTGCCTAGCAACATCCGCGCAGCCGCGGGACACGGCAGAAGCGACACTGGATCTCCATTGCCTAGCAACAGCGGCGCAGCCACAGGGAGCAGTGTTTCTGAGCTCTCAGGTGCAGGCGTGGAGGCTGGCGGAGCTGCGGGCAGGACCGCCCGGGGAGGCGGCCGCGGGGCAGGTCCGGGAGGCGGCCTAGCCCACTCATCATTCCCCAGAGAGAGACGAGTCACGGAAGTGAAGGGAGACGAGCACATCCTATTGATGATCATTGGTCTCAACTTTATTGATCCGGCTTACATGCTTTATTGTAGTGTTAATTAAGCTCATACATATTGCAAAAGCTAAGCTCATCATTGGTTACAGATTAAATTTCAACTCCTCCTTTGTGGCTACATGCTCAAAATACTTGTGGTTTTCTTGTTGAGGCTAATACTTGTTTTTACATCCTGCTGTTGACAACAGTTATTCATTCAAGGGCACCGTGTTGTTGTTTTCTTGTTATTTGCTCAAGGACGCAGTGTTGTTGTTTTCTTGTAAGGAAAAGGCTGAGAACTTACTGCTTAACCAGCTGTATATGATCATGGCCTTTTTCCTCAAGCCACATCAGCACAAAACTCTCCACAGATGAGGGGGAGGGAAGACGGCTCTATCTGAGCATGCTCCAAAAATGCAGTAAAAAAACCTTCAGCTCCAGACAAGATCTCCCCTCCCCCCGCTGGGATGCAGGGGGGCTGGGAAGCAGCAGATCATCCCCCTCTAAAGGGTCTTCTCCTGCTGGAGTCGGGGGAAATGGGGCGAGCCCAGTGCAGTTAGCAATCCAGGGAAAAACAGCTGCCCTCCGTTTCAAAACTGGAAAGAGCATCCTAAATGCTGGATAAATCTGGAGGTATCCAAACGCCACGGTCCAAAACAAATTGGAAAATGGAGTCAATGCACTCACATACAAACACATCAAGGGCATTTAGCACATTTGTAAAGAACCCAAAGAGCTTTGCCCATCAAAAAAACTCATAGAAATCTGTCTCCAACAGAATTCCATCCTCTTCACCCATTTTTGCCAGAGGGCAATAAGTTTCTCCTCTGAAGGGGAGAATCGAACCTCCTCCTCTATGGGAGAAGTCCTCCACATCAGCAGCCACAAACTATGAAGGGCCGCATTTTCAGGAAGGGAAAAACCAACAGTACCTTGTACCAGGGTCCAGCATGCTCTGGCCATCTGCGTGGTGCTGCTAGGCTCTCCGAACATCTTCCTGGAGGCTTTTCAGAAGGTTCTCTTTGTGGTCAGCCTCGCTGTGAACTCTGTCCAAATCAGGATCTTCAGTTCTTCAGCTCTTGGCTAGAATCCACTTCTGTGGTCACTTGTGAAGCAACCATCAATGCCACACATTCAGGGTTTACCCAGTGCAGCAATTGCTCCTCTGGGGGTCTCTCCAAGTGATGATTTGTTCTTCAGTCACTCGGGTCACCAATTGATGATTTGTCCTCCTCAGTCACTCGGGGTTCACCAATTGTGATGGTGGTTACAAGATTTTTCAGGTGAAGAGAGAGGCGAGAATGTTGACCTCATGTTCAGAAGGCTTGATTTATTATTTTATGATATATATACTGCATTATAACTATACTAAAAAGAATAGAAGGAAAAGTTCTCAGAAGGCTAGCTAAGCTAAGAATAGAAAAGAAAAGAATGAATAACAAAGGTCTGTGTCCCGGCAGAGGGCAAGAGCAGCTCTGCCGTGAGTGGTCAGTAAATCCAAACATCCATGGGAGACCAATCACGGATCCACCTGTTGCATTCCACAGCAGCAGATAGCCATTGTTTACATTTTGTTGCTGAGGCCACAGCTTCTCAGAAGGAAGAAAAATCCCAAGAAAGGATTTTTCACAAAAGATGTCTGTGACATTGACTGTCAAAACTTTGAGAGGGGGCTATGGGTATAAAAGGCAGAGCATCCATTTTGTAGAGGAGCACATGGTTGATAGTCATGGGGACTCCCAGTGCTGCACTTTTTCCTTATTCGGTCCTTTTGTTGCATTTTTGTTAAGGCTTAATAAACCCTTTAAAATGATAAAATGAGGGTCATTTCTCACTAAATCATTTCGATTTGGGGGGTCGTTCCAGATATAAAACCTCATCTCTGTGGCCCTAGAAGATTTCAGATGTATGGCACACCCCTACTGAATTTGGTAGCTCAAACAACATCTCCTGGGACCATCAGTGATTGCAGGTTGACACCCCAGAGACAACAAAGACTGGATAACAAAAAAGAGGAAGAGGAAGAAGAGAAAAAGCCCTTGAAAACTGCAGATCTAGAGGATTATGAGCATTAGTCTTTGTAAGAGTGGAGAGTATGCTTGAAGTGTGAGTGGGGTAGTTCCGGGAGTGTGCTTGGGGTAGGTATGAAACTTAGAAGATCCTCATAATTGTTCTGGCCAGATTGTAATTCCATAATCCGTGTGTATAAATGTCAGCTTCAGACAAGTAATACACAGGACCTGTCCTGGTCTGTTGAAGCTTCAGTATAGTGGACGACTGGAAAAAAAAATGGCGGGACACATGGCAGAGAAAAGCAGGTGCCCCATGGAAAGCGAGGACCCTGTTGCTGTCAGGAAGCCTGAGACTGAAGGATTTGCAGGGACTCAGGAGCACTGGGGAGCACTGTGTGGAGAGTCTCCAGGCTTGCGTCACAGGTCGCCCATCGATTGGGGTGAGGAGTTGCTGCTAGCTTCTGGTGCGCAGTCAGTGCAATAACTTCCAGAGCTTACCAGATGAGGCTTGGGAGGGGGTGCTGTTGCCGGTAGAAGCAACAAAAAAATGCTGAGCACAGGGGCATCCAAGGTACCCAATGGTGCAGAGCAGAGCTGCAGTGATTTCCCTGACCCACTGGTGCAAAGGAAGTCGGGGGATGGGTCCACGAGGAGTGGCTTGCGCTGCCATACTTGGCGCAGCAGGCTTCCAGCACATGCCGACCCAACAAGGGTAGGGGGAGGTGGCAGAGGCCCGGTGTGCTGACCAAGATTAGACATGGCGCTGCTGGCGGTTGGGGACCAGCCAAGCAGTACAAGTGTTCCCAGACCGGGGTACAGCACCACAGTGGCTCCCCTATAAAACCCGCCAGTATAAAGCCATGAGACCAGGGCACTGCAGGGGGGGCGGCGCCTGCAGGCGACTGAGGGATGTGGGCAGTGAGAGGGCTGCCAGCAGTGACTGGGACAGCTTTCACTGAGTGCAGAGGTGCCCGGCAGAGTGGGCCCAGTTGTGCGAGGTGTCCAGGCCAGGGACCGCACTGGCGTGCATGGGTGGTAGGGGACTGGGGACGCCCCATGTGTTAACTTTCAGCAGTAGTGACCCAACTGAGGGTGACCACGGCAGTCAGAAGCACTAGAGTCCAGAGCTGCTGGTCTGCTGATGCGGGCTGCTGGTGGCGAGAGCCGCACTTGTGGACTTGGGGGTCGGGGGGTTTGGAGGCATGGGACTGCTAGCAGTGGGAGCTGCAGACAACATGAGCCGTGGGCAGCGAGGGGCTGCTACTGGGTGCAGTGCTTCAGGGCACACGGGGTGTGGTTTGCACCCAGCACTGCTGGGAGTCAAGAACAATCTCTGTTATGCAGGGGTCTCGGGGGCCAGCGTGGGTAGCTTTCGGTGGTTGCTCTGCACTAGTAAACTGAGAGGTACCAGAGAGCCGAAACACGGCTGCAAAAAGAGCAGCAGAGCCGACCCAGTAGTAATCACAAGCAAGTTGGTTTTTCCTTTTTTTGCTTTTTGGGAAGAAAGTAAATTTTATGTTTTCCTTTCCTTTCTTCGTCTTTTTCCTTCCTCTGTGGCAGATAGGGCCAGGCGTTCGGAAGATCTCGCGATGTTACGGGAAGACAGGGCCCCTGTTCCATTAGATAAGAAAATTAACATAGGAATGCAGCCCCCTAAACCACATGCCAATAATTTTCCATTTTTCCTGTAAGTTTCCATTCCCTACTAACCATAGATGGTAAAGACAGACCCTCGCCTGACGTAGAAGCCCCTTAGACTATAAAACCCCACGAGAAGAGAGAATAAAGGCCTTTGACCGTCCACCACGTTGGTGTCTGCGTGTTTCTTAGGCCCGAGCGGCCCTGGAGAATGGGTCGCCGTGCTGTCTCTTGAAACCAGTTCGCCAGCCTTGTATCAGAAGGCTACATTTCTCACTTGTTTTCTTTCTTTCTCCTTCTAATTAATTAGGAAGGAGGGTCTTGCTGAGAGGACCTGTGGTTAGCAAATTAAGATAAGACCGAAAACAAGTAAGAAGTCCCCGAAAGGAGAAGGAGGATCCTCTCCCCTCTTCCCTTGCCCTCCTCTGGGCTGCCAAACCTCTGAGCTTTTCTTCTTCCTTAATCTTTAAGCTTTTCATTTAGCAATTGCCAAGTAAATGAAAAAGAAGCGCACTGGCAGATGAGTTTTAGAGACTAGAGTGTGCCTGTCATTTCCTACTATATTTTAGATCCCTGTTGCCTCTCAAAGCCACTAACCACCTTATGGTTGGGGCTACTGGGAAGCACTGCACAAGCTCCCTAAGTTGGGCAGACACTAAGAGAGTAAAAAAAATAGTTTCCTCTTTATGTTTACCTCCCCATTGCTCTAAACTAGTGCAACCCCATTTCTGTAGGGCTAAAAGAGTGTGAAATGCCCAAACCAGACTACCTACCCTACTTTACTCCCTGAGCCCAACTCTGTGCCCATGTCTGGTGATTTCCTCTCTTGATCAGCTCCTAAGAGTTTTTCTTCATCTGAAGGCTGTGTCCTGAAAGCTTCACTCTGCTTCTCCTTCCACAGCCAAGAACAAACACTCTTAAGAATAGCAGAACTACAAGACATCATAGATTAAAACTGTGAAATGAGCACAATTTCAGAGAGTCCTGTTAGAACATATATATCATGCTTTGAACTCGTTTAGCTAAAAGTCTTGAGCTGTCTCCACTCAACTTTACACTGGGAAAGTGCTACTTCTCTTTCAGGTTAAGAGAAGAGCTTAAGTGTCAAAAACTTAGATATTTTTTCCATACATGACACAGATATCTTTCCCTCTTTCAGTCCAAGATAACATCTTAATAAAAACTTGGTCTCACTTTCACCCCTACAGAGTGGCCTGAAGCCTTCCTTACCATATCCCCAGAAGACAGTGAGCTACCCTTCACAGTAATAAAAATCACAAGTATCCCTCCTCAGTTAAGAAGTAAAAAGTACCCCTTAACAAAATATAAACTTCCAAGGCAGTGGGGTAAGACTGCTGTTAGTTCCTACCCCAATATCTCATGAATAATATAGGAGGTGAGAAACACCATGAGTGCTATGCACTAGTAGTGATCCTCAATAACTCCTTCTAATCCTCCCCTTTGTGCTATTTAAGCTCCTGAGGAAAATAAGACAGCAAAAAGTGCTCAGTTTTGCCCTTTTAAAGTGAGAAGCAAAAAGCAAGAATCCAGCATAGTCTCTGACTTTTTCTTTAAGACAGGCCTGTCTATTCCCACCCCAAAGGGACAGAGAGTGCTCTTTTAACTGTAACACAATGTCCCACCCATACTGCCCTCTCCTTTCCCCATCCCCCACCGTGATATAATCCCACGAAGAGAAACCCACGGAGGCGTCAGGGCCTGGAGAGCTCTGACAGAGTAATGTACAAGTGTGTGCCAGTGTATGCAGCTCTGTGTGCACGTGTTTTCTAGTGTGCCCAAATGTGAGTGAACACATCCTGCTTTACACAGTGTACGTGTGTCAGTGTACACAACACTACTCACATAGATGTGCTGAAGTGTACACGTGATATGTACAGTGCTGTTTACATGTATGTTAAATTACACACTCTCAAGTGTGAGTGAACCTGTGCACAGCTCTGTGCTTGTGAGTATGCACAGGTTCTGCAAGTGTGAGCATGACAAGTGTGAGCCGTGTATATTAATGTGTATGACACTGCACACATTGGCGTGCTCAAGCTCTATGTGCAAGCAAGTCTTGTGCTTGCTGGCACTTGTGCATTAGTAAAGATTGTACATAAGTAAGTGTCTGTGCAATATGTGTGCTGGTGTGGCAGGTTGGGTGTACACAAGTGTGTGCTGCTATCAAGTACCATAATACACAAGAGCTCTGTGCAGGTGAGCAGGTACCAGTGTGCACATTCACTAACTCTGCACATGTCCCTGTGTGCATACACGGACTGGGCATGCCCAGAGACATAGCTCTAGATACACAGCTCCGTGCATCCGACTGCTGTCTCACCTGGAAAAACAGACGTATGTGTATATATGTGTGGAGAGCCTGGTTTAAACATGGCTTAAAGAAAGAGGCCATGAAGGTATTCAGCTGAGGGAAATATAGAAGCCTGCTGTAAAGCAGCCTTTCCCAGGCTTGATTCTGTAAATAATTAAGGTTCTCAGCCACCTTTTATATAAAAAACAAGATTCTCAGACCATTCTGTCCTTGGCTGCTACTGGGAACAGATGGCCGGTCTGGGGATAGATATGAAAGGTTTTGAGAACTCTTCATATCATGGTGGGAACACTGATCTTGGTTTCAGTAAACTAACTTCAGGTATTGTAAACAAAAGGAGGAGCTGAAGTTTTCTCTACAGCCTATCAGGAGCTCAGATTTTGCAATATGCATGAAGTGAATTAAGACTGTTATAAAAAGTGCCTGATTGATGAATAAAGTGGAGTCAGATGCTAAATCAACAAAGGTGGTCGCTCCCTCACTTCAACATATATGTATGTAAGTTTCACTACCTAGCTCTCTTGTGTACACCTTGTTCTTGTAAGGAGAGGAATTTGCCTCTATGCATAAGTTTACCAAAAGTTTATATAAAGTTGTATACAGTGATTTCCATCAGATTTAATAGTGTTTAAGTTTCCATTAAATCCCTATAAACAGGGATATCTACAATCACTGTAACCCAGTGCTGTTCTTGCCCACGTTCCCTAAAAACTGTTACCATCAAAACAGGATGCTAGGCTATGTGCTAAATCTCTCTGTGATTGTAATGCTTCTGAGGCCGCACAGTTCCCTTGTATCAGCAGTAGTAAGTAACTAAGACTCAAACATATGAAGCAGTGCAATGTCCATTATCTTCAGTTTAACCCCTCAGTGGAGAAGTCCCTTTCAGGTACTGCTAACCACTGAATCAACTGTATGAACCGCAGAGCAAGAGTGGACTCGTGTCAACAGAATTAAAGGCCCAGTAAAAGAACACAAAGAATAGACTGTAACATCCAGACCAGGTGAGAGATAGCCAAAGAAGCTCAAAGACATCTGAAAAGTAAAGTCAAGCTTCCACCAACCAGCTTGAAGATTGTTTTAACTAAAACTTTAGGCAGGGAGGTTAAACCGCATCATTTCTTGATGTAATTGTCCTATTTTAATAGATAAGAATTACAAGCATCTGTTGAGGGGAGGTATACAGGGAACTGCAAGAGGTATTGGGGCAGTTTCCTTAAGAACCAACAAGTAAAGTAAAACAGGAAATAGAAGGCAAGACCAGGTTGGCCCCTGTGTTCGCCACCAAGAAGATTATGCCCCTGCTGTGGGCAGCAATCCCGTAGGCATGGTAAGGTGGGAACAAGAAAGCCATACCAGACCTCTGTCATTCCTCAGTTGTCTCTTAATGCAACAGAGACTAAAGGGCAAGACTGAATTGGCCTCTGTACTCACCACTAAGATACATGTGCTATGAGTAGCAACCCCATAGGCAGAGTTGATGGGAGTAAAAAGGCCATACTGTAACTCTGAGATCCCATTTCGTCCATTCCAAATAAGTGTGTCTAAAGAAAACCTAAGATTTTTTTTCTGTTCCCACTGTCCTCACCCACATCAACAGATGCTAGTAAAACTTACTCTTTCATTATTTATTCTTTTTTGAGAAGTAACAGTAGATTATCAGAATCAAAAATAAGAATTAATTGTTCGAACCAAATGACTTATAGAAAAGGGGGATTTGTTATAGATGAGTAATGTAATGGTTGGCTCTCACAATTAAGAGATAGATATCATGATGATGTTAAAATGTATAGTGATGTTATTGTAATATGTCCTCCCATAGTCCTCTTTCCCCTCCCCCTTGTAATAGTCTTAATAGTCAGGACATTCAGGGAAGGCCAGCTTGTTACCAGGAGGCACGACGTAGCAACACTTAACCTCCAATCAAGATGTAAGAAAGTAATGTCCACCAATGGATGGCAGAGAAGAAGTTGACTGATAAAACTTTGGGAAGGGCTAAGGGTATAAAAGGCAGAGCATCCATTTTGTAGACTGAGCACTTGGCTGATAATCATGGGGACTCCCAGCACTGTGATTTTTCCTTATTTGGTCCTTTTGTTGTATTTTTGTTAAGGTTTAATAAACCCTTTAAAATTATAAAAGTGAGGGTGGTTTCTTACAGTTGGGCTGCTTCTTTTTTGCATTTCTTCCACAGCCCGGGCTGTGGCTGTATTTTCAAGACTTTGTGTATTCTGTTTCTGAGTTCCATCTCGCTACAGGCTGCAGCACACTATATCTTAGCTGATCCCACAGCTGACTGCAGTCTTCCTTTCACAATTTGTGTGTTCGCCTGGTCCTGTGGCTGGCTTGACTTGTCTCCTCTTTCTTGGCTGGTCGTTTTGTGTACTTTTTTGCAGCGGGCTGTTCGCTTGTTATCAGGTCTCTTTCGTGGCAGGCTGTTCGTTTGTGATCATGTCCGGCTGTCACCAGATGTTGCAATAAATCAACTGTGACTCCATTTTCTTCATGCAGAAAAAGCCAGTTCTTTATTCACATAACTAATTTTATACAATTTTCACAGACCTTGTGTGCAGCACCAATTGGCTAGTAGTAGTTTTTTTGCTACTTCATTCATTGGTCAGAAGGTGATTTGTGTGTTCATGCTAAGATTCAGATATTTACATTTTCCTTTGTGGGTTCTCACTGAACACAGTGTCCTGGTTTAGGGCAAATTTGTTAAAGAATCTGCAAACGAGGGCCCCTCCAGAAAGCGAAATTCACGCGGCCCCTCCCCCCAACCGGTTCAGGAAACAATTCCTCGGAGAGAGGTGGAAAGAACCTGTTTATTTGACTGGCCCAGCACCCCCCAGCACACAAAATGAACAATACCCGTTGACACCGCTCTGAGAAAGATGGCAAAATCAGAAAGTCTCTTTCGGGGGGGGTGGTTGCTCTGTTCTCAGTCCCTCCGGCGCTGGGCCAGCCGCTGCAGCCGAACCCTTGGTGTTCCCGGGTCCCAGTCCGGAGCAGGTTCGAGATGGTCACAGAAACAGGAGAGGAGAAGCAGTCCAGGAAGCAATGTGGACTCTTTAGCTAGAACTAGCTAATAAGCAGAGGCAGAAAGCAGAGCAGAAGCAAGAGCAGAAAAAGAGAGCAAGCAAAAGCAGCAAGTTGAAGCTGGAAGTGAAAAAACAGCCTTATGTACCGCTTGTCTCTGTGTCCCTGATAAGAGAAACCCAAACAAAACTTCCACTCTTCAGAGCCGGTCTTAAAGGCACAGAACAGATGAATGGGGATATACAAGCATCATAACATCACCCCAGGACATTCCACCCCTTAACCCCATATCATTCTTACCCCACAATCAGATCTCCCTGAGGTACACATCGTGTTGTTCCATCTCTTTGCATTATCCACCACGTGCAACCTGGTCCCTGAGCAAAGACAACCCCACGAATGGGTTTGTCTGTACTCGAGGCAGAATTGATCCACACAGTCTTCCCTAACAAACCTCTGATATGTACCACTGGGACTGTGTCCCCTTCTATTACATTCAGGGACTCAGACTGGGCAGGACCTGCTCGGTTGGTGGAACCTCGGGTGTTAACTAACCAGGTGGCTTTTGCCAGATGCTGCTCCCAATTCTTGAAAGATCCCCCACCCAAAGCTTTCAACTGGGTTTTTAGTAGTCCATTGTACCTCTCCACTTTTCCTGCAGCTGGTGCATGGTAGGGGATATGGTACACCCACTCAATGCCATGTTCCCTAGCCCAGGTGTTGATTGTCGCAGACATTTCTTCATAGAAATCCTTTCTTTAGGATTTGTCCTTCTTCTGGGAAGCAAAGGGCCCCAGAAGAAGAATGTAAAAATTGTTATCAGCTGCTGTGAAACGTAGCAGGTGTCCCTGTGATTGGCTCATCTTCCTTGTGTACCATTAAAGGCCAATCACAGGAGCAGCTCAGGGACAGATTCCCTGGACACAGAACTTTGTTATTCATTCTTTCTATTCTATTCCTAGCATAGCTGCTCTCTGTAACCTCTCTTTTTCTTCCTTTTAGTATAGTTATAATGTATTATATATCTTATATGAATAAATCAGCCTTCTGATCAAGAAACAAGATTCTCGTCCTTCTCTCACCACAGTGACCGTCTAAGGTCGCTGTAATAGTTGATAAGGCTGTTCTTGAAATGAGTCCCATTGTCTGACTCGATCCTCTCAGGGGTGCCATGTCTCCATAGAACTTGCTTTTCCAGGCCCAGGATGGTGTTCCGGGCTGTAGCATGAGACACACGGTAGGTTTCCAACCATCCAGTGGTGGCCTCCACCATGGTCAGCACGTAGCGCTTGCCCTGGCATGTCTGGGGCAGTGTGATGTAGTCAATCTGCCAGGCCTCCCCATACTTGTACTTGGACCACCACCCACCGTACCACAGGGGCTTCACTCGCTTGGCCTGCCTGATGGCAGCACACGTCTCACAGTCATGGATAACCTGAGAAATAGTGTCCATGGTTAGATCCACCCCTCGGTCTCGTGCCCACTTATAGGTGGCATCTCTGCCCTGGTGGCCTGAGGCATCATGGGCCCATCGAGCTAGGAATAACTCTCCCTTATGTTCCCAGTCTAGGTCTATTTTGGACACTCCTATCTTTGCAGCTTGGTCTACCTGCTGATTGTTTTGGTGCTCCTCATTGGCCCTACTCTTGGGTACATGGGCATCTACATGGCGGACTTTCACAGGTAGCCTCCCTACCCTGGTAGCAATGTCTTTCCACTCACCAGCAGCCCAAATTGGTTTCCCTCTACGTTGCCAGTTAGCCTTTTTCCACCTCTACAGCCATCCCCACAGAGCATTGCCTACCATCCATGAATCAGTGTAGAGGTAGAGCCTTGGCCAATTCTCTCTCTCAGCAATGTCTAGGGCCAGTTGAACAGCTTTGAGTTCAGCAAATTGGCTTGATCCACCTTCTCCTTTGGTAGCTTGTGCGACCTGTCGTGTGGGGCTCCATAAGGCTGCTTTCCACTTCCAGTTCATCCCTACGATGCGACAGGAACCGTCAGTGAAAAGAGCGTAGCGTGTTTCCTCTGGGGGCAGTTGGTTATAGGGAGGAGCCTCTTCAGCACGTGTCACTGGTTCTTGTTCCTCTTCATGTGTGACACCAAAATTCTCACCTTCGGGCCAATTTGTAATGACCTCCAAAATCCCAGGGCAATTCAGTTTACCTATACGGGTGCGCTGAGTGATGAGAGCAATCCACTTGCTCCATGTAGCACTGGTGGCATGGTGAGTGGAATGAACCTTGCCTTTGAACATCCACCCCAGCACCGGTAGTCGGGGTGTCAGGAGGAGTTGTGCTTCAGTGCCTATTACCTCCGAAGCAGCCTGGACTCCTTCATAGGCAGCCAAGATTTCTTTCTCTGTTGGAGTATAGTTGGCTTCAGACCCTCTGTAGCTTCGACTCCAAAATCCCAGTGGTCGACCCCGAGTCTCCTCAGGCACCTTCTGCCAAAGGCTCCAGGACAAGCCATGGTTCCCGGCTGCAGAGTAGAGCACATTCTTCACCTCTGGTCCTGTCCTGACTGGGCCAAGGGCTACTGCATGAGCAATCTCCTGCTTGATGTGGACAAAGGCCTGTTGCTGCTCAGGGCCCCACTGGAAATTGTTCTTCTTGCGGGTGACCAGGTAGAGAGGGCTCACGATCTGACTGTACTCAGGAATATGCATCCTCCAAAAACCTATTGCACCCAAGAAAGCTTGTGTCTCTTTCTTATTGGTGAGTGGAGACATTGCTGTGATCTTGTTGATGACATCTGTAGGAATCTGACGCCGTCCATCTTGCCACTTCACTCCCAGGAATTGAACCTCACGAGCTGGTTCCTTTACTTTGCTCTTTTTAATGGAGAAACCAGCTCCCAGGAGGATCTGGATAATTTCCTTCCCTTTCTCGATCACTTCCGCAGCTGTGTTCCCCCACACAATGATGTCATCAATATACTGCAGATGTTCTGGAGCCTCACCCTTTTCCAGTGCAGTCTGGATCAGTCCATGGCAGATGGTGGGGCTGTGCTTCCACCCCTGGGGCAGTCGGTTCCAGGTGTACTGCACTCCCCTCCATGTGAAGGCAAACTGAGGCCTGCATTCTGCTGCCATAGGAATGGAGAAAAATGCATTGGCAATGTCTATAGTGGCGTACCACCTTGCTGCCTTGGACTCAAGCTCATACTGGAGCTCTAATATGTCTGGCACGGCAGCACTCAGTGGTGGAGTCACTTCACTCAATGCAGTATAGTCCACAGTCAATCTCCATTCTCCTTCAGATTTTCGCACAGCCCAAGTGGGGCTGTTGAAGGGTGAGTGGGTCTTGCTGACCACCCCTTGGCTCTCCAGCTCTCGAATCATCTTATGGATGGGGATCACAGCATCTCGAGTGGTCCTATACTGCCGTCGATGCACTATGGAAGTGGCACTTGGCACTCGTTGCTCTTCTCCCGTCAGGCATCCTACTGCAGATGGATTCTCAGACAACCCAGGCAAGGTATTCAACTGCTGGATGCCCTCTGTCTCTACAGCAGCTATTCCAAATGCCCATCTGAGTCCTTTTGGGTCTTTGAAGTACCCACTTCGAAGGTAGTCTATGCCCAAAATACATGGGGCCTCTGGGCCAGTCACAATAGGATGCTTCTTCCACTCATTTCCCGTTAGGCTCACATCAGCTTCCACCAAAGTGAAATCCTGGGATCCCCCTGTCACACCAGCAATAGAAACAGACTCTGTCCCCACATGTCTTGATGGGATTAATGTGCATTGCACACCAGTATCGACCAAAGCTTTGTACTCTTGTGGTTCCAATGTGCCAGGCCAACGAATCCACACAGACCAGAAGACACAATTTTCCCTGGCCTCTACCTGGCTAGAGGCAGGGCCCCTCTAAGCCTGGTTATCATTCTTTCCCTGGGTGCATGTTCCTTCGAGGGGGTCAGACATGTCATCATCATCATACCTGGACGTTTGGCTACGGGCATCTGGAGCTGCTTTATTTCTGGTGGCTTCCTTCAGTTCACGCACCCGTCGTGCCAGAACAGCAGTAGGTTTCCTATCCCACCTTCTCATGTTTTCCTCACAATCACGCAGGTAAAACCACAGCTCAGCTCGTGGGGTGCATCTTCTCTCACCATCTGGGAAACGTCTGCCTTGGATACCGGAACCTCGGATCTGTACTGCTGAAATTTGGAGAAGGTCTTCTTTAATCTCTTCTCTAAGCTTCTTATGGTTCTCCTCTATCTTATCCTCTAAGTTCTGCAGACGTGTTTCTACCGCTGCGATTCTGGCATGTGTCGGGCCTTGTACAGCATCTGCATATGCTCGGAGCTTCCTCGTCATGTCAAGCACAGTCTCACCCCTCTCATCCCTCTTCATGATGGCTAAGGCAGAAGCATATTCTTGTGGCCCGAGTCGTACGAGTTTTCGCCACATCACTGACGTACATGGTACTAAGTCTGGGTTCCTAGTTGTTACATCATCTGAGAAGATAATCTCAGCCACGGCCATTTCTCTCAGGCGTTGGATCCCTTGCTCTATTGTCTTCCACTGAGTCTGCTGCATATAGAGATCGTCTGCACACAGGTATCTTTCTGCTACACTTCTTAGGACTCATTCCCAGAGGCTGTGAGAGTTAGCCCCCCTCATCATTCCTTGGTCTATGACAGGATCCTGTGACAGGGATCCCAAATGCCTGGCTTCAGTGCCATCCAAAACGGTAGCCTCGCCTGCATCATCCCAGAGACGGACCAGCCAACTAATTATGGATTCATCAGACCTTCGAGTGTAATCCTTCCGTAGGCCACGAAGGTCCTTCAGGGAAAAGGACTCAGTATTGGCATCTGATCTTGCATCTGCTGCTTTGACTCCTGACTTTACGTCAGGGGGCACTGAGGTTCCTTCTCCTTCATCATCATCATCATCATCATCATCATCATCCACTGGTCGATTGGTCTTGGCTGTGCATTTCCCACTTCTAGTGCTGGTAGCAACAGCCATGGGTTTGGCTGCTGGCTTCGAGCCTGGAGTGTTTGCTGCAGCCTGAGTCACTGGGACAGTTGCTGATTTATCTCCCTGCCCCCCTGCCTCTGTCTGCTGCCCTAGAGTATCTAGCAGTGTGCGATAAGCATATGCCAGGGCCCAGCTCACTGCAATGACCTTCCTCTCCTTAGGCTCATCCTGGTACTTCTCTTTCAGATATTTCCCCACCTCAGCTGGGTTCTGAATTTGTTCATGGGGAAAATCCCACACTATAGGGTCAGAGAATTCCTTCAGGATTTGGCCCATATCCTCCCATTTCCCACACCACTTAGGATTTTCCACACCAGGGTTTACTCCTGAGTCAGGGGTCTCATCAGCCCGTCTAGAAATCTCAGCCCTCATTCTAGCGAAGCAGCAGGCTGTATAGAGGAAGGTTACCAGATTGAATACCAGGAAGATGGTTTCTTTAACATTCAGGGGAAACTGAACATCCTTCACTAGTGATGCAACTGATTCATAGGAGAAGGAGGAAAGCAGAGGCTGAAAAACCTCATTCCCTCCTGCTCCTCCTGCGACAAACTGGATGCATAACCATAGCCATGAACCATTCATATCTGGAGCAGACCCCAGCATGTTTATAAACTTCTTGCACATTATTGCCACCAAACCCAGCAGGATAGCTATTCTGGTCACAGCCCCTCTGATGTAAAAACTACGTATTAGGGGCAATACTAAAGCTATTTCTGGATAAGAAAATAAACCGAGGGACCAGAGAGGTATTAAAATCTCAAAAAACCCTAGGGACCAGAAATGCATGCAAACCTTCACCCCAACAGACATTATGAATCCAAAAAGCATGGCTATTAGCTGATTTAAACGAACACAGAGTAATAGCAGTCAAAATGCAGTCAAAATGCAGTCAAAACAGGGTTTTTCCACTCTCTCTCTCGCCTCACGTCTGGGCGCCAAAGATTTGTCCTGGTTTAGGGAAAATTTGTTAAAGAATCTGCAAAGGAGGATGTTGCCTTCTGATACAAGGCAGGCGGCCTGGTTTCAAGAGACAGCACGGCGACCCCTTCCCGAGGGTCGCTCGGGCCTAAGAAACACGCTAACACCAACGTGGTGGACGATCAAAGGCCTTTATTCTCTCTTCTCGTGCGGTTTTATAGTCTAAGGGGCTTCTACATCAAAAGGGGCTCTGTCTTTACCATCTATGGTTAGTAAGGGATGGAAAGTTACTGGGCAAATGGAAAGTTACTGGCATCTGGTTTAGGGGGCTGCATTCCTATGTTAATTTTCTTATCTAAGGGAACAGGGGCCCTGTCTTCCCGTAACATCACGAGATCTTCCGAAGGCCTGGCCCTACCTGCTACATCTCCCCCCCCTTTTTCACAAATGAATGAGGTAGTCATATACTGAAATGAGGTATAAGGTTGTAGTTCGATAAGGAAAAGGGGGTTTGGTAAATCTGAATAAGTTTTCGCCAGTCAAGTTTAGGACTTGTGGCTGGCAGTGTTCCCTGGTTGGATTCGCCGGCCTATGAACAGGATGTTGGCCCGTTCCAGGCGGGCCTGAACGAATGAGACCAGCTTGTTCAGCAGGCAAGGTCCGAAGGTAACTTCTAGAAGCAGCAATGCCAATGGACCTATTAGGGTAGAAATCAGAGTGGTTAGCCATGGTGATTGATTGAACCAGGAATCGAACCAGCCCTGTTGGGCTTCCCTGTCCTTCTGCCTCTGGGCCAGTCTGTTTCGGAGTTCCGCCATGGAGTCTCTTACGACTCCTGTGTGGTCTGCATAGAAGCAGCACTCCTCTCTCAAGGCGGCACACAGGCCCCCTTGCTGCATGAACAGGAGATCCTGACCTCGCCTGTTCTGCAAGACCACTTCCGAGAGAGGGGAGACTGACTTCTCCAGGAAGGAGATGGATTTCTCAATCCTTTGCCTGTCCTCATCGATGGTCATTTGCAGCTGGGACAGTCCTTGGTGCGGGGTCGCTAGGGCTGAGACACCCGTTGCCGTTCCTGCTGCTCCTAAACCAAGCAACATCGCGATAGTTACCCCTGTATTATTTCTCTTTTGTGGAGCCGGCTGGGTTCCTCAAAAAGGTGGTACACTTCTTCGTCTGAGTGGTACAGGACCCTAGGAACAATCAGAACTTGGACACAAAAGTCGTTAGAGTCATCAAATTTGGCAAGGGACACACAGGGACTCACTCCAGATCGCTGGCAAACCCACATCCCAGGTGCGGATGGGACTACCCACTTATTATTTTTCCTGTTAGGCTTGACAACTTTGGTGCAGACGTTGCCTCTCCGCCTAGCTAGGGTTGCATTGCCAAAGCATCTGCCCTGGCCTGTGACTTGACTCAGGATGATTCCTTTCCGAGGGGTTATCCCATCTGCACTGATGAGGGGCGTCGGCTGTGGAGTAACTGAAGGGAGTGTTTAAAGCAATTCCTTCATAAAAGGGAGGTTTGACATCGTAGCAAAGCCAGCAGGATTCGGTTAGGTTAGGGTTGGATTCATTCAGGGATATAAAGGTAGCTTCTAACATACGAAGGATTGGGTCTGAGTCCGACCTGGATGCGCGGTCTGTCTGAAAGGCTTCCGCATGGCCGGTTGGGACTTTGCTGACTCCAGTGGGTAGGGTTTTAGGGTAGGTTGCATTTTTCCCTTTCGGCACGCTTTTAATCACTTTGTTTGGTCCAACCGCTCGGGGCGCCGACGGTTGGAGCCTGATAATTTGCACACTCACTCTTTCTTTTGACCCTTGAAGGACTACTGTCCACGTTCGGCCTATGGCCCAACTGGGGTCATGTGGCTGCAAGACTGTCATGTTATAGCTAGTGCATTTCCGAATTTTGGGGATTTTATGGTGATTGAGATAAAAGCTTCCCTGGAGGAAGACGGGTGTTTTGCAGCCGCTGGGTGCCCAGGCAAACTGTAAGAATTTGTTGGGCTCTTGTGGATCCCACCCAGGCCCCGACGGTCTGGCATCTGTAACAATGGTTTCGCAGCCCCAGTGCCCACAATATCCCCACCCTGGGTGATTGCAGTAGCTTTTTCCTGGGTTTGAGGCTGGGCACCAGTAGGATAGGTACATGTGTGTGGCGTGTGGGGAATTGAGGTCTACCTTTGGTTGTCCTGGAAACAGGTCGGTAACGCGGAGCACGAAGGATGGAGTGTTTGGTGTGGTGATTTCCCTGAGCACCTTGTCACTACTAAAGTGACGTATGACCCACCTGAAAGGCCAATGGGGGTAGTGATCTGGGCTGGCTTGCCCTCTGGTGACAAGCCCCAACAGCAAAATCACACAGAAACATCGTTGATGCTTGGGTCTCACCCGTGCGGGTCTCTCGGGTGCTGACTGGCGGCTTGGTGGTCTGTCACTTTCCTCTGGGATGGGCATGTAACCGTCACAAGGACGGCCTATGAGCATGTCCTGTTATATGGGATATCTTGCACTAATGTGATGCCCCATTTTGAGGCGAATTCCTGTACTGGTTTGGAGGTGAAATTGGACCCGTTGTCCGTTTTGATCTGCTTGGGGATACCAAGCCAAGCCATGGCTGTCAGCCAGTGCTGAATTGTGGTCTTGGAGTTTGTTTTGGGGTGCTGTGTGGCTATGATCGTTCCGCTATAAGTGTCCACTGTCACTGCAAGCCACGCTCGGGGCTTCAGCAGTTCACACCAGGTGAAGTCCGATTGCCAGATCTCTGAAGGCTTGAGACCTCTCGGGTTTACCCCACAGGTCCATAGGGGTGACTTCTGGAAATGAGGGCAAGTGGCTACCACGTGTTTTGCGTCTGCGGTCGGGATTCCGCATCTCTTCGCCAGTGCTTTGGCTCCGATGTGGAGCGACTCGTGCAGCTGACGAGCTTCCTGCAACATCCATACGCCTTTTGCTGCAGCGTCCGCTTTGTTGTTGCCGCTCTGGAAGTAACCTTTGACGGGGTTCTGGCTGTTGATGTGAATGACTGACATGGTGCCCTGTTGCGAGGAGAGTGCTTCTTCCAGCATTAGGGCTGCTGCTGATGTAGACACTCCTGGTCCTGCCATGGCTAGGCAAAGACTTGCCATGAATATAGAGTCCGTTACTATGTTAAGGTGTTCCTCTTGAAAGAGTCTGCACGCCAAGACGACTGCTGTCGCCTCCAGCTGTTGCACTGACAGTGTGGGGTCACATGCTTTGACGCAATGCCATTGCTCTCCTGCCTGCCACACTGCTGCTGCGGTTGAAGTCATGGAGGAAGCATCTGTGAAGATCGTTGGTCCTGGCTGCGGTTGGTCCATGACCTTCGGCGGTATGTCCATGTCGACAATGGTCAGCAGCTTAGTCCAGGGTGCTTTGGAGGAGTAGGAGATTTCTCCTCCGAAGCCGGTGAGAGCAAGGGCTAGGTACTCCGATATTGTGGCTGACTCCGTAGTCGGTTGCTTGCGAAACGGAAGGTGGATGCTTGTCGGCTCAGTCCCTAGGTGTTTCAAAGCGAGTTTCCTGCCTTTCATGATGAGGTTAGCGATGCATTCGCTTCCCGGGGAGAAAGCATGAGCAGGTCTTCCGAGAACCACCCATTGAATCGGTCGGGCCTTTTCAGAAGGTCCTTGAGCCAATGCTCCCACTCCCCTCCTCGGTGTAAAGTGAACGTATAAGTCCAGTGGCATGGCTGGGTTCCACCTGGCGAGTGTGCCCGTGGACATATGGCTTTCGATGAAGTCGAGGGACCTCGTTGCTTGTGGCGTCAGCTCCTTGGGTTCCCAGGGGTGCTTTCCTTGCAGGAGGTCATACAAGGGGTCCATGACCTCAGGAGGGATCAGGACAATGCTGCGAAGCCACTGCAGCGATCCCACCAGGCGTTGCACGTCGTGTAGAGTTTTGACGTCTCGACTGACTTTCGCCTCGGGGGGTGTCACGTAGGAGCTTGTGATCCCCACTCCCAGGAAGGTCACGCAGGGTCCTCTCTTGATCTTTGCGCTTGCGATCTCGAAGCCGTTGGCCTGAAGGGTTTCCGTGATTGTGGACACCACGTGATCTACTTCGCTTGCCGATGGAGCTGCTACCAGGATGTCGTCCATGTACTGAATGATAGTTGCGGTGGGATGGGAGTGTTGAACTGGCATCAGTGCTTTGTCCACGGTGATTTGGCATATGACAGGACTATTGACAAGTCCCTGTGGCAATACCAGCCATTGGAAGTGGAGGTTAGGCCGTTTGCCATTTCGGAATGCCATGGAAAAGGCAAATCGTTCTCTGTCCTCAGGGTGCAGTGGTATTGAGAAGAAACAGTCCTTGATGTCCAGCACTGCGCACGGCCGCCCTGCAGGGATGGCTGAGTTCGTGGGTAGCAGTGTCTGGACTGGACCCATGGGTTGGATTGCCTTGTTTACCTCTCTCCGGTCGTGGATGAGACGCTAGCCTTCTCCGGACCTTTTGGGGATCACAAATACAGGGGTGTTCCATAGGCTGATGGAGGGTTCTATGTGACCCTTTTGCAGTTCGCGGTTGACCAGTTCCAGCAAGGCTGCCGCTCGAGGCTCTGTCAGGGGCCACTGCTCGACCCATACGGGGTCTGATGATTTCCAGGTCAATTTGATCGGCAGCGGAGGGTGTACGGCCGTGGCCCTTAGGATAAATTTGTAATCCGGAATCCTAGCATGGAAAGAACGTCCCTTCCTAACAGGGGTGGAGAATTTTGCAGTATGTATGGGTGGATCGCGTCTGTCTGTTCTGGTCCCTTTTTCGTGTGAAGTGTTATAGCCACCAGCTGGGTGCTTTTCCATGCCCGGGACTGCCCTCCCACTCCGTTCACTGGAGGGACTTCTTTGAATTGCCAATGTCCAGACCAATGTGCTTGGGGAATAATCGTGCAGTCTGAACCCGTGTCCGCCCAAAACTGAAACCCTATGACATGGGAATCCTGATTGTCATAAAGCCGGCATGTCCCCCACACCATCAAGGGTTCCCTCCCTATTTTCATGGCCAGGGCCACCCAGGGATCCCGCTCTGGGGTGTCTCCTGCTGGCCCTGTACCACCGGCGCAGGTTGTGGCAGTGGGGGGTGCGAGGGTGGTGAGGGTGTTGCATAGCTTTGCCATTGCACCGTAGGCAGGGATGCAAAATTGGCTACTCCCTGTGGGGGGATATGATATGAGGGTCCCCTGCCCCACTGGGGGTTGCTGTAGCTGGGCCGCTGCATATTCCAGATGGGAGGGGGCTGGACACGGCCCGGCTGCCCCCCCCACTCCCGTTTCCCTGAAGCCTGGATCTGCATTCCTTAGCTAAATGCCCCTTCTTTCCACATGCCCAGCACGGTCTCCTAAGTCCCCCTTGGCGTGGTGGAGCAGTTGCTGATAGGCGCCTTGGCTGCGGGCAGTTTGCTGCCAGGTGGCCTGCCTGGCCACACTTAAGACATGCCATCACACTGGTTATTGCAGTGTGAACTGCTGCTTGGATGGGAGCCAGGTGTTCTTCCTTTGTAACGTGCCTGATCATGGTTGCTGTATTAGACTCAGGTGGCAGTGACCTTAAAATGTCCTTGGTGGCTGAGTTACACTGCTGGCGCAGGAAGTCTGCCAGCACAGGACCCTTAGCCTCTGACGGCAACAAGGAGGAATCTAATGCTGCCTGAAGTCTGTCCACAAACTGAGTGAAGCTCTCACTCTCACTCTGTTTAATAGTTGACCATGGGGATGGACTGGCTACTACTTTAGCAGCTGCACGGATAGCTTCCCAGGCAGCACGGGTGGTTGTCATTACCTCATGGGCCCCCAAGCCCTCTGCCTGCGCCTGGGGAGTGATCATAGTAGGGTCCCTTCCCATGAGTCTTTGTACACTGGAGCCGTGGAGCGGATGGTCAGGTCCTGTTACCTGGGCTAGCTCCTTTGTGCATTGATCTTCCCACTCCTGTTTAAAAACTATCATCCCCGCGCCATCAAAAATCATTCTACACGTCTGTTTAATATCAAAAGGCAACATACCATGCCCTCCGAAAATGCCGTCAATGAGTGTGGTAGCCATGGCAGAATTAATTCCCTTGTCTGCAGTCGCTTTGATTATTGCTCGGATTTCCTTTGGGTTTACAGGGGAGTAAGTCCTATGTTGATTATTGCCTGTTCCCCTCACGCAGACTGGGAGCACTAGGTTGGCAGACGGGCTCCACTCCGCGCAAAACATCTTAATTTTCCGCCAATCCGTAAGCGGAGCCCGGTGTTTCTCTGATGACTCCTTCACCCACGCGGGAGCCCTGCGACTAGAAACCTTGTATGCCGCTGATCTCCCTCTGTTAAAGCTAGAATCCGAATCCGAACTCCCTGACTCCCTCTCGTCCCAGACCGAGTCAGAGTCAGAGGTGGAAGCAGAGTGAGTTAGCACTTCCGGGCTGCTCTGCCTTTTTCCCGGGCTCCGACCCCGCCCCCTCCTGCGGGGGTCGGGCCGTTCCCTCCCACTGGGGTCCCCCCCGCCTCCTGCTGGGGGAGGTTCTTGCCCTATAAGGACTTAATTTGAATAGAGCGCTTTGATTGGTCTTACGCTGTACCGCGTGGGCCGCCCCTTCTCCCCGCTCTCCCACACATGCGTTCTGGAGCACGCTGACTGCATGTCCGCCCCCCGCCTCCTTACTTCCGCCTTCGCCATGTGCTTCGGCGCCATTTTCAAACCCATATGGCAGCGGTGAGTCTCCGCTGCTCCCGGCAGGGTCGGCCGCGTTCCGCGCCTCCTCCGCCAAGCCCCGCCAGAATGCCCGTGCGTGTCCTCCCCCCCGATGGCGAGTCTGCTCTCTGAGGGGTTTCCGCCGACTGCGCCTCCCCCGCGAGACCGCCCGGGTCAAGAATCTCTGCAGTCTGTGTCGCCGCACCTACCCCGGGCTGTGGGGGGGCTAGCAAGCAGGTTTGTGTGGCTTTCCAGGTTTCCTGCTCTTGTCGAGCATTCTGTAGAGCCTGGATAACTTTGCCCCAGGATTTTAGGGCTTTCCCTGAGCCGGACAACATAGTGTCTTCGGCTAGGACCTTTGTGCAATCATCCCACACCCCCGGATGCAGGATATCCGTGGGGCTTTCTATAGCCCCAAGCTTAATGAGTCTCGGCAATGCGAGAGTTAAATCCTTCATTTTACATTCTATCCCAAATTGTGCGTGCATATCTGTTACGACCTTCGCAATGGATTCCATGTTCCACGCTGGTCTGGGGGCGTCCCCCCCCGCTGTAGTCGGGCCCGCCGCTACAGCCACTGTCTCCCGTCCAGGCGAGTCCCCATTCCCTCGGCACTGATCGGCTTCCCGGGTTTTCGGTACAAGATGTTGCCTTCTGATACAAGGCAGGTGGCCTGGTTTCAAGAGACAGCACGGCGACCCCTTCCCCAGGGTCGCTCGGGCCTAAGAAACACGCTAACACCAACGTGGTGGACGATCAAAGGCCTTTATTCTCTCTTCTCGTGCGGTTTTATAGTCTAAGGGGTTTCTACATCAAAAAGGGGGTCTGTCTTTACCATCTATGGTTAGTAAGGGATGGAAAGTTACTGGGCAAATGGAAAGTTACTGGCATCTGGTTTAGGGGGCTGCATTCCTATGTTAATTTTCTTATCTAAGGGAACAGGGGCCCTGTCTTCCCATAACATCACGAGATCTTCCGAACGCCTGGCCCTACCAGCAAAGGAGGGCCCCTCCAGAAAGCGAAATCCACACGGCCCCTCCCCCAACCGGTTCAGGAAAAAATTCCTCAGAGACAGGTGGAAAGAACCTGTTTATTTGACTGGCCCCGCACCCCCCAGCACACAAAATGAACAATACCCGATGACACCACTCTGAGAAAGATGGCAAAATCAGAAAGTCTCTTTCGGGGGGGGTGGTTGCTCTGTTCTCAGTCCCTCCGGCGCTGGGCCAGCCGCTGCAGCCGAACCTTCGGTGTTCCCGGGTCCCAGTCCGGAGCAGGTTCGAGATGGTCACAGGAACAGGAGAGGAGAAACAGTCCAGGAAGCAATGTGGACTCTTTAGCTAGAACTAGCTAATAAGCAGAGGCAGAAAGCAGAGCAGAAGCAAGAGCAGAAAAAGAGAGCAAGCAAAAGCAGCAAGCTGAAGCTGGAAGTGAAAAAACAGCCTTATGTACCGCTTGTCTCTGTGTCCCTGATAAGAGAAACCCAAACAAAACTTCCACTCTTCAGAGCCGGTCTTAAAGGCACAGAACAGATGAATGGGGATATACAAGCATCATAACATCACCCCAGGACACAGAGCTACTGTTTAAGCAGGTGCAGGCTTGTTTTTGTCCCCAGTAATAGGTTGTTGTGTTAATGAACTTTTCATACCTAAGATTGTTTGGCATGGGAACTTGCAAGCTATTGTTAGCTTAAATAAAGTAGCAGGAACTAATCCATATTTTGTAAGACTTTTCTTTTATAACATCTTTTACCAGTCTGCAACACACCTTGGGAGAAAAAGAGAGAAGAGTAGTCCTGTGTTCCCCAGAGAAGATCTCTGTTTCCAGGGATGAAGATGATTTTAGAGATAGATAATGAGAACTTTTGCCTTTGAACAACTCATCTTTAAAACAATACCACATAAGTCTATACGACCCATCAACAAGCTGTAAGAAGGCTTGTGGAAAATGGGAGGGGCTTCACAATGGCAGGGGTCCCCAGCAGCTGTTATCAGTGAGGAAATTGAGAGCCACAAGAGAACTGTTTTTTTCTCTTTTGTGGAGAAGTCTCCAGAACATTAACAAGAGGGACTTATCTCCCTAAATGAACTGAAGAAAGACTATTTAGAAGTGGTAAAGTGACTAGAAATTTTAGGGTTTGTTTCTTTACATTGTCAGTGGGAAAGAAAAGGTGGTGGGGGGAAGACAATTGTTCTAAAGGGTTTTAATTCTTACTTGTTACATGCCTTTCCCAAGGTTCCTCAGGGTGAGAGAGATAGACGAGAATCTTGGTCTCATGATCAGAAGGCTGGACTTATTATTTTATGATATATAATACATTATGACTATACTAAAAGAAATAGAGAGAAGTTCAGAAGCTGCTAAGCTAAGAATAGAATAGGAATAGAATCAACAAAGTTCTGTGTCCAGGCAGTAAGCAAGGACAGACTCTCCTGTGAGTGGTCAGCAAATCCAAACACTCACAGAAGACCAATCACAGCTGCACCTGTTGCATTCCACAGCAGCCGAGAACAATTGTTTACATTCTTCTTCTGGGGCCTCAGCTTCCCAGAAGGGGAAAAGTCCTAAAAGAAAGGATTTTTATGAAAGAATGTCCGTGACACTTACTACTTTTTTTTTTTTTAGTTTCTATTAATAAAATTTTCTTTATACCCTTTTAAAGGTTTTGAGCCTTCTTTGCCTTTCTCCTAATCCTATCTTCCTATCTCACAGCAGGAAGTGAGTGCATAGGTGATTGGCCAGCACTGAAACCCATCACACTCATCAGTGCATTGGTTGGGAAATCTCAAAATTGGTGAAATCTCAAATTGGCAAACCAAAACTGCTACAAGTACGTAGCCCACTTGAAAGCCAATTAAGCTTTGACACACCAACGAATTTTGCAAATGGGAAGATGAACTGGTAAAAATGCAGGACCTGGATGGTGGGTGCTGCTGCCTATTATCTGTTCCCAACAAACCTCTCCTGTAGAAAAGCAAGTTGGGTTATTATTCAGGCAACGCAGTCAGATCTCTACACAACACTCACCACAGCTGGCTCAGTGAGAGAGGCAGAAGGCTCCTTTTTGCAGGGTTTCATTTCAGCAGGATATCACATGTGGTGGCTTATGGGAACCTGGCAAGAAAGAGAGAGCAACCATGTGGTGCAGGCAGCTTAAAAAGGGGAAGGGCTGGGGGGCAGAGCTAAGGGCAGGGCAAAGGGGATTAGTCTCCAGGGGAGAGGGTGCAGCCACCAGGGGTATCCAACCAATGAGGGAACAGGGAAAGGAGAAACCAGGGTAGGTTGCAAAATATAGGGATCAGTAAGACAGAAGTCCATGGGGGAGTCTTGTCTTTTCCTCCAGAAGGAATGAACTCTATGGTGCAATGCCCTTGGGAAATGGCTGGGGCGGGGAGGGAGGGAGTTCATGGTATACTATAAGCTGGTGTCGCAGTCGAGGCAGTCACGACATAAAGCAAAGACCACAAGCAGTCTCAGTTGGCAACACTTGGCAACAGTTTATTAGTGAAAATGGCTGATCTTTTATACACTTTCCAGTTGTTTACCCTTCATCTACCTTAGCTATTGGCCACAATAATTCAATACCATGCCATTGGTGAAAAGTTACTCTGACTCCACCTAACTTTTTAAAAATGCTTCATCCAGCTGTCGAATGCTCTTATCTTCCTTCTCTCGATGTCCTTGGTTACGGCCTTGAAGAAAGCTCCTTATCAGCTTCTTCTTCTTACTTCTCGCTCCTTTAGCTAACAGGCCCGCTGCTAGCCCCTTCCACAAGCTGGTGCGGCCAACATGGTGTTACTCATCATGTTGTTTCTATTAATGCCTGATATAGACACAAAAGTAAGATATGCTGAGTGGTTTTGGGTGTTCTCACTGTCTTGATAGTGTAAGTGAAACTTTCCTGTAAAATCAAGGCAGACTGGGATAGGGGTTTTAGCTATGCAAATTAGGGGCAACTCTGTGTAAAATGCTTGGGAACCATTAATTTTGATCCATTTTATATTTTCTTCCAAGGGTCTCTGTGGTGGAAGTCAAATGCCTCCTGTCCACTTTGTATCTTTACTTGCTATAGGTAGTTCAGCACCCAACCATGTAAGTGGTCTAAAAATGGGAGGGTCAACAATTTGAGCCCAAAATACCTGTTCTGCAGTTGCCAAAGGCATGAAAAAAGAAAACAGAATAAACTTCCTATGGTACTGTTGCTATCTACTATTTCTAGGTAGTCCAGGAAGGTGTTCTCTGGGGTTGGTGCCACTCCTACACCATGCATCAGGATTTCAGCTCTTTCTTGTAGTTGCTTCAGCATCCCCCATGTTATCTCAAGGTTCATGTGTTTGCTGCTGGCTGGTGTTGTGCCTCTTCATCACTATTGACACTGTCTTCAGCTGGGGTATTGGGTTGTTGGACTGGTCTTTCTAGCTCATGGTATGGTTTTACCAGAAGAGCGGGTAACCACTTTGGACCTGTTGGCCGTAGAACAGATGCATACCCTGACCCTCAGGTTAATAAATCATCTGAGCCTTGCCATTGCACACCCAATTGTGTATTGATCTGCTGGGGATTGAGATTGATGATCTGCATTCAAAAAAAATAGTGTAAATATTGCATTCTCTAATTGTTCTTGAGGACCCGTATTCCGGCTTTTTTGTTTTAACAACACGTGCTTCTTATTTTACTATGAATATTAAGGCAACACAAAAGTAAAACAATAAATGTAATAAAACAATAAGCTTATTATGTGCTCAGCTTTAGCACCAAGCCAAAGTAGGCAAGGTAATACATGTAATCATTATTACATGAGAGAAAAGATAGTCATTTAGAAAGATATATCACCAATTGCCTAAATGCTTTACCATCATCCAGAGTCTGCAATCACTAGGGAGCCTCATTTCACAGCAAGGACCTGGAGAACCCTTCTCAGGTACGATTTCCAAGTTTACCCTGAAAGTGGGTCCAGCTTTCATAAGCCGAAATCAGAAAGTGACTCCATTACATTTTTAGTGCGGAAACACCTGGGTCTGATGGCATGCCTCCTGACCAGCCAGGGCCAGGGCTTGACCAGAGCCTAGGCCTTGACTGGGAGGGTTTTCCCTAAAATATTCTACAAACCAACCTCTATTAATATCAGTTGTGAAAGTTCCTTTAAATGGCACATTTCTTGCAGACAAATACACAAGGTTATGTAAAAGTTGCAAAGCAGCCTGTTTGGCTTTGTCATCTATTTTTAGCTAAATAACCAATGGTAACATAAACAAACCACTAATGACCAAAGGAATGTATATTAATAACATTAAACAATATCTTACAGCTGATTTTCTTTATAAAAGTGCCATGTATTAATGTTATGACATTAACAGCATATTCAGAATCACTAATTATATTGACTACTTCTTGCCTAAAACTCATTGAGTGGAGCCACCTTTTAGATTTTTTTCCATATTGCTCTTCACAATCTTCTTGCCATGTAATGACTGCCTTTTCTGTGTTTCCTAATCGGTCAATAAAAACATTACATGCACAAGGAATAGGACTGCAGTACACAATAGCTTGTAGTGTTAAAGGCAAGTGAACAGCATTTTGCAATATTTTGTGTGAAGGTAAAGAGAAAGAAATCTGTCCTACAAAATCTGCCAATGCTATATGAAAAATATCTGAACTTTGTAACAAATACTCATTAACTGTCAAGAAGCAGTGGTAAATTAATAACTTCCTGTCGGAGAGATGGTGGGTAGGTTGGTCGGGACGGACAGAGATGAGAGATCTCTGATGCCAGGTATTGGAAATTGCGGTTTATTGCAAAGGGCGTGAATGCAGGGGCCCTGCTTGGAGCTGCCAGATGCAGCTTGGAGCAGGCCCGAAAGAGGAGCCCCAAAGAGGAGCCCAAAAGAGAGAGAGAGAGGATGAAGAATAAGAGCAAAAGGAAAAGAGAGCAAAGTTCCCATTACAATACCATAAATCTTCTTCTGTGCTGAAGATTCTAATTTTCACTAACCAATCTAGTACATGATACAAATCCTATAGCATTTCCATACAGCCTATAAGAATCATTACATTACCATACTGTGTTACATTTTAAACCCTAAAAATTACTCTTTTGGCCTCTTCTGCCAAGTTAGTAGGGTCTTCTCTGACCCTTGGACCTGTCTGCAAGCAGAGGGTATTGTTTAATCAAAAGGGGATTACCTTCAGACGGCCACACCATTGTTTTCCAGTTGTTCAGTAACTAAGGCTTGGTACCTCAAAGCTTGCTTTCATTTCAGTCTTGCTTATACTTTCCATATTCTCAAAATCTTTTGCCAGGCAATCATATTTATAAGGCTTTCCTGTTTCATCTTCCCCAACACTTCCAGATCATGTCCCATAAACTGCACAATGCGGGTTCTGCCCTTTGTAAAGACGCATAGAGCTCTATCAGGGTAGTGATAGTTTCTTAGGTGTATTTGGTAAAAAAACCCATTCTAAATGTTGGTGACTAGTTTAAATGCAAAGGAAAATCTAAAAATAAAAATAGATATATCGGCAATAGAAATAACACACTGGTGCAGTGTAATAGTGTTGGGCTTGGAAGGTGTTGTTTTTCTCCTCTTCCTCTCTATTTCTCATGCCAGCTGATGTCACAGTATGTCACAGTACAAGCTGGCTTGTACTGGGCAATTAATTTGGCTATAAAAAAGAAACGCAGCCAGTTCCATAAACCGACCCCAAGGCTGACAGACAGGAACCTCAACCAATTGCATTCCATCATAACCTGCAGACATCTGACTGGTCTGGGAGCTGGGCGGTGTCAAAGATCAGACCAATGATCTATTCAGACTGGGTTTTTCAAACCCCTTTTATAAAGAGGGGTTCATACAATAAACTCTTGTTATTTCCACATGGACATTGTGGTGTGTGTTGTCCCTGTCTCTGACCAATGACCCCACGAAACACACGGCCCCTCATGTAATATGTGGTGATCCTGAGAGTATAGGGATAAAATGTTTCTAAAATCATGGGATATTCAGAGGGGGTTGGAAAGAAAGGTCTGGCCTGGTAGGCCCTGGGAAATGTTAGGCTTTACTGGATCATGCAAAACTGCACCTGTATAATCATTTAATGACTATGATAAATGATATGATTGTTTGATGCGATGATTGTTTGGTAATTGGATATAATTGTTGTTTAATAGTAACAAGAATCATGAGAAACTATGTTGGGGGGTTTGATGGAAATGACAAAAATCCCTGTTTGGATGAAATCAATGTATACAATAGAACAATATAAGTGTAATAATTAATATGTAGTTATATAACGATAAGGGTATAAAAACGTGTTCATCCCGAACCCATGTCGGAGTCAGATTTGGACACCCAGAGCTCTTCAATAAAAGCACCTGCATATAATCATTCCGTGATTATGTGTTCCTGAAACTAACAATCCCAATGTGACGGGGTTGCATGTAACGTAAATGGGGAGTTTGAGTCAGAGACAGAGACGACTCATATTCCAGAGTTCTTGCAACAAACAGCCTTGAGTTTATTCCCACAGCTCCTTTTACAGGCTCTCCAATTACAGATGTGATGCGCTGAGGTCTTAGCCCCATCCAGTTCTCTGGCCAATGATACACATCTGCATTTAGGGCTGAATGACATTGGCTGAGGGTCCCTGTGTAGATTGAATCCAACCTATCCTTGCCCACCCAGGGACTCCAATGCTAGAACTCACCATTTTGGTTACAATAAAAAATGTAAATTATGAGCCTAGTAGAATAAGGCTTTTTCACTCAACTCAACAAGCCCAATCTCTTACAGCTCGTGATATACCTTGTGTATCATGGGAGCTGTGATGCTTACACCCAGAAGCTGTCATTTAAAACCACCAACATTACAATCTTTTTAGGTCAGCATGTCACAGGCTTAATGCTTAGAAGTTACAAAATTACAACTTAACGCTACAAACAGTAAACCTTGGAGCTTGAGTAAGGTGATGGACAGACTGCCTCACTATTGACAATCTCTTGACTCTGACAAGCCACTGACTTGCCAGGTCATACTGTGATTTTATTGAACAACACGAGAAACATGAGAATACGAGAACACTCAAGACCTTTGAGAAGGATGTACATCCATTCCTCTTTCCCCCCTTTTTTTCATTCTAGTAATTATAACAGGAACAAAATATGTACTTTTGAAGTTGAAACTTGCAACTGCCTATATGCTTTACCATCACCCAGTGTCTGCCATCGCTGAGCGAGCCTCTTTCTCTCAATGAGGACTTGGAAGGCTTCTTCCAGACAAAACCTCCATATTTATCTCAAAGGAAAGGGGTTCAGCTTTTGCAAAGCCAAATTATCTAGTCAATGTGACTTTCTTTCATCTTTTTTGTACAGAAACACCTGGTTTTGATAACTTTCCCTGCCAGACAAAGCCATAGCCTGGCCAAGGCAATGACCTAGTCTGGGAGGGCCTGATGGAACACCTCTCCCACCAGTTAAGGCTACAACTTGGCCAGAGCTGAGACCAAGACTGGATGGGTTTCCCCATCATATTCCCAAAATAAATCCTTCAGTAATAACCCATAGAATAGTTGGCTTTGTTGTTTATCTCTAGCTAAATTATATTATAAAAAACCTGTAAACAACTATCATTAAGTACACACATAAACAAATCTCTTGAAAGCACCATTTGCCGTCTCGTTACAAACAAACCCATTTTAAACTATAAACACAGATAGGCTTTAGTACTACAAAACAGATAACAAAAGTGAAATCACTTTGACATATATGAGTCAGTTTCAAGCGTAGCGCATGTTAATGCTGCAGTCCTCCCTTTTGAGGAAGGAGCAATTAAACTAGCCCAACCTTTTCTTTAATTTAGTGTCAGCTTATTAGAGTTTGTAAGGTATGAAAGACCTTGGTAGAATTGAAGCAGTAGTAGGTGTCTTTTGCAGATTTATGTGTCTCTCCCTCGCTGCTTTTGCTGCCACATGTCAGCAGAGAAAGGCTTGGAGAGGCTGTGGCAGGGACCAGGGCTGTTGTGCTAGGACTTGTTGGTTGTGGTATATTTCTGGGAGTGACATAGGCTCGGCATCTGGGCATCTGTAGTGGTATCTCACTGAGGGTCGCCCCTGTATGGCAACAGCAAGCAGGCATAGCAACCAGAGGCTGGATGGGGGGTGGAACTATGGCTCCTGGAGGCACGGCCATGCTGCACCAAGGCATAGCTTTGGAGCCAGCCCACTCGGTCTCAGGAAGGGGCAGTTCCATGGTGATGAGAGGTGTGGGCTGCTCCAGTATGCCACA
Source organism: Zonotrichia albicollis (assembly GCF_047830755.1). NCBI lineage: Eukaryota > Metazoa > Chordata > Aves > Passeriformes > Passerellidae > Zonotrichia > Zonotrichia albicollis. Next base: position 2,024,568 of record NC_133859.1, read on the forward strand.
TGCCTGTTGGGCCCCCCGCTGGGGCTTTTCCCACACCCTGATTGGTGAAGGGGAAGGATGCCTGAGGGCCCCCCTTCCCCTCAGGGTGACAATTTTTGGCACAGTTGGGGTTTGTTCAGAGTGCTGTGTTGGGCTCTGGAGCTTTTCGATCGCTGTTGGGGGTGCCAGTGCTGGCACTGCTGGCGTCCCTCTGAACCAGCTGAGACAGTGGCCCACCTTTTGCCACTGTGACATGGCTGTGCCATGTGGCCGGCGCCATCTTTTCAGGACAGCTTGATTGTTACCACCCCCACGGTACCATGCCCCCACCTGCCTCTCCCCGCCGTTACCTTGTAGGGGTTTTTCCCATGTTTTCTTGGCATAGAGATGGGAGCTTAGGCCTCCACTAACCCCCCCCCCCCCCGCCCCCTTGGTGGCAGCTTGCTGGGGCTGGCTCAGAGCCCCAAGTGATCACAGGCGTATGGCGGTCCTGCTGCTGCCGCTGTGGCACTATATCCTGGCAGATTCGCGTGCCCCCTCCTCCCCGCTGTCCCTGCTGCTTGGGGGGGGCAGGGAACACAGCGTTACTTTTGCTGGTGTTGCCCTTGCTGGGGACATGCGGCTCTGCACATCCCCCCTCCTCCCGCTGTTGCTGTCACGGCTACTCCATTTTCGAAGAGGGTGGGCTGAGAGGAGGCATAGCACTGAGGAAGGACCCCCCAGCCCTAGCCACTCGACCCGGCTCGGCTCTCTAGTCCCTGTTGACTTACAGTTCTTGGATAGAGGTGTAGAAAAGCCCAGAGGAGCTGCTGTGGGGGCTTGAACATCTTTCTTTGGTCTGAGGGTGCAGTGCAGCAGCTTGGATTTAACCACAGATGCAATGACACATGGTGTTCCACAGCCATGGGCTTTGGTGGTTGCTCGGGTGCTCACAGCACAGGAAAAGCTACGTGCAATGCAGGGGCAGCCAACATTGGTGGTGGCAGCTTGGTCTAGGTGCCGACTGTTGTGGTGTGTTGCAATATCCTGTTTTACCTTCTCCCTTCCCCCTCGCCCCTCGCTGAGTGTGCCCTGTCAATCAGGCTAACATACTAGCAAGGTGTCGTGTGATAGGTGTCCCTAGTCCCTTGAGACCCTGCCCCTTCACCTGGTTGGTGGCTCACCTGTCCCCTCCCCTTCCCCTGTCCTGAGCTTAAAATGTTAATGAGACCATGCGGCCTCCATTCTGTTAGCAGCAGTGGCCCAGTGCAGACATCTCTGTACCCATGGAATAAACATCTGGCAACCTTCTAGCAGAATCCACTCCTTCCTTCTCTTCACCATCGCCAGAAGCTCTCTCCTGAGGTAAACGGAGTCCTGTCTTGTGCCCCGCTGCACTCTGCCGCCAGCCAAGGTATCTCTGGGGTAAAACACCGCAGTGCTGCCTCTGGCCAAGCAGCGAAGGTCAGAACTGGCCTAGGCACCATCTAACTGGTTATATTGGGATATATATTCCAATATATTGGCGTCCCTGTGGGTGGGCTCGACTCTGCAGCCCGAAAACGGACTCGCAGTTCCTCAGAGAAGCTCTGGCAGCCGTGCATCCAGCTGAAAGGAGCCTGGCTTCAAGACTCCCAGCTAGAGACTTTGGGAATATTCCCAGAAAAAGTTTCGTGGACTGTTCGGTGCCTTCTGGAAAGCCCAGCTTCATTGTGGTGAGCAGATTTTCCAGAGGAAGAAAAGGGGAGCCTCTCTTGCACCCAGAGAGAGGTCCTTTTCCGGTGGAGACCTGCCTGCCTAGACCCAGCCTACAGCTTCCATTTCACGTGAGTATCTCTGCTTTCGGTAGAGCAGAAGCTCAAAAACAGACTCTGCCGCGAGTTCTGTTCCTTTGTGCCTTTGCATTTTTGGCTGCGCAGCCCCACAGACAAGAATTCATAGCGTTCTAGCTTTATTTTCTGCGTGTGTTTCACTGTCTTTTAAAATTCGCGCCGGAGCGGCCCCGGCTCAGCAGCGTGCTCAGACACGTGTTAGGAGATTCTCTCTCTCTTTCTCTTTGCGGGGGAGGGGGGGGGCTCTCTTTCCACGTGGCCGGGGGACCTGCGGGGTCGGGAGTGCTCTGCATACGCGGCGGGGGCGTCCCGGTTTTGGCTGCCACGTGGAGTGGCTGCTCTCTCTGCTCCGCGGGGGGGCTGCGTTCCACCGCGGGGGAGGCTTTGTTTCTGCCTCGGCTCGGCAGGGCGTGGCCTGCTGCTGCTGCCCGGGAATTTTAAAAGCAGTATATACAGCTGCATTGTGAAGCTTTTGTCTGCTCGTTGTCGCTTTCTATCTGTGGTTTTTTTAGAAATTGGTAGCTGATTTTAGCTTTGTTTTTGGTCAGGCGGGATTAAGTACTTTGCTTTTTACATCTAACATGGGTTCCAAACTTAATTGTACAAAGGGGAGTGTATTATAATATTGTTAGCATTTTAATCAAGAGTAATGTGAAATTCTCTAAAGGAAAATTGAAACAGTTTATAAGATGGCTTTTTCTGCAGTTCCCAAACATTTCCCCTGAAGAAATCCACAATATTCAATTCTGGGATACAGTTGGAAATGAATTGATAACCTTAGGACAATCTGGCAAATTACCCTCAACTAAATTTGTGTTCTGGAGTTTACAAATTCGAACAGCATTGCTCAAACAAAAGGAAATGGAGAAAAAGCCAAATGTAAAGCCATGTACCTCTGCTCTCCCTGTTCCTCCCTCTCCCTCTAAAACCCCTAAACCTCTTTCCCCAAAACTTGGTATTTTAAAGAAAGCACACTCTTTGGGAAGTCGGCTCCCAGAGTGTGCAAGAATACCTGAGTTGTTTTGTTCACAAAGCCCTGCCCAGGCTGCGTGTCTTTCCCAATCCTCTGTATCCCCTCCTCTAAATCCCAGAGCACGTGTTAGCTTTCCGGAGAGCAGTGATGTCCAAAATGGCCCCCAGTCCCTAGGGGGTCCGCAAGATGGTGGGTGCCACGTGGCATCTTCCCAAACCTGGTCTTCTTCTTCCCAAAATCCTCTTAAGCATCCCAAAATTCCTGCCCCATCCCCCTCTCCTCCTGTTCCTCGTGACACCTTCCCCCCTCCCCCCGCCTTTCCTGCAGTACCCTCAGCTCCGCCCCTCTACTACTCCCAGGGGGCGTCTGCTGACGTGATGTCACCAGGTGACCCCGCCCCCTGTTCCCACGGTATCCCCTCCCCCTGCCAGCCCCTTGACCCCGCCCCTTGTTCCCACGGTGACCCCGCCCCCTGCCAGCCCCTTGACCCTGCCCCTTGTTCCCACGGTTTCCCCGCCCCTTGCCGGCTCCCTGTCCCTGCCCCCTCCCCGGGTTCCCACGGTGGGGACACACCCACTGCCTGTCCCCAAACCTGTAGCTGTGATCCCAATGCTTCTGATTCAAGGGATACAGAGCAAGGGACAGCAGACCCAATGCATGGTGCCATGTTGTCACTGGCCCCTGTTACGTTTCAGCCTGCAGCTCAAGCAGGAGCAGCCCCAACTGCTAATTGGAGTTCTTTTGGACGACAATTGATTAAAGAGATCTGTAAATCTCATAAAGAATATGGTCCACACAGTCCATATTTCCGTGGCCTTTTAAATTCTGAATTAAGTAGGACTGTTGTGGTTCCACATGATTTAAAACAAATTTTTTCATGTCTCATGACATCCACGGAATTCAAATTATGGGAATCAGCATTGAAACAACTGCTAAAAGACGCTCTCCCAGGCTTACAGGCTGATCCAAACACAACAAAAGACGACAATGGTAACCCTATCACCATGGAGCACCTCTGTGGTGAAGGCCAATTGTCTTCTCCCTCAGTCCAAGCTGCTGCAATTCCCACAGAAACACTTGAGAAAGTAAAAGAAGCAGCTGAAAAAGCATTCTTTTCCCTCCAACCTGAGGGGCCTTTTGAGCCCTATAGTAAAATCAAACAACTACCATCAGAACCTTTTTTGAAATTTGTAGAAAGGCTAACTAGAGCCATTGAAATACAGGTTAAAAAGGAAAATGCTAGGGAAGCAATTTTAGAAGAAATAGCGTTTACAAATGCAAATGAACAGTGTCGAGCGGCAATCCTGAGCCTTCCTATGGAACCTTCCCCTACATTAAAAGATATGCTTCTAGTCTGTAACAGGAAAGTGCCTCTGATGAGTGTTGCTGAAGACTCCAGACCAAGGCTGCTGCCAAGACCACTCCAGCGTGTCGCCATTGCCAGCCCTGCACCTTCTCCCTCAGCACAGCAGTACCCTGGGCAGCAGCGGAGACCAGCAATGGTTGAGCCCACTAAACCATGCCTGCTTTGTAATAAGCTAGGACACTGGAGTAACCAGTGCCCTCTGAAAAAGGAATTTGATGAATTTAAAAATAGCAGGGGAGGAGAACTGCAAGCCCTCCCTGGGAGTCAACAACAAAAAAACTGAAAGTAAAGCGCCAGCCTGCCAGGCGTGCAGACATAAAAAGAGCAGGCCAAGAGAATAAGGGTAGCAAAATAAATCAAGTGCGCGATAATATTAACATTTGTGTAAGTGAAGCAGGTGCTTCAAAGACCAAGTCTGCTAGTCCACTGTTGAAAGTGAAACAAAATAACCTTTGTTATGATTTAAGTGATTCTGTATTAACCGCATCTTCTGTCAATGAGCCTTACAGGTTGCAGCTGACAGAGTCACTCCACCTGAAGGACAGAGATTGGCATTTTGTCTCTGTAAATCCTGAACAGAAAGGTACTTGGAACCAAATTCGTTGTAAGTACATCATCACTGGGGACAAAAACACACCACAAGAGATCGAAATTGCTCCGGGAATGACAACATCAGATCCCAAGCAATTTGTTCTCAGCCTGCACTGTTTCCACCCACCCCTGTTTCTTCCTAAGGGACAAATTGTTGCTCAAGTTATCCCTGTGCCATCTTTACCTGAAAATGTCGATAAACAAGGGCCCACAGTCGCCCGAGTCCAAGTTATTGGGACAGATAAGCCCAAATTGTGGTGCAATGTCAGTGGGGGTGGGGAGTCAAAACGCATTGAGATGCTTGTAGACACAGGTGCAGACTGCACAGTGATTCCAGTACAAGACTGGCCAGCACACTGGCCTTTACAAAATGTTGCTGGTCACCTTCGAGGTGTAGGAGGTCTGCAATTGGCAAGGCAATCCAAAAGCATTATTCAATTCGAGGGTCCAAACGGACAGTTGGCAAATATCCGTCCATTTGTGTTAGATTATTCAGAACCTTTGTTAGGGAGAGATTTAATGGCCCAGTGGGGTGTCACAGTTGATATTCCAGACTCTCCACAGCTTCTTCGTGCTGCAGTCATTGAACAACAGCGCCACACCCAAAAACTTAAGTGGAAAACAGACGAACCAGTTGATGTGAAACAGTGGCCACTCAGTAAACAAAAAGTAAAGTGCTTGAGGAACTAGTACAAGAGCAACTAAGAAAGGGCCACATTGTGGAGACCATGTCCCCATGGAACTCTCCAGTGTTTGTCATCCAAAAAGCTGACAAAAAGAGGTGGCGACTCCTCTGTGACCTCCGACAAATTAATAATGTAATTGAAGATATGGGTTCTCCCCAACCTGGTATGCCATCCCCAACAATGCTTCCTCAAGATTGGAAATTAGCTGTTATTGATATTAAAGATTGTTTTTTCCAAATCCCATTGCACCCTGATGATGCACCGCGTTTGGCATTCTCTGTCCCTTCTATCAATTCAGAAGCTCCTATGAAAAGGTACCATTGGACCGTTCTTCCTCAGGGCCTAAAGGTATCTCCAGCTATCTGCCAGTGGTATGTCTCTTCCCTGCTTTCCCCAGTTTGTGCAGCCGCAGAGAAGGCCATCATCTACCATTATATGGATGATATCCTTGTGTATGCCCCCAATGATGATTTACTAACACATGCGCTTGACCTAACGATCGATGCATTGATTGTTGCAGGGTTCGAGCTCCAGGAACAGAAAATTCAAAAGATGCCACCTTGGAAGTATTTGGGCTTAGAAATTGGAAATAGGACCATTGTTCCTCAAAAACTAGAAATCAATCCAAGGATCAAGACCCTTGCGGATGTCCACAAGTTGTGTGGGTCTTTGAATTGGGTAAGACCATGGCTTGGTCTGACTAATGAAGACCTTGCCCCTCTTTTCAATTTATTGAAAGGGGGAGAGGACCCAGGGGCTCCTAGGTCTATTACCCCAGAGGCACGGAAAGCTCTAGAAAAGGTCCAGATTGCAATGTCCACAAGACAGGCCCACCGATGCCGGCCTGATCTGCCATTCAAATTTATCATCCTAGGTAAGTTGCCACACCTCCATGGAATTATTTTCCAGTGGGAGGAAAAACAAACACCTAAGGCAAAGGACACACCAAAAAAGGACCGGGACCAGAGGGACTCTCTCTTGATCATAGAATGGGTTTTCCTCAGTCACAAAAGGTCCAAGAGACTGACAAAGCCTCAGGAACTGGTAGCAGAACTGATCCGGAAAGCAAGGACCCGGATCAGGGAGTTAGCAGGATGTGATTTTAAGTGCATTCACATTCCAATTGAGTTAAAATCAGGTCAAAATACTATGAAAATACTGGAACAATTGTTTCAAGAAAATGAAGTGTTGCAGTTTGCTCTGGATTCCTACTCAGGACAATTTTCGGTAGCACGGCCCGCTTGCAAATTGTTCGAACAAGATGTTCAATTTACTTTAAAATTAAGAACTGCTCTAAGTAGGAGACCTTTAAAAAGGGCTCTAACTGTCTTTACAGATGCGTCCGGGAGGTCCCACAAGTCCGTTATAACTTGGAAGGATCCTCAAACCCAGCAGTGGGAGACGGACATTGCTGAGGTGGAAGGTTCACCTCAGGTTGCTGAATTGGCTGCGGTTGTTAGGGCTTTTGAAAGGTTCTCAGAACCATTTAATCTGATTACAGACTCTGCATACGTGGCAGGAGTAGTATCCAGAGCAGATCAAGCAATACTGCAAGATGTATCTAACATTGCACTTTTTGAATTGCTCTCAAAACTGGTAAAGTTAGTCACTCACCGAGAGCAACCCTTTTATGTGATGCATGTCAGGTCACACACTGACTTGCCAGGGTTTATCGCTGAAGGCAACAGAAGGGCAGATGCTCTTGCTGCACCTGCAGTGATGGCCACTCTCCCAAATGTTTTTGAACAGGCAAAAATCAGCCACCAGCTTTTCCACCAAAATGCACCTGGCCTGGTTCGCCAGTTTAACATCACTCGAGAACAGGCCAAAGCGATTGTGGCCACGTGCCCAAATTGCCAACAACATGCACTCCCTACAGTGAGTACGGGAGCAAACCCAAGGGGACTGAACAGTTGTGAACTGTGGCAAACAGATGTAACACACATACAGGCTTTTGGACGGCAGAAATATGTTCATGTTAGTGTAGATACCTTTTCTGGAGCGGTCTATGCTTCTGCCCACACAGGAGAATCATCTATTGATGCTATTAAGCACCTCTTACAGGCTTTTTCTTTCATGGGCATCCCCAAGGAGCTGAAAACTGATAATGGGCCTGCTTATAAATCCAAGGAATTCGGGAGCTTCCTGCAGCAATGGGGAGTAGAGCACAAAACTGGCATCCCCTACTCCCCTACAGGTCAAGCCATTGTAGAAAGAACTCACCGTGATATTAAAAGGGTCCTGGACCAGCAACAACAGGTTCTGAAGGTAGAACCTCCCCACATCCGGTTATCCAGGGCACTATTCACAATCAATTTTCTGAATTGTTCTTTTGACAGCCTGAACCCACCCATCCTACGCCACGTTGGGGGGAACAGTCACAGGTTGATGAAAGAAAAACCTCCAGTTTTAGTAAAGGACCCTGAGACTTGGAAAATGGTGGGACCTTACAAATTGGTTACTTGGGGACGTGGATACGCCTGTGTATCCACCCCCTCTGGTTTAAGGTGGGTTCCTTCCAAATGGGTAAAGCCCTATGTTCCCAACGTCTCAGAGAAATCTGCAGAAGCGCCCCAGGTTGCTCACGCTGCCTGGAGAAGAAAACGCCGCGCATGTTCTCTGGAGGAAATTCCATTTAAGCCTCCTATCGGGAATAGTTTGTAATATATGTTTGTCTCAAGTTTTTGTACCAGTTTAGATCCCACTGTTCGTGTGTAGCCTCGAGACGTCATGAGACTGAGCCTGCTTCTCGTCCTACTCGTGATCATCCCACCTGCAATCTCCTACATAGTACCGCAGCCCAAACCACATATGGACTACCTCGACAAAGGCTCTCAGACATCAACAGAGAAACTGACAACGGGCTGAATGGACTTTTCAATGGCTGGGGACTCTCGGGCTGGTTGGGATCTATTCTGAAAACTGTAATTTTAGTGCTGTTTATTTTAGTTGTAGTTATTGTAGTTTTTAGCATTGTTTTTGGAGTAATCAGACGCATGGTTCTCAAGTTAATCTCAAGCTCATCTCCCCCTCCTGAGGTCTACCATTTGGAAGCCCTCAGTGCTCCAGTGGATGACCTGGAAGCCTCAGTAGAATCATTCTGCACCATAAACACAGTCCTCTTCTTTTTAAACAAAACTAGGGGGAGACTGTTGTGGTGTGTTGCAATATCCTGTTTTACCTTCTCCCTTCCCCCTCGCCCCTCGCTGAGTGTGCCCTGTCAATCAGGCTAACATACCAGCAAGGCGTCGTGTGATAGGTGTCCCTAGTCCCTTGAGACCCTGCCCCTTCACCTGGTTGGTGGCTCACCTGTCCCCTCCCCTTCCCCTGTCCTGAGCTTAAAATGTTAAAGAGACCATGCGGCTTCCATTCTGTTAGCAGCAGTGGCCCAGTGCAGACATCTCTGTACCCACGGAATAAACATCTGGCAACCTTCTAGCAGAATCCACTCCTTCCTTCTCTTCACCATCGCCAGAAGCTCTCCCCTGAGGTAAACGGAGTCCTGTCTTGTGCCCCGCTGCACTCTGCCGCCAGCCAAGGTATCTCTGGGGTAAAACACCACAGTGCTGCCTTTGGCCCAGCAGCGAGGGTCAGAACTGGCCTAGGCACCATCTAACTGGTTATATTGGGATATATATTCCAATAGCCGACCACGTCGGCCAGATCTCCTAGTCTCTCAGGCGCTGACCACAGTGATGGCTACCATGGTGCATCCCAGGTTTCTCGAGTCCTGACTGTGGATGCAGTGATATGCGACACTCCACAGTCTTGGGCACCAGCAGCAGAGCTGTTGGCTTCTCCACCACCTTGGATGAGTGTCTCCTGCTCCATGTGCTCGACACCATTTTGACCTAATGGCACTGGAGTATTAATAGCCGCTTTTGTGTTTTTCTTGGCTTCTAACTGCCTTAGCCAGTCCAAAACTAGTCTCTGTGAATTTATGTCTATAGTGGCTTTTAAAGCTTGTTCCATAAGTTTCCATGGTTTTATAACATAAAAATGAAAAGTCCATATTTGGATGGGAGCCCACACTCCCATGTCTCTCGGTGGTGATTCCAATCAACAGACAAGGGGTTTGGAACCATGCAGCACACTCCACTGTCTTCCGCCGGGATTTTTGCAGCAATTTTCCACTACCCGCAGTAATTCCACCACTGTACCACTGTCTTAGCAGCCTTTTACAGCATTTTTTTTGCTGCTCGTGACAAAATCCATCATGGTATTTTTATACAGCCCAATGGCTGTCCTGTCTCTTCCACAAATTCTGCGGTTGTTTAATATGGCTGATATCTGTTCCTCACGCGGGATCATCACATGTAATGTAAATGGGGAGTGTGAGTCGGAGACAGAGATGAGTCACACTCCAGAGTTCTTGTGACAAACAGCCTTGAGTTTATTCCCGCAGCTCCTTTTATAAGAGTTCAAATTACGCATGTGATTTGTTGAGGTCTTAGCCCTGTCCAGTTCTCTGGCCAATGATACACATCTGCATTTAGGGCTGAATGACATTGGCTGAGGATCCCTGTATAGATTGAATCCAACCTATCCTTGCCCACTGAAACAGAGTGGAAATTTTACAGGGTAGAAATCTATTTCAGATTTAGGTGAAATGTGATGCTTTGAATTATTAAGTCTGTAGCTTGCTAGCATAGATGAAATATGCTGCTTTAATTTGTTTAGTCTGTTAGCTCTGCTGCACTCTGAGCTAAAGTGATAAGAGGGGCCCCTTGAACTTTGAAACAAAGGTGAATAGCCAAAGCTGAGTCTGCAAGAGATAGACAAAGTTACCAGAGAGTTCCCTGTACAAGGACTAACTGCAAGTTGTAACCCGAAACCAGTAAAATGAATATGCATGAACCTATTGTGAAACTATACATATGTACCAGTAAGGGGGGATAAAAAAGGATCGAGAATTCTCAGGGGTGCACATGTCCTTTAGGGGGAACGATCCCCACATGTGTCCAGCACTGTAATAACCACACCTGTCACAGTGCCTCTCCAAGTGTGTGCTCGTAGTCACCCCGGCTTGCTCTGGCACAGCGAGCAGTGAGGGACACTCTCCCATTCCTGGGGAGATCAGGAGAGTGGCTAGGGCTTTCACCTTTCAGATGAGACAGCAGCACAACATAGGTAGAAGAACAAGAGTGGACTCCAGTTGGGGGCAAAGTCCAGGTTTATTCCAGAGCTCAAACGAGGGCCCTAACCCAGGGGATCCAGCCAACTGAAGACACCGGATTTGGGGTCTGCAAGGTGTTATATAGGGGGGAGTAAACCAGGGAGGGGTTTGCCGGCCTGCCAATGGGGATACAGGAGGGCGTGGGGATCAGGGAAACAGGCAGGTAGGGGGACCAATAAGGGGCACCTGAGGGAGGGGCCCCAGTGCCTGAACCTATCACTCGACGCCCTTGGTAGAAGTTTCTAGAGGGAGGGGATGGGTCGTCGAGTGAAGGACTGGACACCGGGGAGGGGTTAAGGGAAGGATTCAGCCACTTTTGGGGAACAGGGGGAGGAGGTAGGGAGATTGACATTAACAGGAAGGGGGGACGCAGCAGGGGCAGAACCTATATAACAGGGGGGAACTGGGATAAACCAAAGTACAACTTAATGCAACTAAAACATATAAGAACACAATACAACACACACCAGCTTTACAACTTTTTCAAGTTGTGGAATTAGTTTTTTTCCACAAATCACCACCCAGGGATTCCAATGCTACAAGCTCCTCTGTATTTAATCTCATTACAGATAAACCGCTGCCTTCTAATTGGTCCCTATTGAATCTTGCTTATTTTGCAACACACAAAACATGTCTCAAGCATTCCATGCATGTGATTGTTTTCAGTCATTTTAAACCACATGGTCATACTCATATGGTGGTTTTTCACCCAGAAATGAGATTCCACAGCATCCTTCAGCCATGCACAATTAGCAGGGCCTTTAGGGTTAACATTTTCTTGTTCTAACCTTGGTCAGGATGCCAGGTGTTTGGCACAGTTCCCACACTGCAAAAGTTGGAAGTGAGGGAGGACCTAGGTAAATTGGTGGATGTCCCTCAGAAGGTATATCAGAATATAGATTCAGAAGATGGGGATCCAGAAGGTGGGGATCGCTGTCACGGGTGTCATGGATACAAAGGCCAGCATAGTAAGAGGGTGTCCTGGGGTGACTTTATGATGCTGATATCCCCATTCATCTGTTTAACCCATGGCCAGGGCACCAGACCCAAGCCCTGGAGGGAGAGATCCAAGCCCCGAAGAGATTGAGAGAAATCTGAAGACACACCCACAAAAAGGAGTCTCTCTGTCTCTCCAATCCACAGAAGGACTTGCGGAATTTGCAATCTCTTCAAAACAATGAGAGCTTTCATTGTTTAAAATTAATTTTTTTGCATTTGTGAATACTTTGCTTGGTAAATAAACAGTTTTTTCCACTTTTCTTTAAAAAAATTTACTTCCCGAACCGACTGGGGAAAGGGACAGTTAAATTTAATTTCTAGAGGAGACCACTTCAGAGGTCTCCTCCCAAACTTTGCCCTAAACCAAGACAAATATATTTTGGCCCCCAGCACAGGGTTCGAGAAAGTGGAAAAAAACTGTTGTTGCATTTTGGTTGTATTTATTCTGTAGTGGGATCAAGAAGTCGGTAGCCATGTTGCTTAAATTTATACTGTCTCTCTGGATTAAGCTTTTACTGTGTCTCTGGTCTCTAAGCTTTTTTGAAGTAATAATATCCTTCTAGTCCCTAGGTTTGTTTTCTTATCCACTGATAGCTCCAGTATTGTCCCTAATACGTAATGTTTACAGAAGTAGGGCACAAGTCCACATTTTCATTTTGTTGGGCATGGTGATAATGATTTATAGGGAATTAACAAAGGTACAGAGGTTTGTTCAAGATATGTATGGTTTATTGTTTCTTCATCCTACCCTGTATCCTAGTTTCAGTAGCATGTTTTGGGGGTTTATTAGTAAATGCACCCAGTTTATTAGAGGAGGAGCAGGGAATGAAGCTTTCAGCCTTTCCTTTCCTTCTTCTCCTTTGAATCTGTTACATCAATTTTTGAGAACGTTCAGTTTCCCCTGAATGCTAAAAAGACCAATTTCCTGATATTTTATCTGGTAAGCTTCCTCTATATGGTTTGCAGCTTGTCTAAAATGAGGGCTGAGATATCTAGAGGGGCTGATGAGACCTCTGACCCAGGAGCAGGCCCAGGTGTAGAAAATCCTGAGCAGTATGGAGAATGGGAAAGAATGGGCTGAACCCTGAAGGAATTTTCTGATTCCCTACCCTGGGAATTTTCATGTGAACAAATATAGAACTCAGCTGAAGTGGGGAAATACTTGAAAGAGAAGCGCCATGATAACTCTAAGGAGAAAAATCTTATTGCAATAAGCTGGGCCCTGGCATATGCTTATAGCACTCTGCTAGAGACTATAGGGCAGCAGATAGAGGCAGGGGGGCAGGGAGATAAATCTGCAGCTACCCCAGTCACTCAGGCTCCAGCCAACACCCCAGTTACTAAGGTAGTCGGTAAACCAAACAGTGAGCCTAAGCCAACAACTAAACCGAACTGTGAGTCTAAGCCACTGGCAGTTGCTACCACAAGAAAGAAGCACAAAACCAAAACTGACTGACCAGCGGACAATGATGATCCAGAGGAAGGACCCTCAAATCCAGCTCCAGCAATTGACTCAAAATCAGAAGTCACTACTGAGTCCTTTTACCTAAAGTATCTTTGTGGCCTAAAAAAAAAATACACTCGACGACCTGATGAATCCATAATTAGTCAGTTAGTCCATCTTTGGGATGCTGCAGGCGAGGCAAAAATTCTGGATAGTACTGAAACAAGGCGTTTAGGATCCTTGTCACATGATCCGGTTATTGACCAAGGAATGGTAAGTGGTGGGTTGACCATCTCACTCTCTGGGTATGGATCTTGGGAAGCATGGAGCAAAGATATCTGTATGCAGATGATCACTATATGCAGCAAACCCAGTAGAAGACCATAAAACAAGGGAATCAACCCTTGACAGAAATAGCAGTGGCAGATTGTTTTCTCAGAAGACCCAACAATGCCTAAGAATCCAGACTTGGTAACATGAACACTCATAATGTGGCAAAAAACTTGTATGACTTAGGCCTCAAGAATACACTTCTGCTTTAGCAATGATAAAGCAGGATAAAAGGAATGAGACTGTGCTTGATATGGCAAAGAAGCTCTGAGCATATGTAGATGCCATGCATGGCCCGACACGTGCAAGAATTGCACCTGTAGAAACATGTCTGCAAAAATTAGAAGATAAGATAGAGGAGAATCACAAGAAACTCAGAGAGGAGATTAAAGAGGGCCTTCTCCAAATCTCGGCAGTACAGATCAGAGGTTCTGGTACCAAACACAGACGTCCCCCAAATAGGGAAAGAAGGTACATCCCACGAGCTGAGCTGTGGTTCTTCCTGCGTGATAGTGGGGAAGGCATGAGGAGGTGGGATGGAAGACACACTGCTGCAATGTCACAATGGGAGTGTGAGTTGAAGGAGAGCAAGACTCAGAGAGGAAGTTCCACTGAAAAAGAAGCAGCTCCAGTAGCCCGTAGCTGAACTGCCAGGTATGATGATGACATGTCCGATCCCCTTCAAAGAACCTCTAAAATGTACATCCAGGGAAAGAAGAATAACCAGTCTTAGATGGGCCCTGCCTGTAGCCAGGTAGAGGCAAGGGACAATCATGTCTTTTAGACTGTGCATTTATTGGTCTGGCATATCAGAACCACAAAAATATGAGGCCTTGGTTGACACTGGTGCACAGTGCACACTAATCCCATCAAGACATGTGGGAGCAGATTTTGTTTCTATTGCTTCTGTGACAGGGGGATCACAGGATCTGACTTTGGTGGAAGCTGATGTGAGCCTGACTGGAAGCTGATGTAAGCCTGACTGGAAATGAGAGGAAGAAACATCCCATTCTGACTGGCCCAGAGGCCCCATGCATTTTGAGCATAGACTTCCTCCAAAGTGGATATGTCAAAGACTCAATGTGTTGGTTTGAAAAGACAGGTGTCTACTAAGGAAGGCAGAAGCCTCCCCTGAAATGGAAAATGTAAACCCCCTCTCTCCAAATTATTATAATTTTGAAATTAAAAGGCTCTTAGGCAAAGATATGGGAATAGGAATAACAGTTCTTTACTAGGAAAACTAAAAATACAAATGTAATAGTACAAACAACAAAAAAACCCCCTACTAACAGAGTCAGACTATGACCTGACACACTGTGGGTCAGGATGTTGGTAGCAGTCCAATTGAATGGTGGCTGCAGTCCTCCTGGAGTGATAGATGTGTTTCTGTTGAAGCAGTGGTCCTGTAGAAGGGTGTAATTTTCCACTGAAGGTCCAGTAATGGTGTAGATCAGCCTGGTCTTCCTCTGTGAATCCAGTGGAGAAGACAGCTGCTCCTCTGGGAATCCACTGGGAAAAAGGCTGCTCTGGTATCCCAAAATCTCAGATTATATCTAGTTAGGAATGCTTGGCTCCTCCCCCTGGGCAGAGCATCTCACAATGGGATGATGTCATTTTATCAGTCATGCAGTGAGACTCAATGGCCCATTAACAGAAGATATCTCCTGGAGGGAGGATTGATTTGTGGAAGAGATAAACTACCCAATTAACAGAAGATAACTGCCCTACCTCTAACAAATGACAAATAGAATACACACTTATCTTACAGTCCAGGACACCCAAAAAGACTCAGGTTTGGGATAGCTGCTGTGGAAACAGAGCATGTTAAACAATTGAACACTTTGCCTAGACCATCAGAGAACCCATCTGCAGTAGGACTTCCAAAGGGGGAAGAGCAACAAGTACCGATTGACCCTTCAACATTGCCCTGCTGACAGTACAGAACAACTCAAGATGCTGAGATTCCTGTCCATAAAATTATTTTTGAGCTGGAGAGCCAAGGAGTGGTCACCAAAACCCACTCACCCTTCAACAGCCCCATTTGGCCAGTGCGTAAATCTGAAAGGATATAGAAATTGACTAAAGACTATTGTGCCTTGAATTAAGTGACTACCATTGAACGCTGCTGTGCCAAGCATGATGGAGCTCCAGTATGAGCTGGAGTCCAAAGCAGTGAAGTGGTACACCACTATTGACATTGCCAATGCATTTTTTTCCATTCCTTTGGCAGCAAAATGCAGGCCTCAGTTTACCTTCACTTTAGGGGAGTGCACTACACCTAGAACCGATTGCCCCAAGGGTGGAAGCACAGTCCTACCATCTGCCATGGACTAATCCAGACTGCACTAGAAAAGGGTGAAACTCCAGAACATTTGCAATGCATCGATAACATCATTGTGTGGGAAAACATGGCAGGAAAATTGTTTGAGAAAGGAGAGAAAATCATCTAACTCCTCCTGAAAGCCAGTTTTACCATCCACAAAAGCAAAGTTAAGGGACCTGCCCAAGAGCTCCAGTTCCTGGGAATAACGTGACAAAATGAACGGCGTCAGATTCCCACTGATGTCATCAATAAGATCACAACAATGTCTCCACCAACCAACAAAAAGGAAATGCAAACTTTCTTAAGTACCATAGACTTTTAGAGAACGCGTATTTCTGAGTACGGCTCATTCGCAATTGCAGATTTGTGAATAGTGTAGTTCACCATTTCAACACTATAAATCTGGTCAAGTTCAATAAGAACTTTGATGAAAACAGATTCACAGGTAGAGTGGTTTATTGTAGCAGCAGATTACATAATATTTTAGATTGCTGGTGATAAATTCACTAGACCTGCAAAATATATGTACAAGTGTCTCCAGGGATATTCCAACACAGTCAGAGGTCCAAACCTTAACAAATAGATTTAAGAGAATCTTAACAATCTTAATGATCTCCCCTGCTTTTGGGAAGAGACAAGAGCAAGCCTGTCAACTTGTCTGTAAGGTGGTCGTATTCTCATCTTCACACTGAGGAGTAAGAAGCAAATGCACTGCAAGCAGAAGAAGGGTCATGTGACCTGGGAAGGGTACAGGAATATGGTTCAGATATGTAGGGATGGGATCAGGTGTTACGATTCAATTTAAGTACTGAAACCTAAGTGGTATGTTACAAAAGGTTAACCACAAGTAATATTGCAACAAGATGTGCAGGTAAAGCAAGCAAGATAGCAGAGCTAACAAGGTAGCAGGGCAAGTGAGATTACAAGTCCCATCAAAAGCAAGATAGCAAGTTTTAACAGAAATTGCAAACTGCAAAATTAGCTAAAACCAGGTTAGACTGAAAAACAAGAAGCACCAGGCATGTGCTGAAAATAGAGATAAAAAGTTCAAACGTGAGGAAGACTACAGATGGCTTCATCAAAAGACCACCAGAAGACTGATAACCACCACAGAAGGAACTGACGCATGTGCAAAAGCAACAAACTGAAGACAGCTTTAAGCAAATATAAGTATGATAATGGTATGTTGTAATCATGACTCTGTAAGTGAAAGCTAAAGAAAATTGAGTGAGTTTTTTGGCAGAGTAGATCCCCCTCACTCCCAGTGCTGAATAAACAAATACCAGCTCTGTAGCCATCTGACTATAGAGTTTTGTTTTCTTGCCTAGTTTTGGGCATCAGTGCAGAAGAGCAAAGAAAACTAAGTCTCTGTAAATACAACAGATCAAACCCAGAAAGGCTAAAAATATACCCCAAAACTTGATTAAAACCAAGGGAGGTTTAGATGTTGATGCCAAAAAATTTTTATATAATTTATTTAATAGTATAGAAGGCAAAGAGAAAGAAAGAAAGAGAAAAGAAGGAGCGAGAGAGCAAGACAGTGAACGAGTGAGCAAGAAAGAAAGAAAGGGGGGAGGAAGACAGGGAGAGAGTGAGAGGGATTAGGTAGAAACATATCACCTTTCCGAGGGTCCCAACGATGTCTCGTTGCTCCCCTCCATCTGATCTTCTTGGTGGTGAGGCTCCCCTGCCACCCCGTGCCGCAGAAAAGTATAAAATCCAGTGGATTACTGTATGTTTGGGCCAAGTGGGAATGCCCAGGAGCCTCCCCTGGGGAGGAAAAGTTTGACACTGTCCCTGGCAACACTGTGGACCTGTTGCATCATATGCAGTGTTCTGGTGCAGGGTCTGGGGACCCCTTTGGGAGGACCTTTAATGAGCCATGACACCCCCTCTGCTGTCCTTCACATGGATGCGGCTTTTCCTGAGATGAAGGGGCCCCACAGCTGAGCTGGTCTGCACAGCAGACGATGGACATTTACTGCCTCTGACCAGAGGCTTTTTTACCACACACCCAAAACCTCTCTCCCCACCCCCCCCTCCCGCTTTGGTGCAAGGGTCTGTGCAAGCCTGACAGCTGATAAACCTGGGGCTGTGGTCTCCACCTTGAAGGTGCTAAGCTTAATCCTTTTGTGAATGTATTCTCCCCCAGTCCAGACCTGAGTTACTTTATCTCATCTCCATCAACTTGCTGTCCAGGGCCTCAGTCAGGGTCCCATTCAGGGTGTGGTGGTCTTCCATGCAGCTTTTGTTATACAATTTTGCTATAATAGGCGAAAGTCCTGCATGATGATGTTTAAGCCATAAATTATAACATTTCAGTCTCTGACATCAGGAAAGCCAAGGCATAGATGGAATGGGACTTGGCAAGGGATGTGAAGAAAAATAAGAAGTGATTCTATAAGTACATTAGGTCAGAGAAAAAAGGCCAAGGAAAGTGTACCCTTGTGAGGCCCCAAAATCTTTCTTAATAAGACACTTAAAAGGGCTTACTGTTTTTCATGTACTCTGAGTTAGACACACAGGAGAAATACTGACAAGGCATTCTCAAGAAGTCAAAACAACAAAAAACTTTACTGGCAACTTTAGAAAATCAGAGAACTTTGGCAAAGTTTTAGAGTAGCATTCAATCAATATAAAACCTTTCACAAATTCTTAACTTAGCCCATCCGATTTTAGGTTACTCAAAATTATGAGAAGAGGGAATTAGAAGAAGAAAGAGAAAGAAAAGATATAAAAAAGAACAAACATAGCTACTGCTCTTGATTCCAGTGGTGTTCAGCTGATAGAAATTCCAAAAGGAGGTAGGGTCAAGATGTGCTTGCCTTGTGTTCTGGGTTAAATACCCTTTGGTTTTTCTGGGCCCTTTCCCCAGGTGGGACTTCTGGTCACTCGGCCACTCTGAGGCTAGACTGGGGCTTCAGGGGTGAGGCATGGAGCACTGACTCCAGTGTGCCAGTGATTGGCAGCTACTGTGGGGCTGGGATACAGGCCTGGAGAACGTGGGGTGTATTGGACAGTGTATTGCCTCACCAAAGGCAAGGCCTGACCTGCCCCTTCCCCCCCCCTCCCCCTCCCCACACACACAAAATATTTTAAGCCAGGAGTCTCATCCAGTCTCTTACAACTCCTTGGATAAATGAGAAGGGGGCACTGGTAACAACAGATACAAAGAAGGCTGAAGTACTCAACAAGTTCTTAATCTCAGTTTTCACTCAGTCAGGATTCCCAAGTCTTTCAAGTCCCTGGACTTCCAGGTGAGGCTTGGGGGAGGAGAGTCCTTCCCACTGTAAGTGAGCAGGTTCAAGACCACCTGATAACACTGAATAGGCACAAGTCTACAGGGCCTGATGACATGCATCCTTATGGGAACTGGCTGATGTTGTTGCCAAGCAACTCTCCATCATATGGGGAAAGTCCCTGGTGATAGAAAAAAGGGAAACATCATTCCTATTTTTAAAAAGCAGAGAAAGGAAGACCTGGGGGATTACAGACCAGTGAACCTCACCTCAGTGCCTGGGAAGATCATAGAGCAGAATGTCATGAAAGCAATGTTAAAACTCAACAAAACAAGGAGGTTTTCCAAGACAGCCAGCACAGCTTCGCTAAGGGCAAACTGTGCCTGACCAATCTGGTGGCCTTCTATGATGGAATGACTGCAATGGTTGACAAGGGAAGACCAACCGATGTCACCTACCTAGAATCCTGTAAGGCCTTTGACACAATTCCACACAACATCATTATCTCTAAACTGGAGAGCTATGGATTTGAAGGGTGGACTATTCAGTGGACAAGGAGTTGGCTGGATGGATGCACCCAGAGAGTTGTGGTCAATGGCTCAATGTCTGAATGGAAATCAGTGACAGCTAGTGACCAGTGTTCTTTAATACCTTCATCAGTGACAAAGGGATTGAGTGCACCCTCAGAAAGTTTGCAGGTAACACAAAGCTGAGTGGTGCAAGTAACACAATGGAAAGATGGGATGCTATCCAGAGAGGCCTGGATAAACGTGAGAAGTGGGCCCACAAGAACCTCATGAGGTTCAACCAGTCCAAGTGCAAGGTGCTGCACCTGGATTGCAGCAACCCCAGACATGAGTCCAGACTGGGAGATAAACTCATTGAGAGCATCCCTGCAGAGAAGGACTTGGGGATGCTGGTGGATGAAAAGTTGGACATGAGCCAACAGGGTGTGCTTTTGCAGCCCAGGCCCACTGCATCCTGGGCTGCATCAAAAGAGTTGTGGCCAGCAGGTCAAGGGAAACTATTCCCTTCTACTCTGACCTCATGAGACCCTGTATGGAGTACTGTGTCCAGTCCTCAGCACAAGAAAGAGGTGGACCACTTAGAATGAGTCTAGAGGAGGGCCATGAAGATGATCAGAGAGCTGGAGCACCTCTGCTATGAAGACAGAGCTGTGATTGTTCAGCCTGGAGAAGAGAAGGCTCTGGGGAGACCACATTGTGGTATTCCTGTACTTAAAGGGGGCTTAAAAAAAAGAGGTAGAGAGTTTTTACACAGGCAGATAGTGATAGGACAAGGGGGAATTGTTTTAAATTAAAAGAGGAGAGATTTAAATTAAATCTTGGATAATTCTTTACTGTGAAGGTGGTGAGGCACTGGCAGAGGTTTCTCAGAGGGGTTATGGATGCCCTGTCCCTGGAAGTGTTGAAGGCCAGGTTGGATGGGGCATTGAGCAACCTGATATAATGGGTGGTATCCCAGCCCATGTCAGGAAGGTTGGAACTAGATGACCTTTGAAAGTCCCTTCCAACCTAAACCATTCTATGATATGATTCTGTCACAGTTTGAAAGACAGGTGTCTGCTAAGGAAGGCAGGAGCCTGTGGTCATTAATTGTTGCGGTGTTGTGGGTCCCAGGACAAGGTGAGAGATGAGAATCTGACTCCAAGTTCTCAGAAGGCTGATTTATTACTATATTATATTATATTTTAAGAAAATTACATACTAAAACTATATTAAAGAAAGAGAAAAGGAGACATCAGAAGGCTAGACAAGAATGAATAATAAAAACCCGTGACAGACTCAGAGAGTCCAACACAGCTGGCTGTGATTGGCTATTAATTAAAAACAATTAACATGTTGGGTAAACAATTCTCCAAATCACATTCCAGAGGAGCAAAACATGAAGAAGCTGAAGCTTCCCAGCTTCCCAGGATAAGAAATCCTGGCAAAGGGATTTTTCAGAAAATATGACAGTGACAGGAGCCTCCCTTGGAATGAAAAATATGACCCCTCACCCTCTGAATTATTATAATTTTGAAATTAAGGGTCTTTCAGGCAAAGATGTGAGAAAAGGAATAACAGTTATTTATTAGTGTTTGCATGTATAACAAGGCAAACAAACAATAACAATGGTAAAAACAACAAAACAGAAAACCCAATATACAGTCTCTTCCTGATCTTTAAGCAATTCCCTCTTTTTGTGTAGTTACAGTTGCAGCTGGCAGGGGTGTTGGCAGGCTCCCAGCAGGGCAGGACAGGTGCCATGACTCCCCCTCGGCTGCAGGGGGCACTGTGACGTGCGTTTTGGCTTTCTCCACGCGGACAGGCTTGGCAAAAGGGATATAAATGGGGCTTCCTTTAGAAATCCCCAGGAGCAGCCGATCCTGGTGCCCTCATTGAATAGCAAAAGGAGCTGTAGCAGGGAACCTTGGAGTCGTAAGCTGGAAAGGCTGGGATGAGCAAAGTCCGGGAGTGGTAGATGAGATGTATCAAAACTTTAAACTAGGTTTGAAGGGGGAAGGGGATGCATCTGGGCTCTCTGGAAGCAGGCCCATGGATAGTAAACCTGAGTCAGGAGTGAAATCAGTAGCCCAGCTGAGATGCATGTATACTAATGCATCCAGCATGGATAACAAACTAGAAGAGCTGTAAGCTGTGGGACAACAGCAAAGATAAGATGTAGTGGCCATCATGGAAATGTAGTGGAACGACTCACATAGCTGGAGCGCTGCACTGGATGGCTACAAGCTCTTCAGAAGAGACGGGAAAGGGAGAAGAGGCAGAGGGGTGGCCATTTATATTAGGGAGGTTTTGATGCCATGGGTATTGAAATGAGTGACAATGAAGTTTGAAATAAACAGGGCCAGGAGACTTCTTCTCCTTTTTAATGCCTTTATTAAAAGTGATCAGCTCAGGATTGGGTGGCTCGGCAGGGCTGCAGTCCCCGTCGCGTCTCCCAGGGCGACTCAGAGGAGGAGGATATGCGCAGCTCTGTCCACTAGGGGCAGAGCTGGGGACTCCGGTCCTCGTGGGAGCCTTTAGGGCGTGGTGTCCCCGTCAGATCTTACTTCTCTCAGCGTCTCAGCTGCCTGGTCCCAGCGTTGGGACGACTCTCTGCTCAGGGCGAGAGGGACTCCGCATCTCTGCAGGCTCAGCACTTGGCTCCTCATGTCCAGACACCACTTTAGTCTCTCAATTCTTATTTGGCTCGTTGTTTTTGGGGTTTTCTCGTTGCATTTTGGAGTCGAGGTCCCAAAGCCTGCTGGTCTTGGAGTCACTTTGCATAACCCCCCCCACCCTCTCAGGTGTCTTCCCTATGTTGGAAGAGCGCACTGCCTCGGGGAAGGGTCATCCACCCCACCCAGCCAGGCCTTTTACTAATACAAAAGGGGAGATAAGCTTCAACGACCTGTGATTACAATAACAAAGCACTAAGAACCCTGGCAGAGACAGATCTGGCTGGGTCTCTGTAACTCTTTCTCACAAAAAAAATATTAACCGAATTTTTGTTCATAACAAAGTTGAATGCCTTTGGGTACGAATTAAGGGGAAGGCCAACAAGGCTGGCATCCTACTGGGAGTCTGTTATCGTCCATCCAACCAGGAAGAAGAGGTGAACTCCTTATTCTATAAGCAGCTGGAGAATGTTTGAGGATCACCAGCCCTTGTTCTTGTAGGTGACTTTAACCTGCCAGACATCTGCTCGGAACTTAATACAGCAGAAAAGAGGTAGTCCAGGAAGTTTTTAGAGTGTGTGGAGGACAACATTTTGTCGAAGCTGCTGGGTGGGCCCACCAGGGAAGGGACTATGTTAGACCTGTTGTTTGCAAATAGAGATGGGCTGGTGGGAGATGTGGTGGTTGGAGGCCGCTTGGGGCACAGTGATCATGAAATTATAGAGTTCTCAATATTTGGTGAAATGAGGAGGAACATCAATAAGTCTTTTACATTGGACTTCCGGGGAGGCAGATATGGGTGATATTTCGCCCAATTGGCAGAAGGAATGATGCATCTGACTCCATGATATCAGAAGGCTAATTAATTACTTTATTATACTATATTTTTCTATACTATTTTACACTATATTACGCTATATTACACTACATCTAAACTGAAACTGCACAATCACTCAACTGAACAAAATCTCATGACTGTCTCCTGACCGAGAGTCTGGACACGTGCTTGGCCCTGATAGGCCAAGGAAACAAAGCACGATCACTTTGGGTGAGCAATCTCCATACTGCATTCTACTTTGGCACAACACAGGAGCAGCAAATGCGATAAGAATTGTTTTGATCATTCTCTGCTTCTCTCACTGCTTCTCTTAGGTTCAGAGAATGTGAATCCCACAGGCAGACTTTGGCCTATTTAGGAGACTTATTCAGAGAGTTCCTTGGGAAGCAGCCCTTAAAAACAAGAGTCCAGGAAAGGTGGGCCTGCTTCAAATCAGAGATCCTGAGAGCACAAGAACAGACTGTTCTTGTGTGCCAAAAGATGAGTCAATGAGGCGAATGTCCAGCCTGGATGGGCAACAAGGTTTCAAAGGAACTGAGGAATAAAAAGAGGATGTATCATCTTTGGAAGGATGGTCAGGTCTCTCAGGAAGTATTTTAGGGGGTTGCTAGGGCATGTAGGAAAAAAATTAAGGAGGCCAAAGCTCAGTTTGAACCTAATTTTGCAACATTTGTAAAGGATAATAAAAAACGTTTTTTACAAGTATATTAACAGCAAAAGGAAGGGTAAGACCAACTGTTGTTCTCTACTGGATGCGGGAGGGAACTTAGTAGTTGCAGATGGGGAGAAGGCAGAAGTGTTTAACACCTTCTTTGCCTCAGCCTTTAGAAGGAAGACAGCTTGTCCTCAGAACAACTGTCCTCCTGGGTTGGTAGATGGTGTTAGGGAGCAGAATGGTCCCCCTGTTATCCAGGAGGAGGCAGTCAGAGAACTGCTGAGCCGCTTGGATGTTCATAAATCTATGGGACCAGATAGAATCCATTCCAGGGTAATGAGAGAGCTGTCAGATGAACTTGTGAAGCCGCTCTCCATCATTTACCAACAGTCCTGGCTCACTGGTGAGGTTCCGGATGACTGGAAGCTGGCCAATGTGACCCCCATTCACAAAAAGGGTGGGAAGGAGGATCCTGGTAATTATAGGCCAGTCAGTCTGACATCAGTGCCCAGTAAGGTAATGGAACAGGTTATATTGAGTGTAATCATGCAGCAATTACAAGATGGCTGAGGTATCAGACCCTGCCAGCATGGGCCTCCCTTTATGACCATGTGACCTGTCTGGTGGATACAGGAAAGGCTGTGGATGTTTTCTATTTGAACTTTAGCAAGGCCTTTGACACTGTCTCCCACAGCACACTCCTGGAAAAGCTGGCAGCCCATGGCTTGGACAGAAGCCCTCTTTGCTGGATTAAGAACTGGCTGGACAGCTGGGCCCAGAGAGTGCTGGTGAATGATGTTGCATCCGGCTGGAGGCCAGTCACTAGTGGCATCCCTCAGGGGTCTGTGCTGGGGCCAGTTCTATTAAATATTTTTATTGATGACATGGATTGTTGTGGGGTGGAGAGATGACATGACAACCAGATTTCATGCAGCAGAGAGAGTTTATTCGTGTACCCAGCTCTTTTTATGGGATCTTCAAAAGACTCTGCATTCAACTCTGATTGGTCACAACGCAGCCCACTGACCAATAGCCACCTGCTTGCGTTCATATCAGGGACTGGCTCTCTGCAGCCAAACCCCTCCTCTTTTCATGAGACATATAGACCGTCTGTATGCTGTGATAATGGATGAGGGTATTGAGTCTTCCATTAGTAAATTTGTAGATAACACCAAGCTGGGAGCATGTGTTGATCTGTTGGAGGGCTCTGCAGAGAGACCTGGAACAGTTGGATGGATGGCCAGAGTCCAGTAAGATTGAGTTTATTAAGTCCAAGTGCTGAGTCTTGCATTTTGGCCACAATAACCCCCTGCAACATTATAGGCTGGAGACAGTGTGGCTGGACACTGCCCAGGCAGAAAGGGACCTGGGGGTACTGGTTGACAGACAACTGAACATGAGCCAGCAGTGTGTCCTGATGACCAAGAAGGCCAACGGCATCTTGGCCTGTATCAGGAATAGTGTGACCAGCAAGACCAGGGAAGTCATTCTTCCCCTGTACTTATAACTGTGAGGCCACACCTGGAGTACTCTGTCCAGTCCTGGGCTCCTCAGTTTAGGAAGGACGTTGAGACACTTGAGCACGTCCAGAGGAAGGCAGCAAGGCTGGTGAGGCGCTTGGAACACAAGCCCTATGAGGAAAGATTGAGGGAGCTGAGGTTGTTTAGCCTGGAGAAAAGGAGACTCAGAGGCGACCTGTAGCAGCCACAGGGCCTGAGGCAACTCTGGCGTTTCAGGGTGTCCCTGACCCCAGCTGCTGTGGGTGTCCAAGACAGAGAAGTCCAATTAAGCACAACCTGTCCGGGCCCCTCAGGCAGGCTCCAGAGCCACAGGCAATCTTAGCAAGCAGTTCAACTCTTTGTGATTATCAGCTCATTTGTGATTTCAGCTCTTTAGCTTGCTAAGTGCCTTTAGCAGATGCCAGGAGAGAGAGTAGAAGGCTGTGTGAGGTTCCACAGAGATGTCTTTATTGATGTCTTCTGCAAAGGTTCTCAGGGACAGCCCTTATGCTGAGCTGGGCAAAAGTAGGGCTTTATATAGGGTACAGGAGTTGTAGAAATTGTCCAATAGTAAGGGTTGAGGCAAAAGTGACCTATCGTCTTACAGAGAGATAAGCAAGGGTCCAAAGGCAGAAGAGTGGCTTCTTAGATCCAGTCATCATGACTAGGCATTTCCTATCTTAGGCTGCTGAACGCCATGGAGACATTGCAGGTCCTGTGCCTGCTACAAGGGCCTGCAAGGCCTCCCTGAGGGTCTGTTGCCTAAGATAAGATAATGCCTAGTCATGATGACTGGACCAAGAGACCCCTCTTCCACCTCAGACCCTCATTATCTCTGTAAGACCATAGGTCATGTCCACCTCAACCCTTAGTATTGGACTGTTTCCCAAAATCCACATACCCCATATAAACCCCTGCCTTTGCCTAGTTCAGCAGAAGAGCAGTCACTGTCACCCTTCTCAGAGTCTGCCAATAAAGACACCTCTGTGGAACCTCACACAGCTCTTCTCCTCTCTCATCCCTGCATCTGCCGAGGCAGTTATCAAGCAAAGAGCTGAAATTGCTAAAGAGCTGAATTCACCCACAAGCTGATCTCACTTAAAGAGCCAAGCTGCTTGCCAAGTTCGCCTGTGGCTGGGAGCCTGCCAGAGACACCTAGACAGGTTGTGCTTAGCGGTACTTCGCTATCCGGGACACTTATGGCACCTGGGTCAGACAGACCCCGAAAACCCAGCGGTAATAGTGACCTTTTCACTCTCTACACTCTCTACAACTTCCTGAAAGGTGGTTGTAGTCAGGTGGGGGTTGGTCTCTTTGTCCAGGCAGCAACTGACAGTATGAGAGGACATAGTCTTAAGCTGCGCCAAGGGAAATATTGGTTGGATATTAGGAAAAAGTTCTTTATGCAAAGAGTGATAAAGTACTGGAATTGTCTGCCCGGGGAGGGAGTGGAGTGACCTTCCCTGGTTGTGTTTAAAAATGACAGGATGTGACACTCAGTGCCATGGCTTGAGACACAACTGCTCACTTTAAAAATTTTAAAAGTTTTATTAAACCTTAACAAAAATGCAACAAAAGGACTACATAAGGAAAAATTTGCAGGGCTGGGAACTGCCTTCGTGGGTGCCACATGGCCGGTTTGTCTTCAAGATGGATGCTCAGTCTTTTATACCCCTGGGGGTTGCATCAGACAACCCTGGCCCCTCCTAAAGTCTGTCAGTCAGCTCTTATTTGCCATTTATTGGTGAAGACTGCTTTCTTGTAACTTGATTGGAGGTCAGGCGTTGCTAACTATACATCATTAAAGCTTTTTTTTTAATATTCACACAATATTAATCTCTTAATTGTGAGGCACAATAATCTCATTATCCACCTATAACAATGGTTTCGTTGAGGTGTTAGGGCATGGGTTGGACTCGATGATCTTGAAGGTCTCTTCCAACCTAGGGATTCTGTGATTCTGTGAAAAACTTGGCAACTGTATCTGAAACCGCTGGTTGTCCCAGCAGGGCAGGGGGTGCTGGTTACATTGTAGCAAAAATCCAGAGCAGTGCCGAAGAAATGATGGGGGGCTGTGATTTGCAGAAGCAAACAAACTCCACAACCTCAATGGAAGTTGTAAAGCCAGTATGTTTATTACAGCGCTGAACACATGTGGGGATTGTTCCCCTTTAAATGACATGCATACCTCTGGGAACTCCAGATCTCTTTTCATCTTCCTTGTTATAAACAAAAATCTGCCAATTTTTTTTTTTTTGTGAAGAAAATGTTTACAAAAACTAGCCAGATCAGTGTTGCTGTGCTGCTTGTTTGTTATGATAATTACAAGTCGTTGTGGTTAATAGTTGTTTTTCTATCAGTAAAAGCCCTCGCTGGAGCTGAGTTAATGGCTCTTCTCTCAGACAGTGAAGAGCAGGGACCTCCCCAAACATTGAGGAGAAAAGATGAAACGTGGGAGGAGGGACATGCAAAATAACCCCAGGACCAGCATGCCATGAGAGGCTACTGCTCCGAGCTTGCTAAAAAGACCCCCAAAACAACGAGCCAATATAGAGTTGAGAAATTGGAGTGATGTCTAAATGTGAGGAAAGGAGTGCTGAGCCTGCAGAGATGTTAGAGACCTTTGTGACCTCTCACCCTGAGTGCGGGAGTCTTCCCAAATCCGGGACCTGGAGGGGGGCGAGGCTGCGTAGTTGAAGACCAGGGGTCACACCCAAAAAGGCTCTCACGAGGATTGGACCCCCAGCTCTGCCCCTAGTGGACAAAGCTGTGCATATCCTCCTCCTCCTCCTCGTCGCCCTGGGAGAGACGACGGAGACTGCAGACCCGTCGAGCTGCCCAATCTTGAGCTGATCACTTTTAATAAAGGCATTAAAAGGAGAAAGTCTCTTCCCCTGTTTATTTCATTCCTTACTAATCCATATGCATGGAATATCACAACAGGTTCATAAATATCCATTTTACTGATTTTGCCTAATACTTGCAGCTAGTTTTTTTTTATCAGAAAGCACAGAAAGAACTGCTGGGTCATCCTGCCCTGTCTCCTGCAGCAGCCTCTCCCATCTGTTTCAGAGTTCAGGGGGGCCCTCCCTTATCTCTGTCCTTCGGTTGAAGCAGTTTCTTAAGCATAGGTTTTTTTGCAAGAACAGGCAGTCAGACCAAACAGTTATGTTTGCAAGCTACAGACTTAATTCAATGATGTACATTTCACAGAAATAAAAATGGATTTCTACTCTGGAAAATTTCCACTCTCTCTCAGCTGGGCAGCAACAGCCCAACTTCTGAATATGGCAGTCTCCCTGGGAGTGGAAAGGGACTACGGGAGGCCAGGGTTTCCCCTGGGCCACTGGAGCACATGGTGGAGGGTCCTTTGTTTAGTGAGGTAGGGTGCTAATGCCGTCCCAGTGCAACGGCCACTCTTACAAGCTGAGCTCTGCTCACAGGAGAAAGCAGCAGAAGACAGAACCCAGCAGTGGTGGTGAATTCATCCCACAGTGACCGCAATGTTCTTCCCCTCCAAATGCTGAGATCAAATACAGAGCTTGAAGATGTATCCAACCCTTTCCCCCAACCCAAATCTCACAGTATCTCTGCCCTCCACGAGAAAACCCCAGTTAAAAAAAGAGAGAGTAGTCAGCTGGACCCCTCCCTTGAACTGTGGCCACTTCTTTTGTCTCCCTTAAGTATCCAGTCGTTATTGTTTCCTAGCAACACCTATGGGGGAAAATTCCTTAAGAGAAAAAAACAAAAGAACTCCTTAAACCTAAACAGTTTCTCTAATAATAATATTAACAATATTAAAAGCAGAAAAAGAATAACACTCAAGAGAAACAAGTGATGCACACTACTGAAATAAACAGGGCCAGGAGACTTCTTCTCCTTTATAATGCCTTTTTTAAAAGTGATCAGCTCAGGATTGGGCGGCTCGGCAGGGCTGCAGTCCCCGTCGCGTCTCCCAGGGCAACTCAGAGGAGGAGGATATGCGCAGCTCTGTCCACTAGGGGCAGAGCCAGGGGATTCAGTCCTCGTGGGAGCCTTTAGGGCTTGATGTCCCCGTCAGATGTTGATCCTGTGACCTTCCCAGGTGGCTAGTCCCGGCGTTGGGACCACTCCCTGCTCAGGGCGAGAGGGACTCCGCATCTCTGCAGGCTCAGCAATCGACTCCTCATGTCGACATCACTTTAGTCTCTCAATTCTTATTTGGCTCGTTGTTTTTGGGGTTTTCTCGTTGCATCTCGAGTTGGGGTCCCACAAAGCATTCTGGACTTTGGAGTCACTTTGCATAACCCCCCCCACCCTCTCGGGTGTCTTCCCTATGCTGGAAGAGAGCACAGCCTCAGGGGAAGGGTCCGCCGCACCCAGCCAGGCTTTTTACTAATACAAAAGAGGAGATAAGCCTTAACGACCCGGTATTACAATAACAAAGCACTAAGAATCCTGGCAGAGACCGATCTGGCGGTGTCCTGGTAACTCTTTCTCACAAAAAAAATATTAACTGAATTTTTGTTCATAACACTACATTTGCTCAGCCCATCTCCTAGCAGCAATCAGTCCCTCACGGACAATTCCCCTCAGTTTATATACTGGGCAGGACGTTCTATGGTGTGGTATATCCTTTGGCCAGTCTGAGTGAGCTGTCCTTGTTATGCTCCTGTTAAGATCTGGTAATTAAAGTTATTAGAAATGTCCCTTCCCCAATTAAGGTGCAAAAGGGACCATATGCCAAAGTCAATAGCATGGGTTTATTCAATTGTAAATTTGAAAAACACCAATCACTTGTGTTAAAATTTTAAAAGTTTAATAGTAATTAAATAGTTATAGAAATAGTAATAAAAATTAGAGCAATAAGAATTTGGACAATCAGAGTAAGGACAATAAAAGGCAATAAAAGCAAAGAATTACGAACGTTTAGATGCTTTCCTCTTGAAAGCATGCTCGCTAAAAAAAGATTAACTCTTAAATGAGCCTTGCTTGGTCTTATCCTATGCAAGCTGTTACAGCTCCAGAGCTCAGTCCCCAAGGGGACTGGGTGCTAGAAACCAGCTCGCTCTCAGACTAAGGCCACGGGTTAGCCCCTAGCAAGCAGGGAGATATTCACCTCTTAGTGATTAGGCAGCTCTTGTGATTTCAGCTTTGCTTGCTAGGTAGCTTTTCCCTTGGCCTAAGGCTCCAGCAGACGGTAGAGAGAGGAGAAGCAGAAGACACTGGCTGTTCCACGAGTATGGCTTTATTGTAGGGGTCCGTGAAGGGTCTCAGCTCTTCTTCTTCCGAGTTAGTAGGGGTACAGTATGCTACTTTTATACCCTTGGCCTGGATCCAATCCTGACCAATGGCAAAGGTGTTAGAGTGACCATAAGTGACCAATAGTAGGGTTTAACACAATATTGCCTTACATGGCTATAGGGATAAGGTACAAGGCGGATGTCCCTGGAGACAGGAAACTTCTTTGCTGCTG
This sequence comes from Zonotrichia albicollis, assembly GCF_047830755.1. Classification (NCBI taxonomy): domain Eukaryota; kingdom Metazoa; phylum Chordata; class Aves; order Passeriformes; family Passerellidae; genus Zonotrichia; species Zonotrichia albicollis. The sequence continues at coordinate 2,055,113 of NC_133859.1, forward strand.
TGTCAGCATTCTATTCTCCAAGGGGCCCTGGCTAAACCTGAGGGGTTTACTACAAACTCTTAAAAGCAATAGCCTGTTTCATATTCATAAATCTCATGCATAATTCAAATTTTCTTTTCAAAGAAAGGGTGTATTCTGTTATGAACAAAAATTTCAGTTGATTTTTTTCTGTGAGAAAAAGGTTACCACTACTGCTGGGCTGCTGCCTGTGTTATGGTAATTACGGGTCGTTGTTGTTAATAGTTGTTTTTGTATCAGTAAAAGCCCTGGCTGGGGCGAGTTAATGGCCCTTCTCCTGAGAGAGTGAAGGGTGGGGTACCTCCTGAACAGTGAGGAGAACAGACTTTGGAGGGGAGGGATATGCAAATAACTCCAAGGACCAGCATGCTGTGTGGGACCCCTACTCCAAACATGCAGGAAGAACCCCAAAAACAACGAGCCACCTAAGAGTTGAGAGACTGGAGTGATGTCTGGACGTGAGGAGCCGAGTGCTGAGCTTGCAGAGATGCGGAACACCTTTGGAGTCCCTCTCGCCCTGACCATGGGAGTCGTCCCGATGCCGAGACCGGGTGGGATGGGGCCGGGAAAAGTAACATCGGATGGGATCACCACGCCCTAAAAGGTTCCCACGAGGGCCTGATCCCCAGCTCTGCCCCTAGTGGACAAAGCTGCGCATATCCTCCTCCTCTGGGTCGCCCTGGGAGAGACGATGGGAGACTGCAGCCCCGTCAAGCTGCCCAATCCTGAGCTGATCACTTTTAATAAAGGCATTAAAAAGGAGAAGAAGTCTCCTGGCCCTGTTTATTTCATTTTCTGGTTGTTGTCAACTTCCCCCCTCATCTTGCAAATCAGTCATCCCAGTCGCCACCAAGTCTGGTCTTTCCTGTTATAGTTTGCAGTGGGGAATCAATCACCGACTAGTAAGTCGGAATAAAATGTAATTTATTAATTGATAGAGCAAGCGATAATAGGCAAAGTCAGCACTGGGTGAAACCAACAAAAGGCTTGCACCCACCCGGGAGCGCTGGGTGTCGCCGGGGAGTCACCGCTCCACCAACAGCCCACACCCTTCTGGTGTTTCGCGGGGTTTATATCCAGTCCTGTTTTTGGTTGATGTGGCCTTCAGGGTAGTACTCTGCGCATGCTTCTCCTGTTGCTAGGTGGTCGTAGTCTGCCTCCCAGTGGTCTAAAGATGAAGGCCGGTAGTTTTCCTTATTTGGTATGGTTGGTCTGATTCCTGGAACTTTAAGCTTAATCTACTGAGTTCCTGGAATTTTAAGTTTACTGAGCAGATAAGCTAATACTGTGCTATCAATCATAGCAGGCCCGCCACCCATGTCAACAGTTCACTAAACAGATAAACAAATGTTGTGAAACCCATTGTCTTTGGTTTCGCCTTACTTATTAGGTCTGGAAATTTACTAGGCAAACAAAAGAATGTGGTGCAACAGTCTTACTGGAACAACTTTGTCAGTTTTGATGAACAAATTAAGGTTTTAACCCATTACATTTCCTGATAAGGAGGCAGTAATTCTTTTCTTGGGTATTTTGGTGTCTTGTTGCTGTTATCTCTGTGTGAAGAATTTATTGAGCTAGTTAGAAAAAGTATGTTATATCCCATAGTTTCTATTTTAATATTATGTTATAGCCTAAACCTATATTTAACACACTACTGAAAAGGATTAATACAGTATAACATTCTAACATAACACATATAATATTCATTTTGATATTTGCAAAAAGCCAGTCATATAATATGGGTTTTTTCACAGCTAACAAAGGATTAACCCTTAAAAACAATAGCCTTTTGCATATTCATATATCTCATACATGATGTAAACTTGCTTTTCAAACAAAGGATGTCTTCTGCTTAATTTCGGCCCCCTCCTTCATCTTGTAAATCAATTTCTTTGGCTCCTAGAAGTCTGGAAGAAGTCTGAATAGTCCCGATAAGGAGGCAGTAATTCTTCTCTTGGATATTTTGGTGTCTTGTTGATGCTATCTGTATGTGAAGAATTTCTTGGTTATCTTATCCATTCCTTGAGCTAGTTACAAAAGTATCTTACATCACATCATTTTTATTTTAATATTATGCTGTAGCTTAAAGGTATATTTACCATACTACTTAAAAGAGATTAATACAGCATAACTTTCAAACATAACACATATAGTAGTCATATTAATATTTGCAAAGAGCCAATCATATAATACGCATTTTTCACAATAAATATGAGAGAGACAGAGGGAGAGACAAAAGAAACAGATAGAAAATAGGTGGGGGGGACAGAAAGAGAGTGATAGAGACAGAATAAGGAAAATATGACCACTCCGTTGTGAGGAACAACTGCTCACTTTTAAATTTTCAAAGGTTTATTGAACTTTAATGTGAGAAATGATAGTCACTTGCAAAAATTTAGAAAAGTTTATTAAAACCTTATCAAAAATACAACAGAAGACTGAATAGAGAAAATATTACAGCACAGGGAGCAAAGGATTTTTCACACCATGTGCTCGCCCAAACAATGGAGGTTTCGCCTTTTAACCCTTTAGCCCCTCTCAAAGTTCTGTCCATTGACTCCTTCTTCGCTGTCCAGTGGTGGAGTTTACTTCTTTAACTCTTGATTGGAGGTCAGATGTTGCTATAGTAACAAGTCACCTCTCCCAAATGTCCCAAACCCAGGCAGTCTCCTGATACCAATGCAAGGGGGATAAAACACAACTATAAATCTATAAAACTTTTTTAACATATATACATGATATTTGCCTTTTAATTGTGAGAGTCAATCATCGCATTACTCATCTATCACACTTAACAAAAACACAACAAAAGGACTGAATAAGGAAAAATTGCAGCGCTGAGTCCCTGTGACTATCAGCCACGTGCTCAGTCTACAAAATGGATGCTCTGCCTTTTATACCCTTTGCTCCTCCCAAAGTTTTGTCAGTCAACTTCTCTCTGCTGTCCATTGGTGGACATTACTTTCTTACATCTTGATTGGAGGTCAGGTGTTGTTACACTGTGTCTCTTGGTAATAAGCTGGCCCTCTCCAAATGTCCTGACTACTAAGACTATTACAAGGGGGAGGGTAAAGAGGACTATGAGAGGACATATTACAATAACATCACTATACATTTTAACATCCACATAATATCTATCTCTTAATTGTGAGACCCAACTATTACATTACTTATCTATAACACCGTGGATCCCAATGATCTTCCATTGATATTTTCCAGATGGTTTTCTTGGTGGTGAAGATCCTCCCGAAAAGCATAGAATCTGATGCGTTAATATATGCTTAGGCCAGGTAGGAAAATCCAGGCACTTCCCTGGGGGGACGGGTGGGGGGGGTTTTGCCATTGTCTCTTGCAACAGACTCTGGATTTGTTGCACCACGTGCAGTCCTGCAGTATAAGGCTTCAGGAATTACTCTGAAGGCCACTTTGGGGGACATTTGATGGATTAAGGCACCCCCTCAGTTGTTTCTCATGTGAATGTCCTGTGGATATAGCCTTCCCAAGGTTGGGGGTTCCATAGCCAGTTTGTGTAAGTGAGGATGGGTTCACTGTCCCTGGACAGAGGTTACCACACACTGAAACGTTTCCCCCCCACCTCAGTTGGGAGTGAAATCTGTGCAAACCTGCTCCCAACAAAATGCATCTGTGGGTTATGGTCTCCCATAACCCAAAGCAAGTCAGACATGATTCCTAGTATGGCTGCTGGGTTTGACTTGCATTCTTTTCCTTGTTTGGTTACTTCTCCCTGGGCCTAAGATGACTGAAGAATAGATTTCTTTTTATCTAATCTCAGCAGTTTGAATTTCAGTCCAAATTTCCAGTTAGGCATTCTTTAGGGAGAGGTGGGCTTTGATGGCTCCTTTATAGTTTTGCTATAAGGAGCGAAACTTTATATCAATGTTTGAGGCGTGAACTATTTCAATCTCTGACAGTTCCCTCCCAGCTCCTTGTGCAGCTCCTCACTTGCAGAGCATAGGACACTGAAAAGCCCTTGACTTAGGGTAAGCACTGCTCAGTAACAGCTAAAACATCACTATGTTATCAACACTATTTTCATAGTGAATCTAAACCACAGCACTGCACCAGCTACTAGGAAGAAAATGAACTCTATCCCAAACAAAACCAGGACAGCTTAGGATGATAATAGTGTACTGGTTTAGGGCAAATTTGTTAAAGAATCTGCAAAGGAGGGCCCCTCCAGAAAGCGAAACCCACACGGCCCCACCCCCCAACCGGTTCGGGAAAAAATTCCTCGGAGAGAGGTGGAAAGAACCTGTTTATTTGACTGGCCCCGCACCCCCCAGCACACAAAATGAACAATACCCGATGACACCGCTCTGAGAAAGATGGCAAAATCAGAAAGTCTCTTTCGGGGGGGGTGGTTGCTCTGTTCTCAGTCCCTCCGGCGCTGGGCCAGCCGCTGCAGCCGAACCTTCGGTGTTCCCGGGTCCCAGTCCGGAGCAGGTTCGAGATGGTCACAGAAACAGGAGAGGAGAAACAGTCCAGGAAGCAATGTGGACTGTTTAGCTAGAACTAGCTAATAAGCAGAAGCAGAAAGCAGAGCAGAAGCAAGAGCAGAAAAAGAGAGCAAGCAAAAGCAGCAAGCTGAAGCTGGAAGTGAAGAAACAGTCTTATGTACCGCTTTCCTCTGTGTCCCTGATAAGAGAAACCCAAACAAAACTTCCACTCTTCAGTGCCGGTCTTAAAGGCACAGAACAGATGAATGGGGATATACAAGCATCATAACGTCATCCCAGGACAAATAGGTAGTAGTGAGGAGCATGTTTATGCAAACTTTAAACTTTTCATCTCCTCAGTTCTTATTTTACTATTTTTATTTCATTTTTTCAAATAGACATGAACTTTCTTTTGTCTTTCAGGAAACTGTAGTGGGTTCACACTGGCCAGATGCCAGGCACCCACCAAAGACGCTCTCTCCCTCCCCTCCACAGCCAGACAAAAGAGAGAAAATAGAACAGAAGGCTCCTGGGTTGAGATAAGGACAGGGAGACATCACTCACCAGTTACTGTCATGGGCAAAACAGACCCAACTTAGGGAAAATAATTGAAATTATTACAATCAAATGAGAGTAGAATAATGAGAAATTAAAAAAAAAATCTTAAAATCACCTTCCCCTCACCCCTCCGTTCTTCACAGGCTTAACTTCACTCCCAAATTCTCTACCTCCTTCCCTCAGTGGCACAGGGTGATGGGGAATGGGGGTTGTGGTCAGTTCATCACACATTGTTTCTGCCTCTCCTTTCTCCTCAGGGGGAGCACTCCTCACATGCTCCCCCTGTTCCAGTATGGGGTCCCTCCAACAGGAGACAGTTCCACACAAACTTCTCCAGTTTGAGTCCTTATGGGCTGCAGCTCTTCATGAACTGCTTCTGCATGGGTCCCCACAGATCCTGCCAGGAGTCTGCTCCAGTGCAGCCTTCCCACAGGGCCATAGCCTCCTTTGAGCATCCACTTGCTCCAGTGTAGGCACCTCCACAGGCTGCAGGTGGACCTCTGCATCCCCATAAACCTCCATGGGCTGCAGGGGGACAACTGTTTCACCATAGTCTGCACCGTGAGCAGCAGCAGAATCTCTGTTCTATTGCCTGAAGCACCTCCTCCCCCTCCTTCTTCACTGCCTTTGGTGTCTTCAGGGTTCTCATATTCTCACTTCTCTCTCTGGCTGAAGTTGCTGTTGTGCAGGATTTTCCCCCCTTCTTAAAAATGTTATCCCAGAGGCACTACCACCATCACTTATGCCTTGGCCAGTAGGGGGTCTGTCTTCTAGCTGACTGGCACAGGATCTATCAGACACAGGGGAAGCTTCTTGCATCTTCTCACAGAAGCCACCCCTGTAGTCCCACCACTACCAAAACCTTGCCACACAAACCTGATACAATAATTAATCATGAGAAAATAAAAATACTGAAATACTTATGGTCTAATCTTTTGATTGAGCTATGCAGAGGATTTAAAAAATGAGAAACAATCAAGTTTATAAAAAATCCTCATAAAGCAGTTTGAGAGTGATCACATAATTTTTGTGTGTGCAATTTATATTTGGATTTAGACAACTGATGTTACTTACCCTTATAACCGTTCTACAGCTTACTAAAGTCAAACGTGGTCAAACTGTGGCTCTTAGGATGACTCCCTCAGGTTTAACTAGTTGGACCAGACAAGGTCTGGAAGAGTTCTGGATAATTCACTTTGTTGCGTGCTTTGCCTGGGAAGTCATATTCACTCCTTCTGTTCTTTGGGAGGCAAAGTGCAGTCTTGTTGTCTTGGTTTGAAAGACAGATATTGGAATATGTATCCCAATATAACCAGTTAGATGGTGCCTGGGCCAGTTCTGACCCTCGCTGCTGGGCCAAAGGCAGCACTGCGGTGTTTTACCCCAGAGATACCTTGGCTGCTGGAGAGTGCAGCGGGGCAAATCCAGGCAGTCAGGACTTCGTTTCCTCAGGAGAGAGAGCTTCTGGCGATGGTGGAGAGAAAGGGAGCGGATTCTGCTAGAAGGTTGCCAGATGTTTATTCCGTGGGTACAGAGATGTCTGCACTGGGCCACTGCTGCTAACAGAATAAGGCCGCATGGTCTCATTAACATTTTAAGCTCAGGACAGGGGAAGGGGAGGGGACAGGTGAGCCACCAACCAGGTGAAGGGGCAGGGTCTCAAGGGACTAGGGACACCTATCACACGACGCCTTGCTAGTATGTTAGCCTGATTGACAGGGCACACTCAGCGAGGGGCGAGGGGGAAGGGAGAAGGTAAAACAGGATATTGCAACACACCACAACAGACAGATGTCTGCTAAGGAGCCTCCCTTGGAATGGAAAATATGATCCCCTCCCCTCCAAATTGTTGTAATTTTGAAATTAAGGGGATTTTGGGCAAAGATATGGGAAAAGGAATAAGTTCTTTACTAGTAGGTATAACAAGGCAAACAAACAACAACAATGGCAGTGACAACAGAACCACAAACCCACTAACAGCGTTCTCAGCTGCAGGCACTTTCCCCTTTGGTGTAGTTATGGTCACAGCTGGCAGGGGGTCTGGCAGGCTCCTGGTGGGCAGGGCAGTTACGATGATTCCCCTGCGGCTGCAAGGGGTGCTCTGGTGCAAGGTCAGGGACCATGTGGTAATGGCGGCTTGACCAAGATGGGAAGGGACAGATTAAGGGCTTGCTTTACAAACCCTCCAGGGGCAGTTGATCCCCGTGCCCCAGCAGGACTGTAGGAACCAGCAAGCTGGAATGGCAGGACCTCCTGGCAGGCAGAGGGTGAAAAGCTAGTGTAGCACAAACATGGAGCAATGGTGGAGGTAAGGTGGGTATTGGGAAGTAGCACTCCAGCTCCTGAACATAGTAAAAGGCTCTTCGGGATGTTCTTACCAGAGCTGGTTGGTCCTTTGGATCTGGGCTGTGCAGAGGATGGGGGCAGCCCCCTGGTGGGGAATGAGGGCGGTGCTGGGTCCTGGCAGGGCACACACTGGCTCTGGGCTTCCTGACAGCAGAGCAGTAAAAGAACCCCTGCTGACAAGCTCAGTCACAATGCCAAAGGAAAAAAAAGAAGAAGTCAAAACCCACAGAAAGAGCAGGATCCCTGGTCAGAGATACCGGCCCCATGTGTCTGGTTGAACTGCCAGCCGTAAGAGCGGGAGATTGCCTCTCGCCCTGCCACCAACTCCTCCCAGAAACCCCAGCTCTGTTCCCATTCATCGCAACAGTCCCGGAGCCAGGGAGGATGGGGAGTGGGGTGGGAACAGCCCCCACCACTGGGCACAAAACAAATCAAAGACCCCAGCAAGGGGATGGGGTAATAAACCATCCCCAAGACATTTGTCAACAGCTGCACCCATCTGATTTTGTTCCTCTGCATGAGTAATTCTTGGATTTCTCTCACTAGTATTGATGCCATTTGGGTTTTTCCTTTTTTTCTTTTATATGTTCTCTGTATTCTTCACACATATATTTGTAACTCTGTCACCTATTGCATTAGTAGCTAGTTTTTCCAGTACTTTTTCATGGCCTTTCCCTAAGCAGAAAGACAAAACAAATTCCAGAGCTCCGAGCCCCAGGAGGAGCAAGGCCCCTATCCTATCTTGGTTCTTGCTGGGAACCAAGGCCAAGAACAACTCTTCAAGATACATTTTCATGGACAAAGTACAACTAGTGCTGATGGGGGGCTTCAGAGAAGGGGCTTGACCTTGGGGAGAGAACTGCACCACCACTTGTCCTCCTAATTGGTGCTTTTTATCAATTATGCTAATTTCCTAAAACCTATAAAAATGTACTCACCCCTGGGGGACGTGGGCTTTTGTGGACGTCTTTCTATAACTGCTCCTGAAGGCCTTCAAATAAAGATCCTCTTTTATATTACTTCCTTACTAAAATTATCTCGTTTCATTTCCAGGTTAGGCAAAAGGCAACAGTATATGCTTGCAAGAAAAGGGTACTCCCTCCAGTTTGGGTGAAAGGCAGTAGTTCCTAATTTCTTTTGACAGAAATAATGGAGTGCTAACATAACCATGGGGTATTATATAGTCAACCTCTCCTATGAAGACAGGCTGAAAGAGTTGGGGTTGTTCAGCCTGGAGAAGAGAAGTCTCTGGGGAGACCTTCTAGCAGCCTTTCAGTACTTAAAGTGTATAATACAACAGGGGGACCCCAATGTCTGGGAATGATTCGTATCTGACTCCATTGATTCAGAATGCTGAACAATTGCTTTATTAAACTATATTATATTACATTATACTATACTATATTAAAGAGATACTATACTAAAGAAATACTAAAAAGATACTAAAGAAAAACCCTGACTGTCTCCAGACAGTCAGGACATAGCTTCGAGTGACTGGTTAATTAATATAAACAACCATCACCAGAATCCAATTACCAAATCGCTTCATGTAAACAATCTTCCTAACACATTCCACACGTGTAAAAGCAACAGGAGCAACAAGTAGAGATAAGAATTGTTTTCTCTTCCTCTGAGGTTCCTCGCTGCAATTCCCAGGAAATATCCTTGGGAAGTTGTGCCTGCCTGCTCTCTATGAAGAGAGCTGTGGCCACAAAAGAGGGCTTATAAGACAGACAAAGACTTTTTGCCAGGGCCTTCAGTGACAGGACAAGAAAGAGGCAGCATTTTTAAACCGAAAGAAGGTAGATTTAGATTGAACATAAGGAAGAAATTTTTTTATTATGAGGGTGGTGTGGTACTGGCTCAGGTTTCCCAGAGAAGCTATGGCTGCCCCATCCTTGGAAGTGTTCAAGGCCAGGTTGGATGGGGCTTTGAGCAACCAGCATGATTGTCCTGGATGACCCAAAAAATCATCAGGTATTTCATATCTTCTCTACACCAACTTGCCCAAGATTTTTACTGTCTGTCTTTTTAAGACCTGACAACCCGGGAAACAGAACTTGTGCATTTTGCCACAGGTTCACAGAGGGGACGGGCACTGAGTCCCTTTAAAAAGTGGGAATGAACACATGCAAGTTGACTTTCTTTCTCTCCGGGCTGCTGAGAGGGTTTGCCTGGGGCAGGTCTCCTAGTGGTGACCTGAGAAGCTGCATTTTGCCATCCAGGTCTGTTTCAGAGTGAATTTCACTGTGCCTTTCCCCAGCCACCACACCAGGCTGGGATGGACAGGGCAGGGGCCACAGGTTTTGGTGCCCAGCGAGTCCATTTTCTTCCCTCTCCATTGGGGCAGTGACCCAAGACAGTAGCACTGACACCAACTGAGTCCAGCAGGTGGCAGGAGGAGGCAGCAAGTGGCAGAACTGACCTCACACACATGTACCGCTTCTTGGGACTGCCTGACCCGGGGCCCTATCTTTTGGTGCTCAGCAGAACCATTTATTCCCCCTGCAATGCAGCAGCAACTTGGAACTGCAGCACCAACACCAACTGGGTCCAGCCAGGCTGAAAGGGAGCAGGAAGGCTGACGCCAGCACCCCCCATCTCCCACCAGAACTGCTTTGTAAGCTCCTACCTTCACTTTGTTGTTGTTGTTGTTCCAGGGAGATGGTTAAGCCAAGCAGGGCTTCTCTGCTGTTATAGATGAGTAATGAGATGGTTGGCTCTCATAATTAAGAGGTGAACATTATATGTATGTTAAAAGAAGTTTTAAAAATGTATAGTTATGTTACTACAATGTGCTCCCCCCCAGTATTATCATGGGATGGTCTTGGTAATCTGGGCATTTGGGAAGGTTGGCTTGTTACTATGGTAACACCTGACCTCCAATCAGAACATAAGAAAGTGACCTCCACCACTGGATGACAAGGAAGGAGTTGTCTGACAAGGCTCTAGGAAGGGCTAGAGATATAAAAGGTGAAGCATCCATCTTGAAGATGAGCCATGTGGCTGGCAGCCATGGGGCAGGGGGCTCCCAATGCTGTAATTTTTCCCTATTTATTTTAGTCCTTTTGTTGTATTTTTTTGTTAAGAGTTAATAAACCTTTAAAATCTTTTAAAGTTTCTCACATCTGCCATATTGTCTTTGTCTTCTGTTCCATGTGGTCGGCTATGGCAGCTGCCATCTTGGGAAGAGGGGCTTCTCTACCATCTTGTTTTCTTTGTTCCTGGGGAGTCCACAGGATTCAGCACCTTTGTATCTAGTGGTTATTGCTGTTATCTTGGTTGTTGCTGTTTTGATTTTTAGTAAACTGCTATTTTTTCACTTATATCTTCTTACATTCGTCTTTCCTTATTGGTAAAAGGGGAGTGGTTAAAGCTAAAGGGAAGATAGTTAATTTTGGAGTCTCTGCCCCTTATAATTCTCTTAAACTAAGATAAATTTAGTGCCCAACTAAAGGGGCTTGAGACAGAAAATGAAAAAATAACAATTTTGACTGAAACATTTATATATTGGATACAGAACTCCCTGGTCACCATGCTACTTGAGCTATTCATGGAGGTGTGGCACCTAACCTTTTATATGTGTCTGAATATGTGCAACCATTTGCCCATGATGGTTCTCTTGTTCAGATCAGACAGAGAAACCAAGATTGCTTTGTTGATACACTCTGTGATATCAGTTTATGTAAAGATACCATCAGAGACAATGAAGAGTGTTTAGTATATGTATTTGCTGCTGTTTACCTGTCCTGGGCTGGGCTGCTTCTTCTAGGGGTTTATTAATAATCACACCTAGCCTGTTGGGGGAACAGGAGAGGATGATTTTTCCCAGCCTTTCACCTCCTTCTTCTCTTTTCGGTCTGATACATCACATTTTGAGAAATTTAACTTCCCTCTGGATGTTGACACCATATTCTTATTGCTAGTTCTGCTATGTCTCCTCCATATGGTCTACAACATGTTTATAGTCAGGGCTGAGATTTCCAGGGAGGTTGCCCAGAGATCTGACCAAGGGGTGGGAAATCCTAAGTGGCACGGAATGTGGGAGGATATGGGCCGGTGTTGTGGTGTGTTTTTAGCTTCCGGGTCCCTTCCTCAGGTGTGCCAATATTCCCTTCTCCCTTCCCCCTCGCCCCTTGCTGAGTGTGCCCTGTCAATCAGGCTTAACATTCCAGCAAGGCGTCGTGTGGTTGGTCTTGTTCAAAAGATGCTCCTCAGGCCTGGGGGACATTGGACCGTATAGGTGTCCCTAGTCCCTTGAGACCCTGCCCCTTTCACCTGGTTGGTAGCTCACTTGTCCCCTCCCCTTCCCCTGTCCCCTAGCTTAAAAGGTTAATCAGACCATGCGGCCGGTATTCTGTTGGAGCAGTCGCCCCGGTTCAGACCTCTGTAACCATGGAATAAACATCTGGACATTCAACCCTCCAGCGGAATCCTCTCCTTTTTCTCTTCACCATCGCCAGAAGCTCTCTCTCCTGAGGTAAACGGAGTTCCTGACAAGCCTGGACTTGTTCAGTGCCCTGCTGCAATCTCCAGCAGCCAAGGTATCTCTGGGGTGAATTACACCACAGTGCCGCCTTTGGCCCAGCAGCGAGGGTCAAACGGGCCCAGGCACCATCTAACTGGTAATATTGGGATTCATATTCCTATAGGCCAGATTTTGAAGAAGTACTCTGCTCCAATAGTTTGTAAGTTCCCCCCTGAACAAATACAGAACCCCACTAAGGTAGCAGAATATTTGAAAGAAAATTGCAGTGGTAGTTCAAGAGAGGGACAGCTTATTGCACTGTGCTGGGCCTTGGCTAATGTTTATCGCACACTGCTCAATACCGTACAGAAGCACTTACAGCTGGAGGGGAAGGAGAACAAATCTACAGACACCACAGTCACTCAGGATGCAGTTAAATCAGATGGGCTGCCTAAGCCAATAGCAGTTGCCCCTGTCCAAAGGAGGAAATACAAGACCAAATCTGTTTGCCTGGTGGATGATGATGGGGAGGCAGAACCCTCACAGCCAGCAGAGGAATCAGTCAGAAATAATGACCAAATCCCTATCCTTAGAAAGTCTACACAACCTGTGGAAAGACCTCACCTGATGAACAGACAAATCCATATTGAGCTGGTTGATCTGAGTCTGGGATACCACAGGTGACAGTATGATTTCGGACAGTACTGAAGTGAGGCACTTGGGATGTTTGTTGAGGGATGTGGGTATTGACCAGGGGATAGTGAGGAGGCCAGAATCTCACTCTGGACGTGACTCTGAACAAGTGTGAAGGAGAGATACCTTTGCCAGGAAGACCTCCAGCTGCAGCAAGGCCCTTGGAAAACTTTGAAGCATCATCCAGAAGGGAGGATGACATGTCTGATCCCCTTGAAGGGACCTCCAGAATGTATGCCCAGGGAGGAAACAATAGCCAGAACTGGAGCAGCCCTGCCTCTAACCAGGTAGAGGCCAGGGAAAATCAGGTCTTTTGGACTGTGTGGATCCAATGGCCTGGCACATCAGAACCACAAAAATACAAAGCTTTGGTTGACACTGGTGCACAATATATTCTGATACCATTGGGACATGTGGGGGCAGAACCTGTTTTCATTGCTGGGATGACAGGGGGGTCTCAGTAGTTGACTCCACTGGAAACTGAAGTGATCTTGACTGGGAAGGAGTGGAAAAAACAATCCATCATGACTGGTCCAGAGACCCCACATACCACTGGCATAGATTAGCGCAGGAGTAGGTATTTCAAAGACCCAAAAGGACATTGGTGGGCTTTTGGGATAGCTGCTGTTGAGACAGAAGACACTAAACTGTTGAATACCTTGCCTGGTGTAGCAGAGCATTTTGCCTCCACAAGAGCTTATTTGTTGCTTGTTAACTGGTGAAATAAACAGGACAAGTTATATTTTACTGAGTTATTTCGGCACCATGGAATTAATACTTCCAGCTGCCAATAAACATCTTGCTGTGGAAATGAGATCTGGAAAGATAAGCTGGATTTGTCACTGACAGACACCTCACTTTACAAACTATAAAAGCTACACCAAGCTTTCACAAAGCAGAAATATTCTGCATATTCCCTGGAAATGTGTGGAGTTTCTCCCCAAAGCAGGGATGCCTACTTTGTGGTTACTCCCCAGAGGTTGAGTGAAAGGACTCTGTGTACACTATTATCATTTTAGTATTATGTTAGCCTCCTAATCAATACTATTTCTTTGCTAGCTATAATATAGCTACCTTGATATTGCGCACTGTTTATGTAATATACTAGTCATTCTTTTTGGTTTATATTGAATAGTAACTCTAATTAAGATCTTTTTCTGTTATCTCCTGTCTGTTCAATAAATAAGTAATTTTATAATAGACCTGATCTGCCATCCTTAGAACTTGCATGCCAGAGTGATTTCTTAAATGGAAGCTGTTGCCAAAAATATGAGGCTGAGGCAGGACTTGTCTGAAGTTCCCACTCGTCTCGTGACACCTGGTCATTCAGAGGACTCTTCTGCTGTAGGATTCCTAAGGGTTGAAGAACAGCAGGTACCAATTGCTACTGCAACAGTCCATCATCAGCAATACCGTGTGAACTGAGACTGTGATTCCCATCCATAAGATGATCTGTAAACTGGAGAACCAGGGAGCGGTCAGCAAGATTCGCTCACCCTTCAATAGCCCTACATGGCCTGTGTGTAAGTCTAATGGACAGTAGAGACTTACAGTGGACTATTGTGGCCTGAATAAAGTCACACCATCACTCAGCCACTGTTCTGGACATGCTGGAACTTCAGTACGAACTGCAGTCCAAGGCAGTCAAATGGTGCCACATTTGACATGGCTAATGCCTTTTTCTTCATTGCTTTAGCAGCAGAGTGCAGGTCACAGTTTGCCTTCACCTGGAGAGGCATCCAGTAGACCTGAAACTGACTGCTGCTAAAGCCATTTGGGTTTTGCCTTTTTTTCTTTTTCTTTTATATATTCTCTGTATTCTTCACACATATATTTGTGTGTAGCTCATCTGCCAGCTCCCTCGTCACGCTGGGATGGATCCCATCTGGTCCCATAGATTTAGGAACATCCAAGGAGCTCAGCAGTTCTCTGCCTCCTCCTGGATAACAGGGGAACTGTTCTGCTCCCTAACACCATCTACCAACCCAGGAGGACAGTTGTCCTGAGGAGAAGACATCTCCCCACTAAAGACTGAGGCAAAGAAGGTGTTAAGCACTTCTGCCTTCTCCCCAACTGCAGTTACTAAGTTTCCTCCCACATCCAGTGGAGAACAACGATGGGTCGTACCCTTCCTTTTGATGTTAATATATTTGTAAAAACATTTTTTATTATCCTTTACAAATGTTGCCAAATTAAGTTCAAACTGAGCTTTGGTCTTCCTATGTTTTTTTCCTACATGCCCTAGCAACCCCCTAAAATACTTCCTGAGAGACCTGACCATCCTTCCATAGATGATACATCCTCTAGTGACATCACCTAGGTGAACCAATAGAACTTGAAACATTAACATGTGCCTGCAGAGGTTTATGGGAGGGAGGCTCTTCTCACCCTAACCTTAGAGGGGTGTTTCTTTATGCCCCTCCAGGGCTGAAGTGTTACAGTCCCAGTGGTGGGCCTCCAAGCCTCCCCAACTTCCCCTTTTTTGTTTACTAAAAAGGCCTCTGCTCTAGACCTCTGCAAGCACTTAACAAAACACAACAACACAATCACCACAACAACAATGATAAACAGCGTCCATAAAAGAGTTTTAACTAAAGACAAAATCTATCCCTTGAGCCACCAGTCTTTAAATAGCTTGGAGAGCCAGTCGTCGCCTTCTGTTTGTATTTTATTTACTTGATCTTTTAGGAATTGGACCTTTGGTGTATTGACTCACTGTGATCTGACAGGTTGAAGCAACACATGCCTTCAAACTCTTGACAGCCCTGTCCGTGGGCAAGCAACAGGTAATCATTGGTGTTCTGTTTTGCAAGGTAGCATGTTGAATTGTCTCTTTAAAGTGATGGATGTAACATTGGACTGCTTGCTAATCCAGCATTCTAAATTGGTTAAATCCCTGAGGCCCTTTGCTGCAGCCACCCAAGGTAGAAAAATGGAGGCTGCAACTCTCTTCCCATAGCTCCAATTCTTAATTTGGTCATCACAATTTTCGCCAAATTTATACAATGATCTCTTTTGGCAGCCTGATTTATTCCTGTGGTTCTTTAGTTGTGTATTCAAGCCTGAAGGTTCAGGGGTCCCAGTTGTCTGCCAGGTTGTACTCCTTATGGATGTTAATGGGGAAGCTACCTCACCTTCCATTGATGGCATCTACAGTTACTGGCCACTCATTGTCGGCCATCCCCACGAACTATGTAGAGAGTGGGTCATCTGTGGAAGGGGCTAGCAGTGGGCCTGTTAGCTAAAGGAGTGAGAACAAGCTGAGAAGCAAGAAGAAGCTGATTGTCCTGGTTTAGGACAAATTAGGGGGAATCTCCAAGAGGGAGCCCCCCAGAACAAAACAAACCTCCAACCACCCCTCCCCCAACACCGGGTTCGGGAAGGAATTTCTCGGAGGAGCAAAGTGGAAAACAAAACCTATTTATTTACAAGTAACAAAAGAACACTCCCCAACACAAGAAAAGAAAAGGGACCAGACTGTGTTGTGGAGGGCGCCGAATCTTCTCTAGCAGGCTTCGGGTGTCCTGGAGCTCGCAGGTCAGAATCCGCAGAATCCGGAGCCGGTCCAGTATCTTCAGGGGAGGGTAAGAAAGAGAGAGAGAGAACAAAAGAAAAAGAAGAAAAAAAAAAAAACAGCGCAAAAGCAAAAAGCAAGCAAGCAAGCAAGCAAGCAGCTAGCAAAAGCCAAGCAGCAAAAGCCAAAAGCCAAAAGTGCCTGGTCACACCCCCCCCCCCCCCCCCTCCTCCTCTCTTCCCCATCCCGCCACAGCCAGACTGCCGGGGGGGGGGGGGTGGGGGAAAAGGCACAGCTGCCAGACATAACACACGATATTGGGATAAAGGCTGTCACCCCACGACACTCCACCCCTTATCCCATATCGTGAACATACAATAAAAAACATTCATTTCACTTACTCACACCTTTTGACACTTACGCATTCCTCTCATCTTACTTGCTCAAACCTTTGACACTTACAGTTTCCTTCTGTCTCACATTCAACAAACAATGACAGTCATATATGAGTCTCATCCCACAATCAGGTCTCCCTGAGGTACACACCGTGTTGTTCCATCTTTCTGCATTATCCACCATGTATTACCTGGTCCTTGAGCAAAGACAATCCCACGGATGGGTTTGTCTGTACTCGAGGCAGGGTTGATCCATACTGTCTTTCCCAACAAACCTCTGACATGGGCCACTGGGGCTTTATCCCCATCTACTATATTAAGGAGCTCAGACTGAGCAGGACCCGCTCGGTTGGTGGAACCTTGAGTGTTAACTAACCAGGTAGCCTTTGCCAAATGCTGCTCCCAGTTTTTTAAAGACCCCCCTCCCAATGCCTTTAAGGTGGTTTTTAACAATCCATTGTACCTTTCCACCTTCCCTGCAGCTGGTGCATGATAGGGGATATGGTATACCCACTCGATGCCATGTTCCCTAGCCCAAGTATTAATAAGATTGTTTTTAAAATGAGTTCCATTATCCGACTCAATTCTTTCGGGAGTACCGTGCCTCCAAAGGACCTGCTTCTCAAGGCCCAAGATAGTGTTACGGGCTGTAGCATGGGACACAGGGTAGGTTTCCAACCATCCTGTGGTGGCTTCTACCATGGTTAGTACATAGCGCTTGCCCTGGCGTGTCTGGGGCAGTGTGATGTAATCAATCTGCCAGGCCTCCCCGTATTTGTACTTAGACCACCGCCCCCCATACCAGAGGGGCTTCAGTCGCTTGGCCTGCTTAATGGCAGCGCACATCTCACAGTCACGAATAACCTGAGAGATACTGTCCATGGTTAGATCCACCCCTCGGTCTCGTGCCCACTTATAGGTGGCATCTCTACCCTGGTGGCCTGAGGCATCATGGGCCCATCGTGCTAAGAATAACTCTCCCTTATGCTCCCAGTCGAGATCTATCTTCAACTCCCCTATCTTTGCAGCCTGATGTACTTGCTGGTTGTTTTGCTGCTCTTCATTAGCTCTACTTCTGGGGACATGGGCATCTACATGGCGAACCTTCACAGGTAACTTCTCTAACCGAGTAGCGATATCTTTCCACTCTTCCGCAGCCCAAATTGGTTTTCCTCTGCGCTGCCAGTTGGCCTCTTTCCATCTCTTCAGCCATCCCCATAGAGCGTTGGCTGCCATCCAAGAATCGGTATACAAATAGAGCCTTGGCCACCTCTCTCTCTCTGCAATACCTAGGGCCAGTTGAATAGCTTTGATTTCAGCAAATTGACTGGATTCACCCTCTCCTTCAGTAGCCTCTGCAACCCGTCGAGTGGGACTCCACACAGCTGCTTTCCACCTCCATTTCATCCCTATGACACGACAAGAACCATCAGTGAATAGGGCGTAACGTGTTTCTTCTACTGGCAACTGATTGTATGGCGGAGCTTCCTCAACCCGGGTCACTGGCTCTTGCTCCTCATCTGCGACACTAAAGCTTTCACCTTCGGGCCAATTTGTAATTATTTCTAGAATCCCAGGGCGATTTAACTTCCCAATCCGAGCGCGCTGCGTAATGAGGGCAATCCACTTACTCCAAGTAGCACTGGTGGCATGGTGGGTAGAGGGAACCTTTCCTCTGAACATCCATCCCAGCACCGGTAGTCGGGGTGCCAGAAGGAGTTGTGCCTCTGTACCAATCACCTCTGAGGCGGCTTGGACTCCTTCATAGGCGGCCAAGATTTCCTTTTCTGTTGGAGTATAGTTATCTTCAGACCCCCTGTAGCTCCGACTCCAAAATCCCAATGGTCGGCCTCGGGTCTCGCCAGGTAGCTTTTGCCAAAGGCTCCAGGACAGACCATGGCTCCCGGCTGCAGAGTAGAGCACATTCTTCACATCTGGTCCTGTCCTGACTGGACCAAGGGCTACAGCATGAGCGATCTCCTGCTTGATCTGGACAAAAGCTTGCTGCTGCTCAGGGCCCCAATGGAAGTCGTTCTTCTTGCGGGTAACCAGATAAAGGGGTCTCACAATCTGACTATACTCAGGGATGTGCATCCTCCAGAAACCTATAGCACCTAAGAAAGCCTGTGTCTCCTTCTTATCAGTTGGTGGGGACATAGCAGTGATTTTGTTAATAACATCCGCAGGAATCTGACGCCGTCCATCTTGCCACTTCACCCCCAAGAACTGAATTTCTCGGGCAGGTCCCTTGACTTTGCTCTTCTTAATGGCAAATCCGGCGTCCAGGAGAATATGAATTATCTTCTCTCCTTTCTCAAACACTTCTATTGCCGTGTTCCCCCAAACAATGATATCGTCAATATATTGTAAATGTTCTGGAGCCTCACCCTCTTCTAGTGCAGCCTGGATCAGTCCATGACAGATGGTAGGACTGTGTTTCCACCCCTGGGGCAATCGGTTCCAGGTGTACTGCACTCCCCTCCATGTAAAAGCAAACTGAGGCCTGCATTCTACTGCCAGAGGGATGGAGAAAAACGCGTTAGCTATATCAATGGTCGCGTACCACTTTGCTGCCTTGGACTCCAGCTCGTACTGCAGTTCCAGTATGTCCGGTACAGCCGCACTCAGTGGTGGAGTCACTTCATTCAAGGCACGATAGTCCACAGTCAATCTCCACTCTCCGTCAGATTTTCGCACGGGCCAGATAGGGCTGTTAAAGGGTGAGTGGGTTTTACTGACCACCCCTTGGCTCTCCAGCTCTCGAATCATCTTGTGGATGGGGATCACAGCATCTCGATTCGTCCGGTACTGCCTGCGGTGCACTGTTGAGGTGGCAACTGGCACTCGCTGCTCCTCTACCTTCAAAAGTCCTACTGCAGATGGGTCCTCTGATAGTCCAGGCAAGGTATTCAATTGTTTAATACCCTCTATCTCAACCGCAGCTATTCCAAAAGCCCACCTGAATCCCTTAGGATCTTTGTAATAGCCATTCCGGAGAAAGTCTATGCCCAAAATACACGGAGCCTCTGGACCAGTCACAATTGGATGTTCCTGCCACTCCTTCCCAGTCAAGCTCACCTCAGCTTCCAACAACGTCAACTGTTGTGATCCCCCCGTCACTCCAGCAATGGAAACAGGTTCTGTCCCCACGTGTTCCGATGGCATTAAGGTACATTGTGATCCAGTGTCAACCAATGCTTCATAGTCTTGTGGCTCTGATGTGCCAGGCCATCTGATCCACACCTTCCAAAAAACCCGGTTCTCCCGTGCCTCTTCCTGGCTGGAGGCAGGGCCCCTCTAAGCCAGATTGTCCTTCTTTCCTTGGGCATATGCCTTGGAAGTTCCTTCAAGGGGATCGGACATGTCATCGTCATCGTCATACTTAACATCTCGGCTACGAGCGACCGGAGCTGCTATCTTTTTGGTTATACTTTCTCTTCTCTTCAAATCACGCACCCGTTGTGCCAAAGCAGCGGTGGGTTTTCCATCCCATCTTCTCATGTCTTCTCCAGACTCACGCAGGAAAAACCATAACTCAGCCCGTGGGATGTACCTTCTCTCCCCATCAAAGGAGCGCCGGCGTTGGACACCAGGGCTTCTAATTTGTACGGCTGAGATTTCAATAAGGTCCTCCTTAATCTCTTCCCGGAGTTTCTTATGATTCTCCTCTATTTTGTCTTCTAGTTTCTGCAGTCGGGTTTCCACTGCTGCAATTCTGGCATGAGTTGGGCCATGCACAGCATCTGCGTACGCTCGAAGCTTCTTTGCCATATCGAGCACAGTCTCATATGTATCATCTCGCTTCATTATTGCTAGGGCGGAAGCGTATTCAGGTGGCCCAAGTCGCACAAGTTTCCTCCACATTATCGGAGTGCATGGTACCAGGTCCGGATTCCTAGTTGTTGTGTCATCTGAGAAAACGAGCTCTGCGACCGCCATCTCTCTCAGGCGTTGGATCCCCTGTTCTATGGTCTTCCACCGTGTCTGCTGCATATAGAGATCATCCGTACACAGGTACCGTTCTGCTACGCTTCTTAGGACCCGTTCCCAGAGGCTGTGAGGGTTAGCCCCCCTCATCACACCTTGATCGATGGCAGGATCATGTGACAGGGATCCCAAATGCCTCACTTCAGTACCATCCAAAATCGTAACCTCCCCTGCAGCATCCCAAAGGCGGACTAACCAACTAATAATAGATTCGTCAGGTTGTCGGCTGTAATCCTTTCTTAGGCCTCTGAGGTCCTTCAGAGAAAAGGAGTCAATATTGGCTCCAGATTCTGTGCCCCTTGATGTGGCCTCTGATTTTGGTGAGGGTCCTTCTTCTGCATCATCGTCATCATCCTCCACCTTCCGATCGGTCTTGCCTTTACACTTTCCACCTCTTGTATTAGCTGCAACAGCCATGGTTTGGGGCCTATTGTCTGATTCAGCTGCTAGCCTGGAGCCTGGGATGTTAGCTGCAGCCTGGGTCACTGGGATAGTAGCTAACTTATCTCCCTGTTCCCTTTCTGCTATCTGCTGCTCCACAGTATCTAGCAGAGTACGGTAAACAAACGCCAAGGCCCAGCTCACTGCAGTAATCCTTTCTTCCTTAGTATTACCATGGCACTTCTCCCTCAAATACTTTGCCACCTCGACTGGATTCTGAATTTGATCATATGGAAAGTCCCAGTCTATAGGATCAGAAAATTCCTTTAAAGTCTGGCCCATATCTTCCCATTTTCCACTCCAGTCAAGATTTTTCCTGTTTTGTTTTACTCCTGAATCAGGAGTCTCTCTAACCCCTCTAGAAATCTCAGCTTTCATTTTATATACACTCCAGACAGTATAGACAAGGCTTAATAAATTAAATGCCAGAAAGATGGTTTCTTTCAAACTCAGGGGAAAGTCAGTATTTTCTAATAGAGATGTCAACAATTTGTAGGAGAAGAAGGAAGACAAAGGCTGAAAAGCCCCTTCCTCTTCTTCTCCCCAAACAAACTGAGTACACAGCCATGACAACAATCCATACATTCCTGAAATAAAGTCCAGCACTGTTATCCGACACATCATCACACATAAGGCCAGCACAATGATTATTCTGGTTAGTGCCCCCCGCTTACAAAAGCTACTTATTAGGGACAACATCAGAGCTATTTTGGGGTAAGGAAATAACCCTAGGGACCACAAAGGTATTAAAACTTCAAAAGCCCCTAGGGACCAGAAAAACCGGCAAGCTTCCACTCCAAATGACATTATGAATCACCAATATGCCCACAAAACAACCAAAACCAAAATATTATTGTTATAGGTTTTTTTTCCACTGTTTTTGGCCTCCGGTTTCCCGGCCAACGCACCAAAAAATTTATTGTCCTGGTTTAGGACAAATTAGGGGGAATCTCCAAGAGGGAGCCCCCCAGAACAAAACAAACCTCCAACCACCCCTCCCCCAACACCGGGTTCGGGAAGGAATTTCTCGGAGGAGCAAAGTGGAAAACAAAACCTATTTATTTACAAGTAACAAAAGAACACTCCCCAACACAAGAAAAGAAAAGGGACCAGACTGTGTTGTGGAGGGCGCCGAATCTTCTCTAGCAGGCTTCGGGTGTCCTGGAGCTCGCAGGTCAGAATCCGCAGAATCCGGAGCCGGTCCAGTATCTTCAGGGGAGGGTAAGAAAGAGAGAGAGAGAACAAAAGAAAAAGAAGAAAAAAAAAAAAAACAGCGCAAAAGCAAAAAGCAAGCAAGCAAGCAAGCAAGCAGCTAGCAAAAGCCAAGCAGCAAAAGCCAAAAGCCAAAAGTGCCTGGTCACACCCCCCCCCCCCCCCCCTCCTCCTCTCTTCCCCATCCCGCCACAGCCAGACTGCCGGGGGGGGGGGGGTGGGGGAAAAGGCACAGCTGCCAGACATAACACACGATATTGGGATAAAGGCTGTCACCCCACGACACTGATAAGGAGCTCTCTCCAAGGCCGTAACCAAGGAGACCAAGAGAAGTGAGGAATTGAAGAAAGATAAGAACTTTGCAGCTGGATGAAGTATTTTTAGAAAGTTAGTTGAAGTCACTGTAACTTTTCACCAATAGTGTTATGTTGATTTATTGTGGCCAATAGTTAGGGTAGAAGAAGTATAAGCAATTAAAAAGTGTATAAAAGGTCAGCCATGTTCAATAATAAAGAGTTGCCATCTGAGACTGCTTGTGGTCTCTGCTTTGTGTCGTGACCGCCTCAACAACGACAGTCATTGGGGCTTCCCGCAGGCAGGCACATGTTGTCTTGTTTCAAGGTCCTGGCTAGGGTGACCCAAACATTGTGGGTGGGTTGAGGGATCACCCAGGCAAAGGTATGTGGCATAGCGAGGAGCGTCAAAATCTTTACTGCAGTGACAACAATTGACGGTCCTTTGGTCATAATTGACTTTGGCTGTTGGGGACTTGGGTGGCCTGAAAGTAAATAAATAATAAATTAAATTAAAGAATACCACTTGTTTAACAGTCTCAAAACATTAAATATAGTTAATGTGGGTGGCAATGCCAGCGTGATATTCATGGGTCCTGACTGGTATCGTTCTATCAGTTTGGAAGGTCCTGGCTGGTATTGTCAAGATGGTGTGGATGGTCTCCTTTGGGCTTCTTTTTCTGTCTTTTCCAAGCTTCTGCCATTCTTTCTGTTGGTGTGTTCTGATCTTTTTCAGGTTGTTCCAGTGTTGGTTTTGCTGCCTCTAAGAATGGCTTTCTGTTCTTTGCTGGGATCCACCTTGGGCCGCCTGCTGTGGAAACACAAGCATACCCTCTCCCCCAGGTTATTAATGGAAAGTTACAATAATTTGTTTGGTCTCTGGGTCTTTGATCAACACAGATGGTTTTTCTTTTAGCTGTGAATTGGTTGCATTAGTGTAATGCCTGATGATCAGGGCAGTAGGCTCCATAAATGAATTGTTCAAAAACTTGAAAACATAAAGAGCCTTTGCCAATCTCTCAATGGGAGAATAGGTCTGGAGTCCTCCTCTGTTCATCAATGACCCTTTTGATGGAATGGTGGGCCCTTTCAATGATGGACTGTCCTGTAGGGTTGTGTGGTATGCCTGCTTTGTGCCGTACACCCCACTGATTTAAGAACAGATGGAACTGGTGTGAGGTGCAAGCAGGGCTGTTATCCGTTTTTATCTCCTGTAGAATGCCCAAGGTGGTAAACGCTAGTAAATAATGTTTGATGACATCTTTTTTCTTTTCCCCAGTGTGTGCAGGAGCAAAGACTGCACCAGAAAAAGTGTCTATTGACACATGTATGCATTTCAATCGCCCAAAAGGGGCATAGTGTGAGTCACATTTGTCTGTCAGAGCTGGAGACTCTGCAATCCTTTCGGATTGACTCCCACTCCAACAGATGGAAGGGCATAAGATGGACAATTAGGGCACCTGGCTATGATGTATCTTGCTTGGTCCTTGGTGATTTTAAACATTCTGACCAAGGCAGGTACATTTTGATGAAAAAATTGGTGGCTGATCTTAGCCTGTTCAAAAATATTGGGAAGGGTGTTTTGGGCTACCATGGCTAGAGCGTCTGTTCTCTTGTTTCCCTCTGCAATGAAACCAGGAAGGGTGGTATGGGACCTTGTGTGCATAATATAGTAGGGATGTTCTCTGTGGGATAAAAGATAAATTAAACAGGACAGTAAATCATATAATTGGGGATTAAGGATATTTTTTAGAATCAAATTTTCGGCTAGCTGCACTATGCCATAGACATAAGCCGAATCTGTAATTAAATTAATTGGTTCTTTGAATTTTTAAAAGAGTCTGACCACTGCAGCCAATTCGGCAAACTGGGTGGACCCATGAACGATGTCAGTGTCCGACTCACATTGTTGGGTAGCTGGGGTTTTCCAAGTAAAAACTGATTTATGGGAACTCCCAGATCCGTCTGTAAAGACGTTCAGAGTCTTTAATAGAATTGGACTTTTTAGGAGTTTGGGGGTCAAATTGAAAGTCGAATTAAATAATTTATGTTTTGGGAAATTAATAGAAATTTCTCCGTGGTAACTGTCTAAAGTGTATTGCAGTGGCTCAGATGTTTGTAACAGCCAATTAAGTTGTTCAGTGGTAAGGGGCAAATATATATTGGCAAGATCTATTCCTGTGAGGGAATACAGATGCACTCTAGCCTTCATGATTAGGTGAGCCATTGCTTCTTATGTTGTAGTGATTGTCTTGTTTGGTTGATGGGTCCGAAAAACCTATTCAATGATTCTGAGGATGTTTGATCCCATTGAAAAAACAATGGATGAAACCTTGGACTTGTGCCTAGAATGGCTAAGGAAGAAGGTAGGTTGGGGTGGTACCTGTGAGCCTGCTTTTCTTGTATGGCTTGGGCTACCTTTTGTACCACCAACTTGGCCTCTGGTGTTAAGGATCACAGAGTGTCAAGGTCCTCGTCACCTTTCAGAAGTTGGAACAATGGAATGAGGTCATCAGTGGTGATCCCCAGCAGTGAACAAACCCAGTTGATGCTCCTGCAGAGCTGATGTAATTCTCACAGGGTCTTAGGCTCGCCCTTGATCTGCAGCGGCTGGGGCGTGATGGTCATCTCTGCGATCTTGAGGCCAAGGTACTTCCAAGGAGCAGTCCGTTGGATCTTCTCTTCTGCGATTTCAAATCCTTGGCTTTGTACAGCATCAATAACATCTAAAACAACAGTCTAAAATGATTCGGGTTTCCGCACAAATAAGGATGTCATCCATGTAATGAAATATGATGATGTTTTGGTGTCACTGTCGGCTTGATGAAAGAATCTGGGCCATGAACCATTGGCAGATGGTGGGCGAGTTCTTCATGCCCTGAGGTAGAACTATCCAATGGTACCTCTGTAGAGGTGTCTGTCAGTTTAAGGATGGGACTGAAAAAGTAAAATGGGGGGAATCTTCTGGGTGTAGTGGAATATTAAAGAAATGGTCTTTAAGACTGATAGCATTCATTTTCCAGTCTTGGGGTAGCATTGAAGCTGAGGGTAGGCCGGGCTGGAGGGGACCCATGTCTTCAATGACCTCATTGATCTTTGTGAAGTCTTGCAAGAGCCGCCACCTGTCTTTGCTTGGCTTTTGAATGACAAAGACTGGTGTGTTCCAAGGGCTAGTGGATGGTACTATATGACCCTTGGACAGCTGCTCTTGCATGAGGGACTGCAGTGCCTTTAATTTTTTTCTCTGGAAGGGGCCACTGATTCACCCAGATGGGGTTATCAGTCTTCCAAGTCAACTGGAGGGTGGCATGCTGCTCAGCGGCCCCGACTAGAAATCCTGTGGTCTTGTTAGGATTTCTAGTCTAATCCCCCATTGAGACAGTAGGTCCCTGCCCCAGAGTGTCACAGGTGCCCGAGTTATAAAAGGTCTTACTGTGGCAACTCTTCCCTCAGGTCCCTCAAAGCATATGATGTTTTGGCTTCTGAAACTGGTCATGGCTCCCCCAATGCCTGAGATGACCCCAGCTGCTGGCACAAGGGGCCAATCTCTTGGCCACTTGGAGTGGGAAATAATGGCGACGTCCGCTCCTGTGTCCAACAGTCCTGAAAGGTGGATCTTTTTTCCTTTCTGGGACAACGCACACTCTATCACAGTTCTGTCATGGCCTAGAATTTGGGCCCACATTACCAGTGGGTCAGCAGGTGTTGTGGTCAAGTCCAGTAACAAGTAGGCTTGGGCAATAACCGTTCCTCTAGGGATGAAAAGTGGGGGGTTTAGGCACAGTACTTGGACAATGATTTCTTGTAGGGATGTTACTGTTGAAACTTCAGGAAGAACAGTGAGTCCCTCCATCCCCTCCTGGGTGTCACAAATTATTAAAACATCCCTAGGTCGATCCTCACGCCCATACTTGCCTGTTGGCATGTGGTGAACAAAAGTATCTTCAGTTTGAACTGAAAGAGCTCTTGCCAGTAGCCTCTGAGTTCCTGGTTGGATCTGCCGCATGTCAAACTCCTCTGCGGTGATGGAGCTGTCACGATGGACTGGAGAAACTCGGCACGCTCATTCTCTGAGATGATCCGGAGAGTGGGGCAAAATGGCCTTGCATTTGGTGTCATCGTGCGAGGCCGCCCCGCACTCTGCCAGGAGTTTCCGGAGGGCTGGTGGTTCTGTGGGCATTGGCAAGCACTGATGTTGGTGACATTTAGGACACTGACACTTATTGCATCCTGAGGATTGGGATTGGTTACTGCCTTTATTAAACCAGTATTGTGACAGGGCGTCCCCAACACGGGGAATAATGAGCATTGACTCCATGATTGCAGAAGGCTGATCAATTGCTTTATTAAGCTATACTATACTACACTATACTACTAAGAAAAACCCATCGCCCTTGCCAGGCAGTCCGATACACATGTGGATCCAATTGGTCAATGAATCAAAACACCATCACTAGTGTCCAATTAAGAAACTACCTTTTGGTAAACAATCTCCATGACATCTTCCACATGTGCGCTACAACAGATGCAGCAAGTGAAAATAAGAATTGTTTTCTCTGATCTTTCTCACAGCTTCTCAGGAAAATTCTGTGAGAGAATTAGGTCTCTCTCTCTTCAGAGAATATGTGATTACTACAAAACAGTTTCCTTTAAAGTGGCCTATTTCCCTGCAGTTGAAGTATGGTCCCTTGTCACAGACATCTTTTCATAAAAATCCTTTCTTTAGGATTTTTGCCCCTTCTGAGAAGCTGTGGCCTCAGCAACAAAATGTAAACAATGATTATCTGCTGCGGTGGAATGCAACAGGTGGATCCGTGATTGGTCTCGGGTGGATGTTTGGATTTACTTACCACTCATGGCAGAGCTGGGTCTCGCTCTCTGCTGAGACACAGACCTTTGTGATTCATTCTTTTCTATTCTTAGCTTAGCTGGCCTTCTGAGAACTTTTCTCTCCATTTCTTTTTAGTATAGTTATAATGTAATATATATATCATAAAATAATAAATCAAGCCTTCTGAACATGAGGTCAACATTCTCGTCTCTCTCTCACCCTGAAGACCCTTGTGACCACTGTGACAGTCCCTTTTCACTGTTGTTATTGGGTCTGTGGGGGATTACTTGTGCAGCAACTAGCTCTTCTATGCTTCCCTGACTGGCAGCTTTAAGGTGACATCCCGGTCTGCCATTGCTCTGATGGTGCAGGCTTCGACCATCTGAGCAATGGTGTGCTTAGGGTTGAGGGGGAGAGAACAAAGAATATCTCTGCACTTGATGCTCACATTGGCTACAGCTAGGTGTGCAAGTAGCTCTTGCCGAGCCTTTGGGTGTTCTATCTGTTTATTGCCTGTCTAAGACAACCAACAAATTTTATAAAAGTCTCGTCCGTTCCCTGACGAATGTCAGTAAAGTCAATGTTTGGTGTTGTCCCATCTAGTGTTTGTAAAAATGCTGGTTTTGCTGCATCTTTTATGTCTTCTAACCCAGCTCGGGGGAGGTCTATTTCCTGATCTCCCGGCTTTGTGAAATCTCCCTCCCCAGCTAAATGGTCTGTTGTTAGATGTGCCCTTTCATCTTCCTGGGCATAGTCCTTCAATAATTGTTGTAATTGTTTTTTCCATACTCCCTCCCACAAGATGAATTCAGTGGGGGAGAGTAGGATGTGCATAAAATGCTTCAAGTCATGGGGCACCATGACATGAGCCACAAACACAGGATTTAATAGGTTGTTAAAATAGGGCGAGTTCCTCCCATGATCTTTTTCCACCTTGTAAAGGTCCTTCATTTCCCCGTGGGAGATGGATTCCCAACGTGGGTTAGCTCCCGTGCAATACTGCACTGGCGCCACTTGGACTTCTGTACTAGTTCCCAATCCCCCTTCTTGACCGCTGCTTTCTGCATCTTCTGCCATGAGTCTTCAGGCTCATCCTCAAACTCAGATGAGGCCTCACTTTGCTCCTCAGAAGAGGAAGTTTGCCTCTTGGCAGAAGAGAGGGTTTTTCAGTTGACCAGCATGGCCCATTGTTTTAGGCCTTCGGTAGCCAAGACGGCTACCTTTCGGTCAATGTCACGTGCAGTTCTGGTTCCAGTGGCATGAGAACTGGAAGGGGTGGAATCAAAGGAGATGGGGGACGCCCCAGAAGGGCCTTGTATCAAAATGGCAGACTACCAGCATGGGGTTCCAGATTTGTGGCCCAGGATGGAAGCAGACTCTCTGATGGAATGGGAGGGTCCTGACACAGGGGTGTTTAACATGGGGGTGGATCCCAACACAGGGAGAGGACCCAATGAGAGAATGGGGAGCAGGAGCAAACTCAACATGATGGTCCTCCTCATGGGGTGGATGCCATTTTCTGAGCAGTACGAAGGGGGAGGGGGTGTAAGGATTGAGGGACAATGGAACATGGGTCAGGGTAGGATCCAGAGTGGTATGGACAGTACAGGGATGGAAAGAGGATAGAAAAGGAGGGAACATAGCAGACAGCATGTGGCTTGCCTCTGCCCTGTAGCAAGTTCCATCTCCCATCCTGTTCTCAGGATCATTTGAGTTAGGGATGCAGGGGGTGGAGCACAAGAACTGGGGAGAAACATCAGAACTTTTAACATTGGAAACAGCCTCCTAAATCAAATGAAAGGTAGGATAAAACTTGTCAAATTTTAACATCCCTTGGGTTTGCAAAAAATAAAGTCTTTCCCCAACTGCGTCCCAAAATGCCAAGTGGCAAACAGAATCGACAGAAACGTGCGGAAATTTTTTAAACAGCCAATGAACAAAAGACTTTAAATTTCCCTTAAAAAATTTTTTTCCCTCTAAAACCAGAACTTCATAACTCAAACATATACCTCCTTCTCAGCCTTGGAGAACACACTCCCCATGGCTGCCCCTGATGAAAAGGGACCGCCCACCCACAGGACTAAATCACCACCAACCAGCCTGAACCCTGGGTGGGTGCCCACCAACTCACTCTCCGGCAGGTCCGGGTGCAGGTCTCCTAAAATGTCCTGCCCGTGTCATTAGTTCAGACGGTCCTCAAGCTGCTCAGAGGGTGCTGGCTCTCCCTTCAGCAAGTCCTGATAAAACTCAGGCCTTGCTTTCAGGGCTGTGGCTGACCTGAAGGTGTCTTCTTTTCCGACGACGACGGACCAGCCGATTCATTGCCGGAGTTACTCTTCAGAAACACTGAAAAGGGGTCCCTGTTTGGGCACCACTTGAAGTGGGAATTATATATGGGGAGAAAGTGGTGGATCTGAGGGTAAAGGGCCAATGGGAACAGGGAAAAGTGGTGCGGAGGAAGGGCAGCAAACCTGGGGAACCAATGAGATAACAGGGACGCAGCATTGGGGCAAACTGGGGCCAATGGGGATCAGGGGAGGAAAGAACATTACAGGGGGAATACAAATATGGAGAAACGGGACTGAACAGGGGTGACATCACCTAGGTGAACCAATAGAAGTTGAAACATTAGCATGTGCCTGCAGAGGCCTATGGGAGGGAGGCTCTTCTCACCCTAACCTTAGAGGGGCATTTCTTTCTGCCCTTCCAGGGCTGAAGTGTTATAGTCCCAGTGGTAGGCCTCCAAGCCTCCACATCAACATAGTCCCACCCCTGGTGGGCTCACTCACCTGCTGTGACAAAAAGTTGTCCTCCATACACTCTAAAAACTTCCTGGACTGCCTCTTTTCTGCTTTATTAAGTTCCCAGCAGATGTCCAGCAGGTTAAAGTCACCTACAAGAACAATGACTGGTGATCCTCAAACATTCTCCAGCTGCTTGTAGAATAAGTTGTTCACCTCTTCTTCCTGGTTCAATGGATGATAAAAGACTCCCAGTAGGATGTCAGCCTTGTTGGCCTTCCCCTTAATTCTTACCCATAATCCTTCAACTTCGTCATCATAAGTTTCAATACCCATGGCCTCTAAAGCTTCCCTAGTATAAAGGGCCACCCCTCCACCTCTTTTCCCTCTCCTGTCTCTTCTGAATAGCTAATGGCGACTACATCATAGCTTTGCTGTTGTGCCATGCCTTGCAGCTCTTGTTTGTTTATTGAATTTGCAGGGAACTGCCCCAACGAAGGCAGGAATGATGAACCGGACTTCATGTTCTCAGAAGGCTAATTTATTACTTTATAATACTATATTATATTAAAGAACACTATACTAAACTAGACTAAAGAATACAGAAAGGATACTTACTAAATGCTAAAACTATAATAATGAAAACTCATTACTCTTTCCGGAGTCTAGACACAACTTGGCCCTTGTCTCTCTCCCTCTGGGGAGCCTCTCAGTAGCCCTCGGCCAGTCTCAAGTCGGCAGACACCAGGGAGGGCAGCCCCGACACGGCCAGCTGCGGGGAGACACTGTCCTGTGCCCCGAGGGTACTGAGGGAACCTAGGCTAGTCACCTTTGCAGCAGACACCAGAGACATCGGTAGAAGACAAAGGGCTGACTCTTAGCAAGGGTTAGGCCAAGGTTTTATTCCAGGAGTCCCAAAGGAGCTC
This sequence comes from Zonotrichia albicollis, assembly GCF_047830755.1. NCBI lineage: Eukaryota > Metazoa > Chordata > Aves > Passeriformes > Passerellidae > Zonotrichia > Zonotrichia albicollis. The sequence goes on from NC_133859.1 coordinate 2,085,993, forward strand.
CTCACCCTCAGGGGGCATCCTGCCGAGAGCCCCGGGAGATGAGCCAAGGTTACATTTAAAGGGAGGTGGAAACCAAAAGTAGATAACATTTGAGACAGAGTAGGGATCCGTCCTGAATTAGGTGAAGTGTCTGACAACGGTGAAAAGTCAAACGGCCAAAGCTGAAGGAAAAACTCGCATGCCGAGACAGCAAGGAGACAGAGAAAGAAAAACAGAAAAGACCACAAGGTCAATTTGCCCCAACCTAGAAATTCCTTTGATAAAGAAGAACTGGTGCTAAGTGTCATGCAAGATGAATATGTATGAACTTATTGTCAAACTGTATGCATATGCATTTGGAAGGGGGATAAAAGAGATCTGAAATCTTCAGGGGTACGCATGCCCTTTTGGGGAGGCTTGCGTCCGGCGCGCGTCGTAATAAAAGCATACCGGGCTTTACAACTTTTACAAGTTGTGAGGTTTCTTCTTTTCTCTGCAAAACATTTTGGCGAGCCAAGCCAGGAGTTCTCTGTCCCCGCGGGGGCAGGGGTGATAGACGGACCTCCAAGGCGCACCCCAGGATTTTTTCCTGGTGGGGCTCCGCTTGTCTCAACTTGCCACCTGCGAGGACAGACAACGACCCGCTGGCCTGTGGAGGAGAATACGGTATGTACAGAGGGGCCCCAGGGGGGAGGAAGGAGAGCAAGGGTGTAAACCACCCAGAGACGTCTGGGTTCATGGGTTCAGCTGATAGAGCAGCTGTATTAGAGACGGGGTTCATTGTTCTGATAGAGCAGACCACTAGCGTCTTTGGGGGTAAGCCGGGTGAACTCGTGTATGTGTGTATTGGGGATTCATAGTTCTGATAGAGCAGAACTGGTGAGCCCGTGTGTGTTTTGTTTGTGTGTGTGTGTGATGTCCGGACACTGTGTTGCTGTATGGTTAATGTGTGTGGTCAGTGCACTGTTTTTGTGATCGTGCAGGTGATATGTGTATAGTGTATAAAAGAGAGTAAATCTACAGTGCCCTACAGTGCGGGGGGGGTCAGTATTCCCCGTGTTTGAAGCAGCCGAGTGAGGCCAGAGGCGCCGGCTGCAGCAGGCTGCGGGGGCAGGGAGAGAAGTGCCCTGCGGAGAAGCGAGTGGAGGAATGTCAGTGATGGAATTTATCGTGTTTGAATGTAGTGATTTGTGTAGATTTGGTACATTTTAACCGTGAGTATGAGCTCAGAGAGTTCCTTTGCCTTGGATGTTTGGACTTGATCTCTAGACTGTGCGCTGTTATTTTGATTGTGTCCAGGAAAATTGATATGAGTAAATGCTGAATTATGGTATGCTGTGTTGTGTCGAGAAAAGTGAGCACTTTGAGAAATATGCCCTTTCCCAGTGATTTTGTGTGGTGATTTTCTTCCGCTGCATTGCGGTAATTTGATTCTCAGATTGTATAGTGGTGTTTGTGGAGATTTTAAGATTTTGTTGCAACAAGAGCGGCATTTTACATAGGAGAACTATAGTACGGTGATTTATGTTTAACTTCAATAAAGTGAGTTAAAGGAATTCCAAGAATTCTCCCCCTCATAGTAATTCAAGCCTTGGCTCTAGTGAATTTGAGATAAAGGGGGGGGGTGAGTGCGTGTGTCTGTGGGCATATAAGAGTTTCGGCTGTGACTAGCACAGCCTTTTTGCAAGGCAGCAAAACAAGTGTAAATAGGCACAGTGCTTAATTAGATTGTGCAAGAAGAGAACTAGAAAAGACTGATATTTTGTAAAACAGAGTTTATATAGAAGGGATGAATGAGATGAATTAGTTAATGAGACTTTTGAGATTTATGAGACTTCGGTTGGTACTGCAGTAAGTCTTTACTGGAAACAATCCGCTTAATGGATTTAAAATTCTCTGTAAGAAACAGAATAGCCTGCCTTTGTGAGCAATTTCGGGGAGCCTTTGGTACATCAAGAGGCTGGCACGCTGTGTGAGGTGACAGTGGCTGTGCCCTGGGCACAGGGACAGCTCTGGCTGCCCTGTCTCCCCAGGGAACACGGGAATGGCCTGTGGGCAAAAGCTGGATGTGCAGGTATTATTGCAGTGCGGTGTTTATGAGAAACACTGGTATTGCTGTTTTGCTGTTCCAATAAGTGTCAGGGTACACGCCCCAAGTGTAAATTAGAGGTTTCTGGTCAAGCGGATTCAGAACCTAAGGTCTTAGAGCTTGTGTGTGGGAATCACATCTGATACCTGCCACCTGGAGCTGTGTGTATAGGAGGAAAACAGAGAAACTACTGTGAAAGTCTGTAAAAAGGTTTGAATGGAAGCGAGATAGGGCAAGGAGAAATAAATAATGAGAACTGACCAGAGAAAACAGGTTCCTAAATTAGCCCCTTTTGGGAGGGGCTCACTGGGAGGAGGTTGCCAGTAAGAGCAGCTCAGAAAATAAAAAGATTTATAGTGCTTCATTGCTGTTAGTATTGTTTTATAATAGGAAGATAAATGGGATAGTTTTTGTATGCTGAAATGTCTTTTGTTTTAAGAAATCACCCAGAATGACAAAAAGACTGTGAGATCAGACTGCTCTCTGGTCTTGGCCCTTGAAAAGGAAAACAAGGCAAAGAGAAAGCAAATCAAACATGTTGTTCAGCATGCAGCATAAGATAGCAACGTATGAAATCAGGCAAGGATTATCACGCTGAAATGCGAAGCAATCACAGTTCGCAAAATGAGTACATATGACCTGCTAAAGGCTTCCTCCCAAGGTAAGGGAGGAGGGGTAAAGGTGATCTTCCCAAAAGGGAAGAATTTTTGTCGGCACAAGGGTCATGTGTTCAGTTTTAAATAAAGCTTTAGTACCTGTGGAGAATGTTTATGTTGTAGTGTGGGGAATGAACAACTGGCCAGTCTGAGAAGGCATACTTTTGCAAAACTTTAAAGTAACATGTGTACTATGTGTACCTAAAAGCTTTTGTACAATTCACTCAATTTGCTAAACATTCTCAAATGAGAAAGTTTACTCTGGAGGCAAATAATATAAAGATGTTAGGCCTAATATTAACAGACACTGAAATTAAGAAAGACATTAGTAAGGAGATATTAGAATAAGTAAATAAGTGTTTTCAAGGGTATGGGCCTCTGCTGCACCAGGGAGAGTGAAAGATGCTCCCCCATCAAGCTTAATGAAAGAACACAACCAGTGAGAACTGAGTAGTACCCTCAAAGAGAAGGTAAGGAAGGAATCAGTCCAATAACTGATAGTACTGGATTACTGGATTAAGGGCTGTCAATAAGATAATACAGAATTTGTACCCTGTGGTAGCAAATCCATAGACCTTACTAACTTGTTTAACACCTGAGCTAACCTGGTTCACTGTTTTAGGCCTAAGAGATGCCTTCTTTTGCCTCCCTATCCACGAAGCCAGCCAGAACATTTTTGCATTCAAACACAAGCTCGCATAGTCCATGTGCCTGAAGGTTTCAAAATTCTCCACTCTGATTGGAGAAAAGCTTGCAAAGACTCAGAGTCCCAGGAAGCTCCACAAGAGGAAAGAAGGCTGTTGCAATACGTGGATGAACTTCTAGTAGCCACTCAGACGAGGGAAGCGAGAGAAGCCTGGACGGTAAGCCTTTTGAATTTCCTAGGACTCCAAGGACGCAGAGTCTCAAAGAAAAAGGCACAGGTAGTGAAACAGAAGGTAATCTACCTGGAGTAAGAAGTGAGTGCTGAGCAGCAGACTTTAAGGCAGGGAAGCCCTATGCCAAACCCTGAACCCCAGACAACGAAAGAACTCCAAACCTTCTTAGGCATGGCAGAGTAGTGCCAGCTGTGGGTTCATAATTATGGACTGTTCGCCAGACCCCTCTATGCTCTTATTGCCAATGGGAACTGAGATCTCCAGTGGACAAGAGACACCACACAGGCCTTTCACCAGCTAGAGAGTGCCCTCATGTCGGCTCCAGCTTTGAAACTTCCAGATGTAAGTAAAGCATTCTTTCTATTTTTCCATGCAAGGAATTGCCCTGGGAATATTGGCTCAGGACTTGGGTCCATACCGGAGGGCAGTTGCTTAGTTCTCTAAGCAACTAGATGCAACAGCTGAAAGACGGCCAGGTTGCCTCAGAGCTGTAGCAGCAGTTGTGCTGAACATTCAAGAGGCACACAAGTTTACCCTGGGACAAAAATGACTGTGCTAGTGTCCCACACGGTGTCTGCAGTACTGGAAGTAAAGGGTGGCCACTGGCTTTCACCAGAGAGGTTTCTGAAATACCAGGCCATCATGGTAGAGCAAGATGATGTAGAGATAGTGGTGACTAATATTGTCAACCCAGCTTCTTTTCTCAGTGGAATCAAGGAGAAGCAGTACACCATAGATGCCTAGAGACCATTGAAGCTACCTACTCCAGCCGCCCAGACTTAAAGGACACTCCTCCGGACGATGCAGAGACCTGGTTCACTGACAAGAAAGCGACATTGCAAAGTTCACAGTGACTACCTGCAGAGAGGTAATAGAGTCTGGACCCTTACCAACAGGTACCTCTGCACAGGATGCTGAGATAAATGCATGGACCCATGCCTTAGAAACAGCAAAAGGCATTCAGAGTTGTGCATGCACATGGAGCCATCTGGAAGGAGAGGGGACTGCTGACCTCACAGGGAAAGAAGAGACAATCCAGCTGCTGGAAGCAGTTCAGCTACCTGAAAAAGCATATTAAGGCACACCAGAGAGTGAGCTTAAAATTGGAGGAAAGAAATGAGCTGGCGGATGGAGAGGCAAAGAAAGCAGCAAAGGGTGAGGTACAGATTTTCCTCGAAGGTAAGCCATAATACAATAATACTAATCAAAAGAGACGTACAACTGCAAGGGGTGGGCTAGCATTGAAAGAGAGCTAGTAATCCCTTCCCATTTTCGTGGTTACTAGTGAAGGAAAGGCACTAGAAAACACACTAGGGCCTAACTACCTAAAGCCTTTTACAGAGTGTGGCTCCTTTCTCGAAATGACCAAGGCTGCGAGTGATACAGAGTGCATTGAAATGAAGTGTTGACTTTGAAGTAGTAATTCCCACAGGCTTTCTAGAACACACATCTGATTGGAACAATCGTTGTATCGTTGTCAGGAATTTATATACTACTATCACTCAGGTGAGATGATAATGTGATCCTTGCCTCCAGACTAACCTCAAAATATACATCCCCGGGCCAAAACTCGGTCAGACTGGGAGAGGCCATGGGCCTGTACAGCAGCGCCAAATGAACTTTTCGGAACTCCCAAGGAAAGGGAGGTATCAGTATTTACTGGTATTAATAGATACATTTTCAGGGTGGCCAGAAACATTCCCCACCAGAACTGTCAAAGCTCAAGAGGTGACCAGATCATTTTTACAAGAGATAATACCATGCTTCAGAGTTCCAGCCACAATATCCTCAGATAAAGAATCACCTTTCATTTCCAAAATAGTGCAACAGATTAGCAGCCATCTGGGCATAGATTAGGGACTTCACACCCCATACCGCCCCCAATCAAGCGGCCAGGGGGAGAGAATGAATCATTTGATTAAGCAGCAAATCATAAGACTGGGGCAAGAAGCTCTTCCACTAGCACTATTGCAAATTCAAACTAAACCTTTTGAGCTAAAGGAATGCTGAATCCTTTTGAAATGCCTTATAGAAGACCATATAGAATACAAGGGTAATGTCCAGAATGTCCACTTACATGGTGGCATCAAGCAAACAGCTCAGAGAAATTGAGAAACATGTGGCTGGAACTCGGAGCAGGGAGTTAGATAGCCTGGGGATGATGTATATGTTAAGTCTCTTACAGAGAAGACTTCGGAACCACAGTGGCAGAGACCACTGCAAGTACCTCTCACCACCTTCACTGCAATCAAAATCAAGGAGCAGAATGCCTGGATCCATCACTCTCCGGTGAAGAAGGCCCAGAAGCCCCTTCAGGAGTGACACCAGGAGACAATGAACTGAGACTAAAACTTATTTGGGCAAAATGTGTATATTGCGGTCGGGAGTAGCTCATACTTTAGTGTACAGAATTGTTTTGTATGGAATTATAACTGAAGTTTTAGAACTAGAGAGTACCTCTACCCAAAGCAATGCTGAATGGCCTTGGTCCCTGGCATTTAATCAGTATACTGGATCCATGGGAAAACCTTCTGAGATAAAATATTTCAACATATCTACTGTAGTAATCCACGAGAATCAGGTATGTGAAGAGTAAGAATAGCAAGAACGGGAACTGTGAACACTTCAAGGAATCTGAGGAGAAGAAATCAAAGTAAAGTGCTTAGTCATCAATAGGATGGCTTATGAGAGACCAGATGTAATTAGTGTCTGAACCTCCCCTGGTGTATATGAACACCAGGAAGTCTGTGATAACCTAAGTGAATCAGACTGTTGGTGTAATTTCACCCTGATACAGCCTGTAGAAGTGACCTGCCTTTGAGCTCCAGTTACTGTCAGACTTTCATTTGAATTCAAAGTAGACACTGCACTTTTTACCACAGCGGGGCCTTATACACCCCATAATAGTTCAGACTCTACCCAAACTCCAAACTTGAACCTAACGTAGTAAAGAATGAGACTGAACAACAGCGATTATTCAATCCAGAATGGTCTCTCAAACGTGTGGAGTTGATAATGCAAATTAACATCTCAAAAATCCAACCAGCCTGCTCCTCCTTCCTAAAAACTTCCTTTGAGGGCTGGACAACATGGTCACAAAAACAGGCATCTCTCAGGAGCAGAACAAGAAAGGAAGGAGCCAGCTCTCCTGGTGCCTAAAACCAGGAACACCAAGAAATCATTTTCCTTAGGTCATTTTCCAAGCTGGTTGGCTGAACCCCCAGGCAATGGCTGGCAAAGGGTGCTGAACTGCAGGTGGTAAATTAACCCAAGCAAGGAAGGTGATTTTCCTTATTTATAGCTATCCCTTTTCCTACTGAGATTTGGATCAGTGATTGTCCCAGTCTGAGGCAGTTGGATTCTGCTTAAAAGAAGTAGAGAGAGAGACCCTCTCAGAGCACAGCAGCAGGCTGTAGGATTTTGAGCATCACTTTTGTGCTGAGTGTTTCAAGTAGCAGAAACCTGATCCCAGTTTCTTCTGAGGCACTGCAATGAATTTAGGCTTTTCTCTCAAGATTTCCCCTCCATTATCTTCTGCCCTGAACACAGTCCATAGCTTGATCTTAGCTAAGGGCAAAGTGGGTGAGGTTTTGTAGACCAAGAGAGACATTCCTGCTTGCCACACATCTGAGAAATCAGGTGCTTTGGAGGGAGAGGGAGAGGTTAGATTCCCTGAGGTCTCTACATTTCAGAACAAATATCTGCCTCAAGTATGACCTAAACCTCTGTCAGGTACACTTGTGAAGTGTGTCTGAAATTGCAGTATGAGCCCAGCACATCCCTCTGGCAGAGAGAGATGATCATGGACAGAAAGCAGTTCTTGTTCCCCATAACAAACATCTAACTGGCATATTAGGGACAAGATTAGGAGTTTTAAATAGAATTGATTCAGAAATACTGATGAATAAACTGGCTGCTGCAGCAGGTAGCCTAACAAAATTGAAGCAGCCTTTATAGTAATCTCTATTGGCATTAGGAACTAGCCAGTGACAGATTTCAAAAGTACTGCCAAAGTAAAGAAGTATGAAGAGGCCGGGGACCAAGACCACAAGTTGATAGTAGAAGCACTTAGTATAGTTCAAGATAATGTGTCTTTAGCTTTCAGATGTATACAAGCACAGTTATGGATACAAGCAACAGCAGCTCTGATCATATAGGAAAGGGGTGAAGGTAATTTTCCAGCTGAAATTCGGAAAATTGAGTGAGATAATGCAATTGATTTTGAAAGGAAGTTTCAATCCTGGTGGACTATGGTGAATTTCACCTATGATCCTGTTTCTAATGTGGCCACTGCCTTTGTGCTTACCATACGTAATGCCACTGTTTATGTTATCCATCCCATCATTGCCCTAAGATTAAACCATGAAGAAACAACACTCTATCCTTCAGAACATAGAGTGTGGGCACGAAAAGATGAATGAAAAGTGGCAGACAGTAAACTTAGAATCCTGCATCACTAGAGAACAAATGAGATTCATTTGTGAAAGCAATACTGCTAATGCCCAGGATGTGTTTGGACACTGAACAGAGTATTTGCCACTTTGAAATTCATCCAATCACTGACCAGAAAACTGTGCTCGTATATACTGGAAAAGGGTGTTTGTTTGAGAACTGCTTGTGCTGCTGTACAAATTGATAGCAATGATGTTATTCTGTTTAGTAGAAACCATTCTAATCTCTGTATTTGTAATTTTGTTAAGATTATTGGGTGTGATTTTTGGTATTTGGTACCAGTAACATCCCACCAGCTGATTACAGCCAATTACACAGTGTATCACAGACTACCACCTACCCCTATTGGGGCGAACCTTACATTGGTAAAGCAATTAATTAAGCACCAAGACCTATTAGAATTGAATAGAATTGATTCCTTGAAAGGAATCCAAGGAAGGGGAAAGAAAACCTTAATTACTGTCCAACGTGATACAAAGGAGATAACCAGAGTTCTACAAAGAATAAAATAAAATATGGATCATCACTGGTGAGATGTGATCTTTGGGTGGTCACCAACTGCAAATGGAATCTTTAATAAGTTGTGCCACCCTATTCTAGTTTTACTAATATTAGTTGGGATAAGCTTAAGATTATCCATTACATTGTTAATTTGGAACTGGAGAATACTACAACGAATGGCTGTACTAACCTCTTTATCAAACGTACATAGTGAAGCATTAAACACACTTATTGTCATGAGAGTTTTCATTAAGTAAAAGAATTTACTTATTTCCTAGGAAAGGGGGGAATGAGACAGAGTAGGGATCCGTCCTGAATTAGGTGAAGTGTCTGACAACGGTGAAAAGTCAAACGGCCAAAGCTGAAGGAAAAACTCGCATGCCGAGACAGCAAGGAGACAGAGAAAGAAAAACAGAAAAGACCACGAGGTCAATTTGCCCCAACCTAGAAATTCCTTTGATAAAGAAGAACTGGTGCTAAGTGTCATGCAAGATGAATATGTATGAACTTATTGTGAAACTGTATGCATATGCATTTGGAAGGGGGATAAAAAGAGGTCTGAAATCTTCAGGGGTATTCATGCCCTTTTGGGGAGGCTTGCGTCCGGCGCGTGTCGTAATAAAAGCATACCGGGCTTTACAACTTTTACAAGTTGTGAGGTTTCTTCTTTTCTCTGCAAAACACATTTTACCAACCAATAAGTGACCCTAAGAGAAATATACTGGGGGTTAGACATATAGGACAGTGTATGGGGCAAGGCTTGGGGGGCTGACCCCTAACCTCTGTCTAATCACTGGATGACCTGGACCAAAACTTCTAGATGGAGGGATGGGATGCTGAGTGATTGACAGAGAGCCATGGTGGGGATTTGGGGATGATCTCATCCCAAGAGAGGGATAACACACATAAAGGCAGTGGGGTACAGTTTGGGATAAACCATTTGGGAAATATATGGGGATACGAAACAAAACTACTTCAAAGTATTACAATGTATAAAAACGCTCTACAACAGGCCCTGATTGGCTAATGAGTCAAAACAACTCACACCAGAATCCAATGAAACAATCACCTGTGGGTTAACAATCTCCAAACACATTCCAGAAGAGAAGCAAATGAGATAAGAATTATTTTCCTTTTCTCTGAGGCTTCTCAACTTCCCAGGAGAAAAATCCTGGGTGAAGGAATTTTTTCAGACAATGTGAATGCCACAGTTTGTTACCCATGTTGCGTGCATTAGTATACATGCACATTTACTGGGCTACTGATTTCACCCCTAACTCAGGCTGACCACCCTTGGGCCTGCTTCCAGAGAGCCCAGCTTCATCCCCTTCCCCCTTCAAACCTAGTTTAAAGCCCTCTCAATGAGTTCCACCAGTTCATGAGCTAAAAGCCTTCTGCCCTTTACAGAGAGATGGAGCCCATCCAGTCCCAGCAGGTCAGGTGCCGTAAAAGTTGTCCCATGATCAAAAAATCCAAAATTCTGCTGATGATGTGAACCCTTGAGCCACTTGTTGATAATGTGGGCTCTCCTATTCCTTTCATTGTTTTTCTCTGACATCAAAGGGACTGAGCAGAACACTACCTGTGCTCCTGCCCTATCAACCACTTGACCCAGTGCCCTAAAGTCCCTTTTAATTGCCCTGATGCTCCTCTTTTCAATCTCATCACTGCCAGCTTGGAGTATCAGCAGTGGGTAATAATCAGAGGGCTGAATCAGCCCAGGGAATCTCTCTGTAATATCCCATACCCGGGCCCCAGGGAGGCAGCAGACATCCCTGTGGGATGGGTCTGGTCAAAATATGGGGCCCTCTGTTCCCTTCAGAAGGGAGTCACCTACTATGATTATCCTTCTTTTGAACATTAGAGGTGGTTATCTGTCTGAGAGATGAAGCATAATTGGAAGACTCACTGGGCAGATCATTTTCTTCTACGTCATCTGGCTGACCCTCTGGATCCAGGGCCTCATACCTATTCTGAAGTGGCACCTGGGTAGGTGATGGGGGTCAGCAGGAATTTTTATTACCTCCTTGAGTAGGGAAGAGAGTGAAGAGGACAGAGTAGCAGGCACATGTGCTGAAATGACTGCATCCTCCATTCCCTGTCCCCCTGCTCGAGGGGGAGAGAGTAGAAGAGTCTGAATTAAAGTTGAGCCCAGGTAGGAGATAAGGTTGGGAAACATATGTTTAAAAACTATATTTTTATTTCTTGTTATCCTAATTCTCTTTTTGATTGGCAATAAATTCAATTAATTTCCCCAAGTCCAGTCTGTTTTCCCTGTGACAGTAATCGGTGAGTGATGTCTCCCTGCCCTTATCTCCACCCATGGGCCTTCTGTTATATTTTCTCTTCCTTGCCCAGTTGGGGAGGGGGAGTGATAGAGCAGCCTAGTGGGCACCTAGCATCCAGCCAATGTCAGCCCACTATAGACTTCCTGCTGAAGCCCACTGCAACCTGGGCTAGCTCTGTACACTCCAGTAGCCACGACAGGAGTGGGGAACGACTGGAGACTGGGGTTTGCCCACAGCTGAGCCTGAAGAGCTGCAAGCTCTACAGTGCACGCTGTCACAGCCATGACAGGGACCAGGCGAAGAGGGAGGCTCTTTGTCTTGAGGTTCCACAGGGAAATTTTATTCCAGGTGAAGGGGGTAAGGCAGAAGAGAGCCCTAGGCACCTCAGTGCAAGGGGTTAAATATAGCTACAAACTAGGTGGTGAATACAGAAAATCCACCAATAGGGGAATTTCAAGGGTGGAGCAAGGGGATTACATCAACACTGTGGGACCAATCAGGATAGGGGGAAGAGAGGGGAAAGGTCACATGGGCCAATGGGGTGTCATGAATTAGGGGATTTCCAAATAGGTGTTTCAATCAAGGATTGGCCCAGGGGGTGAATGGCAGGGAACATTCAGGGAAAAGGGGGAGGGTCGCCTTGACAGGCAGGGAAAGAGGGGCAGGGTTGCCTTGATAGGCAGGGAAGGGACTAGAACAAAGGGAGGGGAATAGCTTAAGGGACAGCTCTAAGGGAAGATAAAACAGGAAAAAACAACTTGAGGAAAGCATGGGGGGATGATAGAATAAACCATTTTACAGTAACTTAATGAAATAAACACAAACTGCAACAACTTCCCTTCTAAACTCCATACTTTCTGTGATAAACACACAGATTTTACAGATCTAATCAGATAACATCTGGTATCTGAATGTACAATGTTTAAAATCTCTTAATGCAACTTTTGCTCAGAAGGAATATATTCAGTTATCCTATTTTGAAAAACACTCTTCTGAAGCACCTAATAGCAAGGAAAGCAAAAATTATTTACTTTAGTTCCTTAAAATGTATCAGTAATTACAGAATCACAAAATATATTGAGTTGGAAGAGACCCACAAGGATCATCGAGTCCAGCTCCCTGCCCTGCACAGCACTAGCCCCAGGAGTCACACCATATGCTATGCCCAAGAGTATTGTCCAAATGCTTCTTGAACTCTGTCAGGCTTGGTGCTGCGACCACTTCCCTGCAGAGCCTGTTCCAATGCCCAACCATCCTCTGGGTGAAAAACCTTTTCCCAATATCTAACCTAAACCTCCTCTGGCACCTTACCTAGAAAGATTTCTAAAGTACTTACTGACAACTTACAACTGAGTATAGATGTTGCATAGTTAAAGCTATGGACTACTTTGTGGAAAGTTGTACTGTAAATCTTCACATACCTCTACAGAAGAGTAATTACTAAAAGCTTTTATTGCCTTATTGTAGATACTTTAACGGAATTTCATTGCTCCAATTTCTATTAAATCATTTAAGGAAATTAAATATTTAAACAAAGATTTCTTCAGACTACCAGTGAGCGTCTTAGTCATTACCTCCCCTGTAACAACAAAAAGGTTCTAACAAAAGATACAGAAGAGACATGAAAGGATTACCTTTATCCAAAAAATATGAAAACAGGGCCAGGACACAAGAAGAAATTGAAGGCATGTTTAGTGACTATCTGACTTCAGCAGTACTTACTAGGAATTTGTTTTAAATTTTTAAGTGGAAGATCTATTGATAATTTCTGGAAGTAATTCTGGAAGTAAATCCATGGATATTATTGTATGCGGCTGCCCTTTAATGATTTGGTTGAGTGTGAGAAATATTTTTAAAATGTGAAAACAAAACATTATTTTACAACAAGTATGAACTTTAATGTTGTGAGCACTGAATGAAAAATAACTACACAGTTAGGGCAGTCCTTCAGCTTGTGCTTTGTAATCATAAAGCTTGAGGAAACCTAGGAAATACAGGTGAGAGGAAGAAAACAGATCATTGTCATTTCAGACCAGCTCATATTTCTAATGTCTCAGAGACAACAGATTGTAACTAAACTCAGCAATTGGAAAAGACATAAAACCAAACCAAACAAAACAAAAAAGTGCTCTTGCAAGGAGGCCATATTTCACATGCACACCTTGGGCGCAACAAGTAACAGCAAATAGACAAAATGTGGGCACTTTTAAAGGTGAATACTAATATGGATTTCAGATAGTTAAACTATACTGAAGTAAGAACATTTACTTTACTGAGACTGCAAAGGCCGGTTTAGAGATTCAGAAAAATGAACGTTTATTCAACGATTTCCCACAAATGACACATGCAAATTTTACTCAGGTGTATTGGTTTTGCATGACCTGGTTTTCGGTAGCAGGAGGCCACAGAGGTGGCTTATGTGAGAAGCTGCTAGAAGCTTCCAGCATGTCCCTGATGGCTCTGAAGATGGACATGTGGCTGGCAAAGGCTGGGCCAATTAGAAATGATGGTAGCACCTCTGTAATAACATATTTAATAAGAAAATCAAAACAAAGTGTTGTAGTGCACTAGATAGTTTATTTGGTTGGTGTTTTGGCCCTGGGTGGTGGGAAAAGTTTTACTGGGTATGTAAAGGTCATGTGGACTCTTGGTTCCCCCTTTCTTAATCACATGGTTTGTCCCCATACCCCCCTTTTTCTTGGTGGTCTGTCCCACAGGTGGCCCCTCCCCTTGCCCTTGCCCAAGGCCATCCCATTGGCCATGGTCTTCTTTCCCCGTCCCCTTTCCCTGGAGTATAAAACTGCACTGCAAGGGGACCACGCCCTCTTTGCTTCCTGGGTGGTCTCGGCCACAGAAGTGTCCTGTCTCAAACTGGACACTCGTTTCCACGTGGCAAAGAGCACTCTCGGTCTTTTATCCTACGTCTAGGCAGTTCCGTGTGGGCTTGAGTCCTGAGGAAGCCAGATTTGGACTTATATAAAGCCCAGAGACCCATGGTTCTGCAACAAAGGTTGTGATGCAATTGTAATTTTGCAGCCAGAAAAGAGCGGTGTGAGAATATGTGAGAGGAGAACAACATGCAGACACTAAGGTCAGTGAAGAAGGAGGGGGAAGAGGTGCTCCAGATGCCAGAGCTGAGATTCTTCACCATTGTGAAGCAAGCTGTCCTCCTGCAGCCCATGGAGGACCACAGGGGATGCAGAGATCCACCCGCAGCCCATGGAGGAGCCCACACTGGAACAAGTGGATGCCTGGAGGTGGCTGTGATCCTGTGGGGGACCCATGGAGAGAGGGGCCCTGCTCCCAGGCTGGAGCAGCCTTTCCTTGAAGGACTTCACCCTGTAGAAGACTGACCCACTCTGCAGCAGTCTGAGGAGGACTTGTGACCATAGGAGGGACTCACGTTGCAGCAGGTCACAGGGAGCTGCTGCTCATGAGATGGACTCAGGCTGGAGAAGTTCACAGAGAACTGTCTCCAGTGGGAGGGACCCCATGGTCTCACAGCAGAGGGACAACTCTCCCTGAGCAGTGGAAGAAAACCCCTATTCCCTGCTTCCATTTGCCACTGGGGTAGGCAGTAGGGCTGGGAAGGAGGGAGGGATGAGGGGAAGGTGTTTTTAAGGGCTTATTTTACTTCTCATTATCCTGCTCTGATTTTGTTAGCAATAAATTCACCTTATATCTCCAAGTGGAGACTGTTTTACCCTTGATGGTATTTAATGAGTGATCTCTCTCCCAATCCTTATCTCAACCCATGAACTGTTTGTTAAAATTTTCTATCTTGTGTCCAGCTGCAGAGGGGTGAGTGAGAGGCTTTCGTGGGTGCCTGGCGTCCAGCCAGCGTCAAACCATCACATCAGGCTAATAAGACAGAATAGTACATGTATATTGCAATACATACTTTGGCCACAATACATGTTTTCAAATAAGTTATATCTCTTAACAGCTAAAAGGACAAAAAATGTGCACAGATTTACACTGATGTATAATTAGCTTAAAGGTAAAGTACTGTGCTGACTTGGGCTGGACTAGAGTTGATTTTCTTCATAGTAGTTGGTATGGGGATATGTTTTGGATTTGTGATGGAAACAGTCTTGATAACACAAGGATATTTTAGTTATTAGTGAGCAGTGCTTTCTACAGCATCAAGGCCTTTCCTGTTTCTCACACTACACTTTGAAATTGCCCGATCCTGAACTCTTTAAAGATGGCTCTTAAAAATTGGCCAACACTGATGAACCCCAATACCTTCAAAAGCAGATTCCCAGGAGACCTTACTAACTGGCTCCTTTAGCAGCCTGAAATCTGAAATCTGCTCTCCCCACATCCAGGGTCAAAGTTTCACTGGCAGTTTTTCTTCTGTCATTGTCAACAATTTGAAACTCAACTACTTTGTGGTCATTGTGACCAAGACAGCCATCAATCACCACTTTGCCCGAGTCCCTCTCTGTTTACAAACAGATCTAGGAGGGCATCTGTCACAATCCATCCTTACGGACAAGTTTCGTGATGGTTTGTGGATTGATCTCAGGGTGCAAAAAAGAACCGACACAGTACAAGGGGGTTTGCTGTAATAATCAAAAAAAATGCACCTTTATTGAGTGACCACAGCAAAATGTGATAGAGGGATTAAGGGAGAGAAAAAGATATGGAGAGAAAAGGGGGGGGGGGGAATATAGCTACCAAACATAGAGACGAAGTCCTTTGGTCCAGTCCAGCCGAGGATCCGCCTGTTACGTCGGGGAGATCTCAAAATCTCTAGCTAACTCAGAGGTTTTTATTATGATAACTCCATTGGAAATTGTGAGAGGGGGAAACAGATACAATAAAGAATAGATGTAACAGGTAGTCCATGTTCTCAGCAGTAAGCAAGAGTCATTGTCTTCTTGGTCTAGTGGTCACAGCTGCAGGCAAACATCTCGATTTGGTCAGCTTGCCTTCCCCACATACCGCCCCCGGGTTAGGGGTTTCAGTCCCAGTCCTTGGAAAGAGAAGAGGGGCCTTTTCACATGGGGGTTTCATGTCTTGGTCTTTGATGGAGAGGTTTCTTACATCTCCGTCTGTCTGTCACGGTGGTTGTAAAACAGGTGAGGGTCTTCTGTGGAAGACTACCCGAAACTCAGGAGAAGTCCAGCCAGGCCGAGAGGTGGGACAGCTTCCAAGGCTATTGTTGCAAACGGGGCACGGTGCCCCCTTCTTCTTCTCATTGGGCTCAGTGTACCATACAGCAAACAACACCTGTGAACAATAGCTTAGCACTGTGCTCAGGTCTTGAGGCCCATGGCATGTGTAACTTTCTCCTACAGAGAAGACGGGGGGGAAGGGGGGGGGGTCTTCTCTTCAGTGGTCCTCAAATGACGATCGTGAGGCAGATGAGGGAAAATTCAGACAGACTCTCACAGCATCTTAGTCAGTTCCCTTAGTATCTGCACCAAGAAGCTATCTTCAGTGTGCTTCAGAAATTTCCTGGACCTGTTTGTGTCTGCTGTATGATGTTCCCAGTTGATGTCTGGGAAGTTAAAATCATCTATTCTTTGAATTTTATTTTTACTGCTCCTTGTTTATGTAGTTGCTTCCTTTCCCTTAAAGGTGGATTGTGACAATAATGTCCTAGTAGAATTTTTGCAACTGTAAGGTACTTATCCTAAAAGTCTTTTACACCTAAATGTATCAGCCCAAAATGGGTAGGAGTTTTCCTCCCTGGTTCAGAAAGCCAGGTCTCAAATGAAAAAATGTCACTGACCTAGGTCTGCATCTGTGGGCACAAATAATGATCCAGACAAGGGGAGCTGAACTGCTCCCCAACCTTGTGCAAGGAGTGTATTTTGCACTGGACAATGATGAGGCCTGCCGTCCATCTGAACCCTTCATCCTGGTACTTGTTTATTGACATGATGGGATGTAATTTGCAAAAGCTTCTTCTCCTGTTAGACTAGTGTCATGGTTTGAGCCTGGCACAAAGCCAGTGCCCCCCATGAAAATGCCCTCACCCTGGTGTCTGCTGTGAGATGTGACCAGGAATAAGCAAAACAGGCTCCAGCTTAAACATAAAGAACACTTTATTACCTGAACTACAGGAAAATAGGGAAAGACTATAAGGAAAAGAAAAAAAATTGAAAACCTTACAAAAAACCACTTTCCCCCCTCCCCACTACCTGACTTTCCCAATCCGATACATTCTCCCAAATCATCAACTGCCCAGCCTTGGCCCCACACTTTAGTATACTCAAACTGCAGTTCATGAAGAGGAAAGGAGTCCTTCTTGTTCCATAGGCTTCCCCTGGAAACACACTGAAACCTCGTGTGCTTCCCTGTCACTTCGGCACCGCCCGGAAAAAGTCCTTTTGCCGCTTGTGACATCTTCCTTCCATGCCCAGTGCTCTCACCACTGTCGCATGGACCAGAGCTGCTTTTAGGGTTGTCTTTCAAGGATGCCTTGTCTCACTCCAAAAAGGCACAGTCTCTGCTTTGGGACATCTGTCCCCCCCATATTTTTCCAACCCCCTGGGGCCGGGGGGTCCTCACGAAGAACCCTCCTGGTTTTGAGCCACTGCTTCCCCCTAAGTGCAGTCTGTGTCACAGGAACAACTGAGTCCATGGCCACAAGAAAAGTCCAGCCAAAAGGCCACTCCAAATCATCTCTTCCCATTCAATCATCTCCACGTTCCTCGGGCCAGGTCCTTGTCTCATCTCATCTCTTATCTCCCTTCTTATTCAGCTTCGAGGAGGATTAGCATTTTTGCAAGGCCCCAATCATGAAAGAAAGGGTTAAAAGTTTCAGTCTCTGTCTGTCCCGGAATGCTGGTACTCCCACAGGTGCTGCTGCTCCGCCGGCCAGGCTGCACTCTTCCCTCCCCTTTCTCCTCCCGGGCTGGCTGCTATCACATTCAGACACCGGCTCTCCTCTCTCTCCCTCCTGGGGGGGGGAATGGCTGCCCGATGTCTCTTGGGGCTCCTCCACCCTTCCATCCTTGAGAGCTTTCTCACCCCCATCTCTGTCCAGGCCCCGGGCCTACCGCATGGCTGCCCCTCCCCCGCCCAGCAGCAAGGCTGGACAGGGGAGGGTGATCTGACCTCTTCACAGCGACGTCCCAAGAGAGAGTGCCAAGGGCAGTGCCCTGCTTTTTAACCCCTGTGTATTCTCGGAGGTGTGTCCAAACCCCACTGGCTACACCAGGTGCCAGTCTCAAACCCAAAACCTTCATTGGTTTGACCACAGCTTCCCAGAATTCCCACTTCTTCCTGGTCAAACCACCACAACTAGTTTTGGCTTTAGCTCCAATTCGTCTTGAAGGCAGACAATAATAGTGTCAGGATCAATGAGTTAGGCTCTCTTATTTGGCACAGCAAAACCAAGAGGCAAAAAAGGGACTCTTCACTCTTTTTGTACTCATGCTGCCTTCATTTTGAAAGCTGTGAAATAAATGTGGTTCCAGAAATTAACTGAATCCTAGCATAAGCCAGCACTGCACGTGTAGCATCCCCTGTAGCATCTTCTGTGTTTATGGGAGACCTAGTAATTTCACAGGTATCTAGATGTAAGACTTCTTCAAGATTTCAATTTCAAAATGTTCCATAGAAGTACTTCTTAATAAGCATTCTTGCCTACTCTCTATTTATAGGCTTAAAAATTTGCTTTCTGTTTTCTATTTGCCTATTCAAACCAGAGAACAGATCATCACCTCCAAAACCCATCTGCCTTATTGAGTGAATTGTTTTTGCATTAAATGAGGCTTTTACCTTCTGAAGGAATGCAAACTGCCTTTCTGGAGTGAATTTATTCCTGTCCAGCTTTATTAAATGATTCTGCAAGACAAGCCAGAAAAAATAGTACAGCCCTAAAGACTTGAAAAAACACTGAACACTGAGCAACTTGACTCTCAACCTGTTTCTCTGCTTTAGTTCAACAGGTTATGAAGTCTCTTTTTTTAGGGCTATTTCAAAATATCAAGGATTAATGTTTGGCTCTTCTGCAGATATCAACTCTTGCCTTGAAAATTTGGACTGCTTTTTAGCCTTGTAACCAGTGAAAGGGGTTGCTTGTAACTTCGCCCCAGTTCAACTATTTGCTGATTTTAGTTAAGCTTTTTAATATGCTTCCTCTTCTTTCATTCTTGCTCATAGAAGTATGCGTTCTCCTTTTAAACATATTTTATGCAATTTTAGAAGTCATGCATGAAAAACTTTGTGAATAAAACCAGTTTTGGCCATCTAAACGTTCACAGTGAGTGATGCTGTGCCAAGTGTCCTACTTGATCACATAACTGAAGAATTTGTTTAGATATTGAGGTGTATCACCATGGAAGATAGATGCTTTTACAATTAATAGGACCAAAATGTGCACTGTGTGTGATTGCTTTCAAGATCTTCAATTAATATTACCATGCCAGCTTTTGGCTTTGTCTGATCTTAAAAGTTAATAATAAATTAAGACTGTGATGATAGTTTAATTCTTATCAGATTTCTTTCCACATGCTTCTGCCTTCCTGTTGTAGTCCTGAAACAATTTGGCTCAGCGTGTCCTAAGTAGACATTTTTCTGGTATAAGGAGTCAAAGTACAGAATACCCAGCTGCTAAATATCTTCCTGCAGTGGCTGAAAAGCAGACATCAGCAGTGTGGGAAGAGAAGCCAGAGCCTACTGCATTCCAGCCTTCTAAGTGTGGTCCTTTGGATGTCCTAGTGCAGCTGTTATAACACCAATTACAGATTTGAAATAGTTTAAAAATTGGGCAATGTTAAGTGACTTCCTGGCACTCCTGCACTTTTAATCAAAACTACAATGAGAGATGGGACAAGTGATAAGATCTTCCCGACAGTACATATGGATCCCTCATGAGGAGTTCACATGTGTTTCCCTAAGCATTTAGCCACTGTGTCCACTAGAGATGACACAGGTGTCTTAGTTTGGAAAGACATGTGTCTGCTAAGGAAGGCAGGAGCCTCCCCTGAAATGGAAAAATGTAAACCCTCTCCCTCCAAATTGTTATAAATTTGAAATTAAGGGGCTCTCAAGCAAAAATATAGGAGCAGGAATAACAGTTCTTTATTAGGGAAGAAAATATAAAGATAAAATAAACAGTGCAGTAGACCAAAGCAACACTGACAGAGTCAGAACACAACCTGACACCCTGTTGGTCAGGGTGTTGGTAGCAGTCCAATTGGAAATGTGACTGCAGTCCTGGAGTGTCAGGTGTGATTCTGTTGGAGCAGTGTTCTTGTAGAAGGGGGTAGTTTTCTTCTGAAGATTTAGTGGAAGAGGCAGCTGTTCCTCTGGGAAATCCAGTGGAGAAGCTGTGCTGGTGTTCCAGAATCTCAAGATTATATCTGGGTAGGAATGCTTGGCTCTTCCCTCTGGACGGAGCATCTCACAATGGGATGCTATACTTCTTATCAGTCATGTAGTGACATTCAATAGCCTGTTATCAGCAGATGTCTCCCCGGAGGGAAGAGTGCTTGTGGAAGAGATAAGGAAAACTACCCACTTAACAGAAGACAACTGCCATACAGATGGCAAATAGAATACAATTTGCTTGGCAATCTAGGACAACAGGTAAATTACTAGATGTCTTCCTAGTATTGTGTCTCTACCATATTTAGTTTTTCTATTTGAAAATCATTCCATACACAAATGAAATTAATACTGCTTGAAGTATGTGGTCTGTGATCCTGACCAAAGGTACTGGAAGGCTGGGAATAATCCAGATGACTTCTTTGGTTCAGAGTCAGAGAAACAATGAATTCAAAATGCTAACTATGTTATTTCAAAGTCACTGAATATACAATAGGGGAAAAAATCTAAACCTACATGGATTAGACCTCTGTGGCCAAATTTCTCTCTGACTTTGTACTGAAATGTCTGTGGTGTATAAAAGGTGTAAATCAGGTAAGAATTAACCTGTGAAAGGTGGTTTATGTGAGGGCCAGGAAGCAGATACATTTCCTTCTGGAAGATGAGGTCTTAAATGGAAATAATCTTAAGGAAGTGTGAAAAATGATGCTCACTTTTTAAATTTCAAAGGTTTATTAAACCTTAACAAAATACAACAAAGGACTGAAAAAGGAAAAATTGCAGCGATGGGAGCATAGAACTAAACCACCATTGTTGGAGATTTTTTCAGAAATGGCTTAGAAGGCAGCTGTGAGGAGTAAAATTCTCACAGCCTGTTTCTGTAAACAGTAGAAGTTCTCAGGTTGTTTTTAATTACAAGTAAAAGTGACAAACATGAAGACCTTGAGAACCTTGCATACCAGAATTCTCAGGCAGCTTTCTCATAACAAGTAGATATTCTATCTTTGGCTGTTTTGGGAAAGCAAAAATAATTTTGAGAACCCAAATCTTGGTATTGGAAACATAAGGAGGGGTTGGTGTGTTATCTCTGACCTATTGTGAGCTCGGGTTTGCAATATGCATGAACTTAATTAACACGGTTATAAAAAGTGATTGATTGAGTGAATAAACAGAGTCGATGCTGATCAACAAGGATAGGTCTTCTCCCTCCAACTTCAATATATGGTGACCTCCTTGACGTGATATTGCAACACCACGAGAAGTTGGAGTAAAGGGTCGGGTTCCGTGTCCGAAGCAGCAGCCGGGACAAGAGCAGCCAGAACAGCAGAAGCGTGCGGAGAAAAGAAAAAAAGAAACGGAAGAAAAGATGCCAAGACACGCCGTGCTCCAGGACCGTAACAGACGAGCCTGGCCGAAACGTGTGGCCGCGACCTTGAGAGAGCTGCAAAAGCGCGCGCTTTCGATTTAGAGGTAATGGAAAGGCAAGCCACATATGATCTTTTTATTGTTTTTTTATAGACAAGACAGATTAAGGGGATGAATTTGCAAAAGGATTTAACAGGACTTTGGACTGACGGCTATGCTAAAAGGGTTTTCCTTATCCTCCATGCGGTTTACGACTTAATGGGATGGCGTGAATTCGTTGATTTATTATGGGAGAGTGATAAACCTGTCAAGATGCTGAGCAAGCTATGGGGGGAGAGCCGGCGCCGCGGGGAAAGCTGCACCGCACCGCGGAAGCCGAGCCGCCGCCGCGGGGAAAGCCGCGCCGCGCCCCGCAGCCAGAGCCAGGCGGCCACCACTAGCGCCACGGCCATGCCGAGTCGAGCCAAGCCGCCGCCGCGCTGCGGCACCGGAAGTTTTTTCGACCGCTCCGGCGCCGTAGGGGGCCGCCGCTGGGACGGCGGGGCCGCCGCGGGAGGAGTGCCCGCGTTGCCATGGATGCAGTATGGACGGAGTGCGCGCAGTGAATCAGCCTAGTGTCTCGCAAAAACAAGAAGCCCAGCGTGGGGGTGCCGCCCCGATGCGATGCGGACGGTGGTGCGGGACTGGAGCGTTTTTTCTCAGCGCGAATGCTTCTTCCCTCCGCCTGCAGCCGGCGGGGTTTTCACTTAAACCCGGCAACCTTTAATAGACTGTACCTTAACAGACTGCCGGGCTGGTGCTCAGCGGCGGGGACAGCCTTTCCAGCACACTAAGCAATTAATAGCAAGATTTATAGCATCAGGACACTTAGTTTGAGCAAAAAGTTGATGGCACTGTTTTGCGGAGAAAAGAAGAAACCTCACAACTTGTAAAAGTTGTAAAGCCCGGTATGCTTTTATTACGACGCGCGCCGGACGCAAGCCTCCCCAAAAGGGCATGCGTACCCCTGAAGATTTCAGACCTCCTTTTATCCCCCTTCCAAATGCATATGCATACAGTTTCACAATAAGTTCATACATATTCATCTTGCATGACACTTAGCACCAGTTCTTCTTTATCAAAGGAATTTCTAGGTCGGGGCAAATTGACCTCGTGGTCTTTTCTGTTTTTCTTTCTCTGTCTCCTTGCTGTCTCGGCATGCGAGTTTTTCCTTCAGCTTTGGCCGTTTGACTTTTCACCGTTGTCAGACACTTCACCTAATTCAGGACGGATCCCTACTCTGTCTCAGTACAACACTATGCTTTGACTTGAAAAATTATTTGCTTCATAATAACGTAACCAGAAGATTATGAACTGATTGCTTCAAGTTCCTTGACTGCTGCTTTGTTAGAATTGCTTTAGAAAAAGAAATTTTAACATGATTGAGATTGCTGGAGTGTTCAGCAAAGACTTGAGCCAGCAGTGTTTGGAATGAACATGAAGCGTAACAGAAGAATTTCAAGCATGTGGAGGAGTGCTGCACATGTTTCAACATAGAGACTATACAATTAACTTTCTTTTTCAGACTGAAATTGTGTTTTGAAAAATTTAGAAGTGTTGGAAATGTGTTGTAAAGATTGTATAAGTAAGATGTAGTGAGTGTAGTTTTTGTATTTTTTAAGCTTTGTTTAGATGTGATAAATATAAAAGCAGGCACTGAATTTAAAACAATTTTTTCCACTTATCTTGAATAAGGTCCTTAGGTTTAAGAGTATTCAAAGATAAAAATGCTGCAGCAAAAACGTAAAGAAAGTTGTTTAGTATTTTAGAATCAGGCCTATAAGTATGTTATAATAAATGCCATATTCTATTTTTATAGTAAGTTTTGTTTATTACTAAGTGACTTGAATTGAATTGCCTATTAAGTATATTTAGGTTATATTGATTTTAGGTTATGTAGAATTTAAAATCAGCTGATTTTTTAAGTTTAAGTAATGTTAAATTCTGTTAAATGTTGAATGCTGTTAAGGTTTTAATTTCTGTTAAGTTTAATATTTTAAGTTTAAAATATTAAGTCTAGGTGCTATTAAGTTTAAGCAATGTTAGATAGATTTATGCTTTTATGATAAGCATTTATTTTATTACCTGTGTGCAAAGTGTTGTTGTGAACATTAGGGAGACTAGTTAAAAGAGACAATCAGTAGCATTTGTGGGTAGAGCTTTTCTGTTTCGTGTTTAAGTTTTATTAGAGTTAATTGATTTTACATGTAAGTTTTGTTGATCTTAAAATAAGTCTGTTAAGTTTAGATATTTTAAGTGTTTTAAATGCATGCTAATTTTTCACTACTCCAAATCAACCAAGGACTGAGAATAACCCAGCTGAGGCCATTTGAGCCAAAGGATTACAGTCTGTAAAACTGATCTTGAACTTTTCTGAGAAACCCAAGGAAAAGGTGGATGTGAAAACTTCAAGGACACAGAGGATCATTTTTCAGACTCGCCGCTCGCCTCCTCCCCAGGTGCACATGAGGGAGGACAGCTGACAGCTTTTAACCCTTTGGAGTAAAAGCCATTGCTCGGACCATGGCTGGGGGACCTTATAGAGATACTGAGTGTATTTTTGAATGCTTTTGTTTGTTTTGCTTTGTATTCTTGGTGGTATTCAAGATATGGTCAGTGGAACGATAGAAAAACCTAGCATACCAACCTCCTTGTGCAAAAAAGAAAAAACCGGGAATTGTTGGAGATTTTTTCAGAAATGGCTTAGAAGGCAGCTGTGAGGAGTAAAATTCTAACAGCCTGTTTCTGTAAACAGTAGAAGTTCTCAGGTTATTTTTAATTACAAGTAAAAGTGACAAACATGTAGCAGGTAGGGCCAGGCGTTCGGAAGATCTCGCGATGTTACGGGAAGACAGGGCCCCTGTTCCCTTAGATAAGAAAATTAACATAGGAATGCAGCCCCCTAAACCAGATGCCAGTAACTTTCCATTTGCCCAGTAACTTTCCATCCCTTACTAACCATAGATGGTAAAGACAGACCCCCTTTTTGACGTAGAAGCCCCTTAGACTATAAAACCCCACGAGAAGAGAGAATAAAGGCCTTTGATCGTCTACCACATTGGTGTTAGCGTGTTTCATAGGCCCGAGCGACCCTCGGGAAGGGGTCGCCGTGCTGTCTCTTGAAACCAGGCCGCCTGCCTTGTATCAGAAGGCAACACAAACATGAAGACCTTGAGAACCTTGCATACCAGAATTCTCAGGCAGCTTTCTCATAACAAGTAGATATTCTATCTTTGGCTGTTTTGGGAAAGTAAAAATAATTTTGAGAACCCAAATCTTGGTATTGGAAACATAAGGAGGGGTTGGTGTGTTATCTCTGACCTATTGTGAGCTCGGGTTTGCAATATGCATGAACTTAATTAACACGGTTTTAAAAAGTGATTGATTGAGTGAATAAACGGAGTCGATGCCGAACAAGGAAGTTGGGTCTTCTCCCTCCATCTTCAATACACCATGTGCTCAGCTCCAAAATGGCTGCTCCATCTTTTTATATACCTGGTGTTGCATCAGGTAACCTTAACCACTCCTAAAGTCCATCAGTCAACTCTTCTTCGCCATCCATTGGTGGAGGCTACTTCTTTGCAATTTGATTGGAGGTCAGGTGTTGCCATGTCACACCTTCTAGTTACAAGCCTGCCCTCCCCCCAAATGCCCTGACTACCAAGGCCGTCCAGTGACAACAATACAACGGGGAGAGGAAAGGGGATTATGGGGAGAACAAATCACAATAACATAACTATACATTAATAAAACTTCTCTTAACATACACTTAATATTAATCTCTTAATTGCAAGAGCCAACCATTGCATTACCTATCTATAACAGAAGGCATGCTAAAGGGGGAAAAAAAGTAACTGATCTTGCAGTTGTTGGTGAAATCCATGCTACATTTAAGGGCCTATTATTTGTCTCTTAGGCTTTGATACTCTACTCATTTTGTATTAATTGATTTTTAGTGAGCAGGGAAGAAATCAGTCACAAAAGTTATTTTTCTAAGAGAAGCTGCTAGCAGTTTGCTCCGTGCCTGACAAAACCAATCAGTGACTAGTTTTGAATACTGACACCTTGTTAAACCACTAGAAAGCAGAACCCGCTTCTATGAACACACATGTTAGAAATGAATGAACCCCAGGAAACGCTCTCTTACTTCTGGTGTCTGAAAAGAGAAGTTCTTCCTCCCCCCTGGCCCAGTGGCTGGGTGGGGGAGGGGAGGCCGCTGGGCCCCCAGCCAAGGTAGGGCCGGGCCACAGCTGATAATATCTTACAACATTAAGTGCCGCCCTGCTGCCAGCCTGGGCTGAGCCAGGGTCCGCTGAGCTCCAGGAGTGGCTACGGGCTGGGCCAGGCCCCCTCGGCCTCAGCCTGGTGGGGAGGGCCAGGCTGGGCCCCAGCGGCTTCCAAGCAGGAGGAGGGGAAGCTATCAACTAGCAGCTGAAATTTAACAAAGCAGGGGCCAGAGACCAGCCATGCGGCCAGAGCAGCCACTGCTGTTCTGGCCGGGCCCCTGAAATCCTGACACAGACACCCCCCCCGCCATGCGTCCTGAAGATCCATCATCACAACTGCTTTGGTCACAGTCCGGCTGGGGTCACATGACCATCTGCAGGCCCTGGGCGAGATAGTAACTCTTTCAGTGCACAGATGAAATTTACAAACATCAATTCTCTCTCTCTCGTGAAAGAAAAGGAAAGAGTGAAGCTACAGAGAGAACAACATGAGACATGAAGGTCCGTAAAAAGAAGTCAAGTCCCAGATGGGAGGTATTGAGGAGATGCCTCAGTCCTGGGCTGAAATCCTCTTGTAAGGCTGTGGGGAAGACATAATTGATACATCAGACTCTTTTCCCCTGTAACTCATTGAAAAGTATGGGGGATGGAGTGTTCAAATTGTAGATACAAGCAATGGCATCTATGTTAAAGCAAGCAAATTTTGAAGTAGCTGTGATCCCATAGGAAGTTTGAACAGAGAGAGAGAAGAGTGATGAAGATCCTTTGCCCCAGGGAAAGAAGAAGACCTCTGTTCCCAGAGATGAAGATGATCGCAAAGATAGACAAAGAGAACCTTTGCTCTTGAGCAGCTCATACTTAAAATAGTACACCATAAATTGACATGGCCCATGAATGCAGATGTGGGAAGGCTGCAACAGATGGGAGGAACTTCACAATTGCAGATTCCTGGGCATCTGCTATCTGTAAAAATTAAAAGCCATGAGAGAACTGTTTTCTTGTGGAGAAGTCTCCATAGCATGACAAGAGAGACTCCTCTCCCTAAGTGAACTGAAGAAAGACTATTCTAGAAGTGATAAACTGACTGAATTTTTCTCTATGTTGTAAGTGGGAAAGAAAAGGGGGAGAAGAAGTGTTCTGAAGGTTTTATTCGAATTCTTATTATTCTTTCCTTTAGTTTCTATTAATAAAGTTTTCTTTATACCCTTTTAAAGTTTTGAGCCTGCTTTGCCTTCCTCCTAATCCTATCTCACAGCAGTAAATGAGTAAATAATTCTAGAGGGTACATGGACATTTGGCCAGCACTGAACCCACCACATTAATTGGTGCATTGGCCAGGAAATCTCAAATTGGCAAAACAAAACCACTACAGTCACTTCCTGGTTTTATGTCAAGTTTACTCCAGTTTTATTGCCTCATATTTCTAGGTATGATTGAATCAGATGAAAGAAACAGTGTGACATGTCTTGAAATCAGAGAGGGAAATTGTTTAATAATCAAAATCAAGGGAAGAAAACCAACTGTCTTAGTGTAAGTAATTTTAAAATAAAATAATATAAAATGGCAATTCCTGTAAAGTTGTCTATTTGAAATACTGAAATATAATGGTCTTTGGAAAAATAAATATTCAACTTACAGGTTTGTTACAAATATAAAATGCAAACTGTGTTTTCTTGAAAAAATACAACCTGAGGCATTTCTGATTAATTTTCAAAACATCCCATGAAAAACCATGCTATATTAGCAGGAACAAGGAAAAAAATTTCCTTTTTCTGTATTAGTTGTCACAGGAAAGTACTTATTCTAAATGATGAACATTCACTATTTGCTTGATATTGTCTTGAACTTCAGTAACTGTTGAGTTTCATAGATAAGAAATAGTCCATTTGTTTCCTATATATAACCTGAAAAATGTATTTTCAGATTATATGA
This sequence comes from Zonotrichia albicollis, assembly GCF_047830755.1. Taxonomy (NCBI): domain Eukaryota; kingdom Metazoa; phylum Chordata; class Aves; order Passeriformes; family Passerellidae; genus Zonotrichia; species Zonotrichia albicollis. Next base: position 2,113,689 of record NC_133859.1, read on the forward strand.
AAAGATGGAAAAAGAAAGGGACATAGATTAAAACAGCAAGATGTACGGTTTTGTCTGTCTTTATGCTATAAAATATTAAGCAATTGTCAGATAGTCATCACCATGCATTGTTGTATTGCACTAAATAGGAATTTAGTTACTCTGGGTGTTGGGGAAAAACGTTATTGGGTCACGTGAATGGCATGTTCCCCCTTTCACATGGGTTCCCCTCACATAACCCCCTGGTTCTGTATGCCTTGTGGTCTGTCCCACGGATGGTCCCTCCCCTCACCCCTCCCGGATGTGGCCCTCTTTCCCCGCCCCCACCACCTGGGGCATAAAATCCCACTGCAGGTGAGACACACCCTCTTTGCTGCTTGGGTGGTCGCCTGCGCCAGAGTGACCTGTCCCACACGAATAAACTGGACACTTTGACCCACGTGGCAGGGAGCGCTTCTCGTCTCTTATCTCGTTCATGCGGTTCTGTGTCGGCTTGGGTCCTGAGTGAGCTGAATCATATAAGCCCAGAGATCTACAGATACTGCAGGTGGCGCCCACATGTTCGTCGCTCACGACGGCCACGAAGTAGCTGGTAATTTCATGCATGGATTACAGTAGCTTTTTGACCTCCACCTTCCCCTGTCTTCTTCGTTGCGTTTTTGCGGGCAAAGAACGTGTGGGGGCAGAGTCGGGACCCCGCTGCACCCACAGTGTAATAAGTAACAATACATTTGTTCATTAATAGCTAGATAATTTAAATTATAAAACAATAGCTAAATAGCTCTTGTTTAGCAGGATACCTATGCAGCCACGTATGGGAAAACTTTTAAGGAATTGCTTGGGTTACAAACCCCCCCTTGTAACCAGATACAGCTACATCTGGTAACAATTACTAACCTCACTAGAATTGCTTGGTCCGCAAAATTCCACCCCATAGATATAGGAGACTTTCTGAAACACATATGGTAACAATTATTAACCTTGCAAGAATTGCTTAGCTTGCAGAATTTAGACTTATAGATATGCCTTATAAGGAAAGCGGAAAAAAGAGGAAGACTTGGGGCCTTCATCCCACGACCACCAGAAGGCAGAAAAAGACCCCTAGCAACCGGAGGAGCAAGCGCAGAAGACGGACCACGTCATCCAGGAATCCGGAGAAAAAGGACAATAAAAAGCGAACTTTAAAGGGGGAAAGGCGCGCGCCTAAGAGGAGCAGAGACTCCTGGCCGCCCAGCGCTGAATCTTGCTTATTCTTGCTTGCATAATAATAAAGATAATTGTACGGTTCCTAAATTTGGTTGATTCGTTTATCACACACAGCGGGCCGATTCCAGGATGGGGACTTCGTTTCAGCTGTTCCAGCCAGTCACGTCCCCGCGCGGGGTGAGTATTACCCGCGCGGCTTAGTGGGACCCCGGGGGGGCCCTCACAGGGTGGGGGTGCACTCCCGTTGCAGGGAAACATATGGCCCTGAACGGATTGCGTTTTTCCGCGCGGCAGCCTGGGCGGGGCGGCTCTGGCCCTCCGCCGGTCCCTGTGCACTGTTTGGGAGGTTGTGTGTTTCCGGCGGCGTGCTCCCACGCCACGGGGCTCGCGGGAGCCGCGGTACCATTGCGGGCGGCGCGATTTAGCAGCGCGGGCAGTTTTCGCGGTGAACCCGGGGCTGCGCGCGGTTTCCGATGCTGCGGCAGCGCGAGCGGCGGCAAAGTGTCTGCGGCTGGCGTTTTAGCCTGGAGCGGACGCGCTGGGGCAGCGGCGGACCCCGCTGAGCGGTGCGGACTGAAATAAACAGGGCCAGGAGACTTCTTCTCCTTTATAATGCCTTTATTAAAAGTGATCAGCTCAGGATTGGGCGGCCCGGCAGGGCTGCAGTCCCCGTCGTGTCTCCTAGGGCGACTCAGAGGAGGAGGATATGCGCAGCTCTGTCCACTAGGGGCAGAGCCGGGGATCCAGTCCTCGTGGGAGCCGTAGGGCGTGATGTCCCCGTGAGATGTTGCTTTCCCTGGCTCGGTCTCGTCTGGTCCCGGCGTTGGGACCACTCCCTGCTCAGGGCGAGAGGGGCTCCGAAGGTGTTCAGCATCTCTGCAGGCTCAGCACTCGGCTCCTCATGTCCAGACACCACTTTAGTCTCTCAGTTCTTATTTGGCTCGTTGTTTTTGGGGTTTTCTCTTTGCATTTCAAGTCGGGGTCCCACAAAGCATTCTGGACTTTGGAGTCACTTTGCATAACCCCCCCCACCCTCTCAGGTGTCTTCCCTATGCTGTAAGAGAGCACAGCCTCGGGGAAGGGCCATCTACCCCACCCAGCCAGGTTTTTTACTAATACAAAAGAGGAGATAAGCCTTAACGACCCGGTATTACAATAACAAAGCACTAAGAATCCTGTCAGAGCCTGAGACTTGGCTGCGTCCCTGCAACTCTTTCTCACAAAAAAATATTAACTGAATTTTTGTTCATAACACGGACCCGCTCCAGTCCCTCACACGGCGGCCACGTGGGGGTGCCGGCAGCTGTTGTTCGCCATTTTAAAACCCGCGCGGTCTCTTACGCAAGTAATTTCGTCTCTCCCCGGAGAGGCGGGGGGGAGGAGGCTGCCCGGTTTTTCCCGGATTAGCTGTGGACTCAGTGCTTTCAGTTTTGTTTGTACTGGCTGTAAAGGACGGTAGATTTGAGTGCTGCAGAGAGCAAACATGGGTGCTAAGTTTTCTGCGGCACAGAGAAGCATTTATAGCCTAATTTTAGAAACCCTAAGTAGTGGAAATGTTACGGTCTCCAAAGCAGTCTTAAAACGGTTAGTTCACTGGATATCTTCTCACTTCCCTCAGTTTACCCAGCACAATGTTTACTCTGTCTCTACCTGGAATAAAATAGGGGCCTTACTAACAGCTAAAGCTGAGCAGGGAGATGGGACAGTTTCTCAGTTTATCCCTGTGTTCCTGGTAATTCGGAAAGAAGTCCTGAAGACGGATTTGAAAGGACAGTCAGATGCATTCTCCCCTCCTGTAGCTTCCCCTACCTCTCCTCCCAAACCCTCTGCCCCTGAACCGAGAGAGACGAGCAAGATCTCTTGGCAGTCCCAGGGTACCTGGAACTGCCAATGCTCTCCTGAGCCTCCGCCTCTCCCCCAGTATCCTGGCCCCGGCAGCTGTGCACCAGCTGACAGAGCATCTTCCCTGCACCCCTCTAACCTAATCCCTGTTACCCCTTTTCCGTGTTCAACCCCCCCATGCCCAAAATGGCGGCAGCCACGTGTTTCAGCCTTCCACTTACCCTTCTTCTCCCCACAATCCTTTTCGCACACCTATCCCCTCCCCCAACCCCTTTCCGGTCCCACAACCCCATCCTTCTCTTGGATGCTCCTCCCCCTCCCTTCGTGTCTCCGCCCCCCATTGCATCATCCTGTGACTCCGCCCCTGTTTCCCACGGTTGCCCTGCCCCCCTGCCTGCTCTCCAAGCCCCCTTGCCCGGGACCCACGAAGGTGGGGCCGAGGCCTGGGGGGGTGGGCCCCTGCCCAGTTATGGGGGTGGGGCAGGAAGAGGGCACATCCCTCCTCCCAGGTACCAAGCCACCGGGGTGGGAGGGGCAGAGGGAGGGGGTGGTCCCCTTCCCAGTTCCCAAGGCAGTGGGGCTGGGGGAGGGGGTGGTCCTCCTGCCGGGTCCCATGGGGGTGGGGCTGAAGGGACAAAGCCTAGGGTCCAAATCAGGGAGGAAGAAGTCATCCCCATGGTGGCCCCTGTTCAGTACACGGGTGGTAGGACCGGTCCTAGAACTTACCAGCCCTTCTCATATCACTCAAAGCATGAATTATGTAAAAGTCAGTTGGAATTTGGGAGAAATAGTGAAATTTTTAGAAGCATGATGAAAGCTACATTAACATCCCTTGAATTTGTTCCTGCTGATATCGTAGATCTTTTCCGGTGTCAGCTTACCCAGTCAGAGTTTGATCTATGGGAAAGCTCCTGGAAGAGATCTCTCAGGGATCTCATGGAAGAACTTAAACAAACCTCTCAAGGTGCAAAAGATTTAGAAAATAATAACATTACTTACGAACATCTGTGTGGCGAAGGGGAGTGGGCTAAGCCTGAGGACCAAGCTCGGGTGTTATCAAAATTCATGCTAGATAATATTTCAAACGCTGCAGATAAAGCTTTTAACCAGCTACCAACTGCTGAAGCTAGTGGTAGTTTCCTTGACATTAAACAGTCTCCTTCAGAAAGTTTCTTGCAGTTTGTCGACTGGCTCCGTGCACAGGTTGAGAGACAAGTACGGGACCCCAAGACACAGATGGAGATAGTGAAAGAGATGGCGCAGAGGAATGTCAGTGAAGTCTGCAGCAGGGTGCTCCTGGGACTGCCTCTCAACCCCCTGCCTACACTGGCATAGATGATGGAATCCTGTGCTAGGAAGGCGGAACTGTTTGCTGCAGGGGAAGTGTGGTCAAGGCCGACAGACCCAGAGACAGTGGCAGCTGCCAGGAGTGAGGAGGCCACAGATGTCACCAGAACAACTTCAATATGTCATTTGCTTCATATGCTTCACTTTGCACAGGACTGCCCCCAAAACCAGCAACTAAAGACACCCTTCACACCAAAAAACCCTGATGCCAGCGCCCACCCGACCGGCACCACGACATAAATGCAGCAGGCTTCCCTGAAGGGGAAACCTCCCTCAAAACAGAAAAGGCGGAGGAAGGGAAGCAGGGTGTGGGAACACAAAATAAGCATTTACAGGATAAAATCTGGTGGTCTCACAAGCGTTTCAAGCTTGTGACCGCCAAAGCTTTTGCTTTCAGGTCTACCCAGTGGACAGTCATTGGAGTGGACCTGTCAGAGGACTTGCAGAACTTGACAAAAGATCGCACAAGATTGGACAGTGCGTACTTTGTTATTGGGGACACTGCACACACACCCATGGAGATTGAGGTGGCTCCCATGACCATCAAAGGGGACATACCTAACCACATTCTCCTGGCGTACTGTCCACAGCCACCCTTCTATTTGGCCAAGGGGCAAATCATCGCCCAGGCCATTCCTGTTCCAGTGGAAATTTCAGTAGATGACAAGGCACCAGGTGTATACTCGGCAGAAGTGGTTGGCGAGGACAAAGCCATTATGGGATGCAACCTAATGCGTGGATGTACAAGTTTAGGGCAAATTTGTTAAAGAATCTGCAAAGGAGGGCCCCTCCAGAAAGCGAAACCCACACGGCCCCTCCCCCCAACCGGTTCGGGAAAAAATTCCTCGGAGAGAGGTGGAAAGAACCTGTTTATTTGACTGGCCCCGCACCCCCCAGCACACAAAATGAACAATACCCGATGACACCGCTCTGAGAAAGATGGCAAAATCAGAAAGTCTCTTTCGGGGGTGGTTGCTCTGTTCTCAGTCCCTCCGGCGCTGGGCCAGCCGCTGCAGCCGAACCCTTGGTGTTCCCGGGTCCCAGTCCGGAGCAGGTTCGAGATGGTCACAGGAACAGGAGAGGAGAAACAGTCCAGGAAGCAATGTGGACTGTTTGGCTAAACTAACTAATAAGCAGAGGCAAAGCAGAGCAGAAGCAAGAGCAGAAAAAGAGAGCAAGCAAAAGCAGCAAGCCCAAAGCTGGAAGTAAAAAAATACAGCTCTGTGTACCGCTTGTCTCTGTGTCCTGATAAGAGAAACCCAAACAAAACTTCCACTCTTCAGTGCCGGTCTTAAAGGCACAGAACAGATGAATGGGGATATACAAGCATCATAACGTCACCCCAGGACAGTGGAACAGAACACCTCCACGTGGAATGGTTGCTTGACACAGGGACAGATGTGACAATCATACCTGAAATGTTGTGCCTGTTACACTGGGATTTGCTGCCCACGGCTGGTCAAATCCAAGGTGTAGGAGGATTCGCATTGGCAAAGATATCAAAAAGCATGGTGCAAATTGAGGGACCAGGCGGAAAATTGGCCAGTGTCCGTCCATTTGTTACTAATTACAAAGCTCCCTAGTGGGGTAGAGACACCATGTTGCAGTGGGGGGATCAAATTGGTCATCCCTAAGACACCCCACAAGTTAACATGGCTGAAAAATGATCCAGTCTGGGTAAAACAGTGGCCACTAAGTCATGAAAAGACAGAGGCGCTCGAGGAGCTTGTGGCAGAACAATTGGCTAAAGGACACATTGAAGAGACAACTAGCTGCTGGAATTCCCCGGTCTTTGTAATAAAAAAGCCAGGGAAGGATAAGTGGCGGCTCCTCCATGATTTAAGAGAAATAAACAAGATAATTGTGGTCATGGAGTCTCTCCAACCAGGGATGCCCTCCCCAACGATGCTCCCCCAAAATTGGCAATTGGCTGTCCTAGACATCAAGGACTGTTTCTTCCATATCCCCCTACACCCGGAGGATGCACCACGGTTTGCCTTCTCGGTTCCCACCACCAATCGAAAAGCCCCAATGAAGTGCTACCACTGGAAAGTATTGACTCAAGGGTGAAATGCAGTCCATCCATCTGCCAGGGGTACCTGGCTTCATTGCTGTCCCCAGTGCACACGCAGAAAAAGGAGGCAATCATCCTACACTACATGGATGATGTGCTTGTGTGTGCCCCCGATGACATAATACTCCAAGACACACTTGGCCTAGTGGGTAAAGTTTTAACCTCTGCTGGATTCCAACTGCAGGAAGACAAGGTTCAGAGAATGCCACCTTGGAATTACCTGGGCTTGCAAATCACTGAGCAGACCTTTGTTCTGCAAAAATTAGAAATTAGGACTGATCCCAAAACCCTGGCAGATCTCCATTCCTTGTGTGGGTCTTTGAACTGGCTCAGGCAGGCCTTGGCTAGGTCTCACTAACAGGGACGTAGCTCCCCTTCTTAATTTACTGAAGGGAGAGAGAGAGCTAGCCTCTCCCAGGGAGCTGACCCCAGAGGCAAAAACCGCCCTCCAAAAAGTGCAGGAGGCTTTGGCCGAGAGGTAGGCTCATCGCTATAAGCCTCAGCTGTCTTTTGAGTTCATTGTTTTGGGCAAGTTACCACACATACATGGGCTGATATTCCAGTGGTTTGAAATACAAAAAGATCCACTTCTAATCATAGAGTGGGTTTTCCTCTCCTATCAGCGATCCAAAACCATCACATAGCCACAGGAGTATTGGAATAAGAATCCCAATATAACCAGTTAGATGGTGCCTGGGCCAGTTCTGACCCTCGCTGCTGGGCCAAAGGCAGCACTGTGGTGTTTTACCCCAGAGATACCTTTGGCTGCTGGAGAGTGCAGCGGGGCACAGGCACAAGTCCAGGCTTGTCAGGACTCCGTTTACCTCAGGAGAGAGAGCTTCTGGCGATGGTGAAGAGAAAATAGGAGTGGATTCTGCTGGAGGGTTGCCAGATATTTATTCCATGGTTACAGAGGTCTGCACCGGGGCAACTGCTGCTAACAGAATACCGGCCGCATGGTCTCATTAACCTTATAAGCTCGGGGACAGGGGAAGGGGAGGGGACAGGTGAGTTACCAACCAGGTGAGAGGGGCAGGGTCTCAAGGGAGGATGACACTTAGACAGGCCAATGACCTCTGGGCATAGGGGCATCTTTTGAATCTGACTAACCACACGACGCCTTGCTGGAATCTTAAACCTGATTGACAGGGCTCACTCAGCAAGGGGGCGAGGGGGCAGGGAGAGAGGCATAGGCACACCTGGTAAGGGACCCGAAAGTTTAAAACAGGACATTGCAACACACCGCAACGCAGGAGCTAATAGCTCAGCTAGTCTGGAAGGCCAGGCTAAGATTGCGTGAGCTGGCCGGTTGTGACTTTGAGTGTATTCACCTTCCAGTCCACCTTTCTAAGGACAGAAAGAGCGCTCCAAGAGGTTAACCATAAAGAGGTTCGAGGACCTGCTCCAGAGCAGTGCCAGTCTCCAGCTATCCCTGGACAGCTACACTGGACAGGTATCAGTCCAAGCCCCGTCACACAAGCTGTTCAACGAGGAATTCCACCTCATTGCTCCTGAGAAAAGGAGTCGTAGGCCACTCAAGGCGCTTACAGTGTACACTGATGCGTCTGGAGCATCCCACAAGTCGGTGATGACTTGGAGAAATCCCCAGACCCAGCATTGGGAAGCTGATGTTGAGTTTGTGGAGGGGTCGCCCCAGATTGCTGAGCTAGCTGCAGTCGTAAGAGCCTTTGAGAAGTTCTCGGAGCCAATTAATTTGCTTACCGATTCAGCCTATGTGGCAGGGGTGGTGTCCAGGGTGGAGCAGGCAGTCCTCAAGGAGATTGAGGATAGGCATCTCCACAGATTGCTCTCAAGACTAATTCATTTGGTTTCGCAGCAGGAGCACCCTTTCTATGTGATGCACATGAGGTCGTACACCGATCTGCCAGGCGAGATCGCAGAAGGTAATCGCAAAGCAGATGCCCTTGCCGCTCCAGCAGAAATGGCACGCCTTCCAGACATCTTTCAACAGGCAAAGCTAAGTCACTAGCAATACCATCAAAATGTTCCAGGTCTAATCCATCAGTTCCAGTTAACACGCAGTCAGGCTCGAGCCATTATGGCCACCTGTCCCAATTGCCAGCTTCAGGCAGTGCCATCCCTGGGTGTCGGGGTTAACCCCCGAGGCCTTGGGAGCTGTGAAGTGTGGCAGAGAGACATCACACACATTCCCAGTTTTGGTCGCATGAAATACATACACGTCAGCGTAGACACATACTCAGGTGTGGTTTATGCCTCTGCCCATGCAGGGGAAAGGGCTGCGCATGCCAAACAACACTTGCTGCAAGCCTTTTCAGTATTGGGGGTCCCTAGGGAAATTAAAACTGACAGTGGCCCAGCGTATGCCTCCAAGGAGTTCCTAGAGTTTGTCCAGCAGTGGAGAGTGGAGCATAAGACAGGCATTCCCCACTCCCCCACAGGTCAAGCTGTGATTCGAGTGTGCCCACCATACACTCAAAGAGGTCCTGGCTAGGCAGAGTAATTCTGCAGCGTGGATGACTCCACAACCAAAGGTCTGCAAAGCCCTATTTACCATTAATTTTCTGAATTGTTCATTTGAAAACATGAATCCTCCAGTAATACGTCATTTCAATAATAACAACCGGTTTAAGTTGTCACAGTGTCCACGAGTTCTCATTAAGGACCCAGAAACTTGGAAAACCAAGGGTCCTTATGAGATTGTCACCTGAGGGCGTGGTTACGCGTGTGTATCCACCCCCTCAGGCCCTCAATGGATACCCCAAAAGTGGGTAAAACCTTTCGTCCCCAAAAATCCAGCTCCAGCAGACGGGGATAAGAAGCAAGCAGCTGTCGCTTCCAAGAGAAGACGCCGCCGGAAAAAGAAGGAAGAATCTTCCTAAGAGAGTTAGCTACATTCCGGCAGACCCATGAACTTGTATGTGTTTGGGTTTTTTTTACAAAAATGTTTGTTTTCCTTTGTAGAACAGAAAATCTACCTCCTACCTAACCTCACGATGAGCCCTGTCCGAGTTGTCATCCTGTTCATGCTGAGCAGTCTCACAGCTGCGTGGATCGTTCCTCAGCCACGCCAGAACATCTGGGTGACCCTGGCACAGATGCTCCAACAGGAAAATATATGCTTGTCCACAGCAGCAGCAAAAGACCCCATGTCTACCTGCCTGGTAGGGATTCCATTGCAAGCTAGAGAGTTCACAGACAATGTAAATACACCTATACCTCACCCAAGTCCCAGACCAAATCACACAACCACACAAAATCCATCACCAACGAGCTGTAACAATGAAAAACCCCATAGAGGAGTGGCTGCCAAAGCTACCCAGAGCAGCTCAGGAGCCTCAAGAGTTAGAGCTGTTGGGCTCCTCCCCTGCACCATACTGCATACACTTATTCTTTATCCCACGTTCCAACACCAAACCTTTTAACAACATTAAACAGTACCGAGAGGAATTCACTGCCAATAGGTGGTGTAAAGTTTTAAGCCATGTTGCAGCAGACAATCCAGACCATTCACATCCCAAGAGCCTCCCCAAAGGTTTGTTTTTAATCTGTGGAGACTGGGCATGGGCAGGAATCCCTTCTCAGCTTTTAGGAGGGCCATGTACCATTGGGCGGTTGTCCCTGTTGGCACCCAACCAAACCATGATTGGCGAGTGGACTCATAAGAACAATTCAGTCAGCAAAATTCATAAGAGAAGCGTAGACAATTTGGACCCAAATTGGGATGCAGAAATCTTCCATTGGGCCAAGTCAAAAAGAGTTGCTGTATCCCTGTTCCTTCCATGGGTTGCAGCAGCCAAGGCTCTAGGTGAATTGGGCCACCTAGAGTGCTGGGTAGTCAAACAGGCAAACTTGACATCCATGGCCCTCAGCTCCCTCCTAGAAGACGAGGAAATTACCAGGCAGGCCACACTCCCAAAATCATGCAGCCATAGATTTCCTCCTGCTGCTGCATGGACACAAGTGCCAGGAATTTGAAGGACTGTGCTGCCTGAACCTAGCATCAAAAGCACCTAACGTCCACGCAGCTCTCCGAGAAGTTAAAAGCCTGATCAGACGACTCAAGCAGGAATCCGAAGACTGGTTCAGCGGATTGTTCAAGGACTGGGGACTCTCAGGGTGGTGGACCTCTATAATGAGGACAATTTTGTTGTTTTTTGTTGTTCTTTTCCTAATCATGTTAGCATTCGGAATTCTACGTTGCATGCTCTTTAAGGCTATCAATGGTTTGGTCTCCAACACAGCAGAGGTCAACCGCTCAGAGTTTGTGGAGCTAAAGCAAATTGACAAGCCTGCAAACCATGAGTGGTGGACAAATTCATAATCAGCAGCAGAAATAGTCCGACACATTTCTTATGCCCCAGGTGGTGGGGGCGGGGAAAGAGGACCACGGTCAATGGGAGCGACATCCGGGAGGGGTGAGGGGAGGGACCATCCATGGGACAGACCACAAGGCATACAGAACCAGGGGGTTATGTGAGGGGAACCCATATGAAAGGGGGAACATGCCATTCACATGACCCAATAACGTTTTTCCCCAACACCCAGTGTAACTAAATTCCTATTTAATGCAATACAACAGGATGTGGTCCTCCATGGGCTGCAGATGCATCTCTGTTGCCCCATGGACCTCAGTGGACTGCAGGGGGGAGAGCCTGCCTCACCCTGGGCTGCAGGGGAATCTCTGCTCCAGTGCCTGGAACACCTCCTACTCCTCCTTCTTTCCTGACCTTGCTGTCTGCAGTTGTTTCTCTCACATATTCTCACTCTTCGCTCCTGGCTGGTGTTACCCAGCTTCTTCTCCCCTTCTAAAATTTGCTGTCCCAGAGGTGCTACCACCATCACTGATTGGCTCAGCCTTCCAGGTCTGTTTTGGAGCTGGCTGGCACTGACTCTGTCAGACATAATGGAAGCTTCTGGTGTCTTCTCACAGAAGCCACTCCTTCAGCTCCCTTAACCTTGCCATGTAAACCCCATACAATCATAAAGTAGTTGTAGAATACAGGTCTCTTTCTTAAATTCAGTACATTACAAAGTGTCTTAGGAATACAGTGCATGTGCTCTGACCCACAAACACTAGGAATTCACCAATGAAGTCTTAAATGCTCCATTATGCACTATAATTTTTTTTAGAAGCCAGTTTTCTAATAGAGCAGAAAGGAAGATGCTCTGAAAAAAAAAAGCAAGACTTTTATGATTGCTTAATAATTATCGTCAATTTATTTTTCTTGCTTTTCTGACAAAAAGCCACACCAGAAAGTTCATTTTATATTCTTTATTGTATGGCAAAGTTCATTAAAGATGGGGTAGCTTGTAGACAAGATGCTCAAAACTTGTGTCTAGGTAGAGATTGATTAGCAATCTGACTTATTTCGAAGCATAGGCTTGTTAAACTAGGCCACAAAAACAATACTGTGTACAAGCAACAACTGAATAAGAGCTGCAGGTTCAGGAGTTTCCAGATATTACACATCTTAAGATCTCATCAGGAAATAAAAATAAAATCAAATAAAAGCAGTCACAATATAAAATAACAGTTCCATGTAGCTTTTCCAAGTTTTAATTTTATTCACAAGGTGTCACTTAGTTCAGTTTGCCTCATTCTTTGAAGCTTCATCAAAGTTTTCAACAAGATCTAGAAAAAGAAAAATATTGAAATTCAAGTCTGAGCTACTTCAGCTTTGCCAATTCCTTCGCATTCCCCCCCCCCTCAAAAAAAAAAAAAAAAAGTTCCAGGTCATATTAAGTGGTTACATGGTAAACAAAATAAAATCAGCTTATAAAGTACAAACTAAACAACATTTATGGGTTTCATGGTTCATTCTTCTTGTTCAAACAACTAAGTTTGAAATACTTTATTATAGAGCACAATTTTAGGAGCATTTAACTTCACCATATCCACAACAGAGCAGTGATATTGAAAAGGCAGTTTCTTAGCAGTCTTCTTATTGACTATTAAAAAATTATCTTAGCCATAGCTATTATTCCTATGTGGGAAAAATATACTAGCTCAAACCAATGATCCATCTAAGTCTCATATGGTATCTGAAAACAATGCTCACAGAAATTCTATAAAAGAATCACAGAATGGCCTGAGTTGGAAGGGACCTTAAAGATCATCTCATTCCAACCCAGACATGGGCAGGGACACCTTTTACTAGACCAAGCCCCTTCCAACCTGGATTTGAACACTTCCAGGGATGGGGCAGCTACAGCTCCTCTGGGTAAGCTGTGCCAGTGCCTCACCACCCTCCCAGTAAAGAATTTCTTCCTAATCACAGAATTACAGAATCATTCAGGTTGATAAAGACTTCCAAGATCATTGGGTCCAGCCTTTGACTGAACACTACCTTGCCAACTAGACCAGAGCACTAAGTGCCACATGCAGTCATTTCTTGAACACTTCTAGGGATGGGGACTCCACCAGTTCCCTGGGCAGTCTGTTTCAATGCTTAACCACTCTTTCTGTGAAGAAATTCTTCCTGATGTTCAACCTGAACCTCCCTTGGCACAGCTTAATGCCGTTTCCTCTCATCCTGTCACTCGTTACCTGGGAGAAAATGCAAACTCCCACCTTGCTAGAACCTCCTTTCAGATAGTTGTAGAGTGATAAGGTCTCCCCTGAGCCTCCTTTTCACCAGGCTGAGCCCTCTCAGCTCCCTCAGCCCACTGCTCATAGGACTTGTGTTTTAGATCCTTCCCCAGCTCTATTGCCTTTTTCTGGATACACTCCAGCACCTTAAAGTCTTTCTTGGAGGGGTTGAAAACCAGACAGTATTCAAGGTGCAGCCTCACCAATACCAAGTATGGAGGGACAATATCTAAATAGTATCTAATTAATATCTAATGCATATCTACCCTCTTTCAGTTTAAAGCTGTTCCCCCTTATCCTGTCACTCCATGCCCTTGTAAAAAGTCCCTCTCCAGCTCTCTTGCAGCCCCTCTTCAGGTACTGAAAGGAATGACCAGTCAATACTCTTACTGTCCTTGGCCCAATCTTATACTACATATATTATGTCTCAGCAAAATTCACTTCATTTCCTCCACTGCATGCATGTTCTTACCTGGAACTTCATCATCATCATCATCATCACCACCAGTAGCAAGTGGTGCTTTTCCATCGATAGCTGCAAGAGTAAGCAGTTCAAAAGCATCAGTCAAGCTCACCATAAGCATCTTGATTACAAAGGTGTGTTGCTTTTTGAAAATATTATCAAAGAGTCTGAACTAAATTTCAATTCTCTATCCAGTTCCCCTGCTAAATAAAAATCTACAACTAATTGTATGTTACTAATAATGCTCAAACAAACCAGCTGAAAAATGAGAAGATTCATGTCAAACAAGTTTACTGCTCACCATCTTGGTTCTAGATATATAGAGTGCTTTGTGTGGTAATAATTTTCAGCTAAAAGCAAAGAGACCAATTTTACCAATTTCTCTTAAAAGCAGCTTGGTTTATTGATTACTCAGTGGTTCTTGAGGCTTATATATTTTACAGCATTAGCAAGTTATAAGGAAATCTTAGGATCTTATGATCCTAGGCCTTCAAGAAAACTAAGATGCAATTGTGAAGCTGCAAGTAGACACATGACTAGAGACGATTAAAGATATTGTTCCCTGGCAAAGCCAGAGGAATATGGAACTGGATACACAATTTTATACTTCAGTGATTAAGGTAACCACATGTCCTGGTCCACATCTCTACTGACTCAGTAATTTCTTAACTATTCCCATTACATTTGCCAGTGCTAGTGAGACTTAACCCTGTCCATTGTAGTAGACCAATGAGCATCTGTGAAACTGAAGCAGTATAATGCTAAAAATAGATATCTCAAGTCCTGAGGTGTTTGTGCCACTACTTTTACTGCTATTCTTAACTACTACCTTAAGAATATGAGACAGCTTAGCCCATGACCGCCATTAAATCCTAATTAATCCTTCTCCATTTTCAAGAAAAGCGTGAGCAAAGAGATAGGCTTATACTAGACTTCTGAAATTGCTGCATCCCAATATCTAGAAAACGAAAATAGATGAATGCATAAACTTTGTTCTGAAAGGGTTTCAGGGCAAGGTCACCACTGTCAGTGACCCATGGAGGTCCATGGTGGAACAGAGATCCACCTGCAGCCTGTGGAGGGCCCCACACCAAAGCAGGTAAATGCCCGAAGGAAGCTGTGACCTCTTGGGAAGCCCGCACTGGAGCAGGCTCCTGGCAGGATCTGCAAAGAGAGGATCCCATGCTGGAGCAGGTTTGCTGGCAGGACCTGTGACCCCATGGGGGAACCATGCTGGAAAAGCCTGTTCCTGAAGGACTATACCCCATGGAAAGGATGCTGGGGCAGGGGAAGAGTGAGGAGAAAGGAGTGGTAGAGACACAGCATTAGGAATTTAGCACAACCTCCATTCCCCCTTCCCCTATGTCACTCAGGGGTAGAAGAGTTGGAAGTGAATTTAAGCCCAGGAAGAAGGGAAGGGGGAGTGGGGAAGGGGTTTTAAGATTTGTTCCTATTTCTTATTATCCTACTCAATTTGATTGGTAATACATTCAATTAATTTACCCAAGTTGAGTCTGTTTTGCCCATAATGGCAATTGGTGAGTGATCTCCCCCTGTCCTTATCTCAACCCACCAGTCTTTTATGGTATCTTCTCCCCATCTTGCTGATGGATCGGACTGAGAGTACATCTTGGTGGGTACCTGGCAGTCAGTCAGCCAAAGTCAACCCACCACAGCAATCTGCAGGCAAGCTTAATGTGGCAGCATTTAGCCAGGCTTTTAGCACAGTTGAAAAATGCGCAAGCTATGGCTAAACCCTATAAATTCCTGCAACTGCATTTGTTGCCTTTAAGATACACCTAGCTTATCTTAAGCATTATAACCTAAAGAGCTCTGTCCTAGGGTGATGTTATGATGCTTGTGTGGAGAAATAGCTACGTGACAAGAACCCAGCTAATCTGAGTTTCTGCACCTGCAAAAAACAGTGTCCTTGAGCATGGCTGTGGTACGATAACAAGCAGTGAGAGAGACATGAGAAAAAGAAATGTAAGTTTTAAAGAATGAAGAAGAGCTGATATTGTAGTATAACCAATAGACTGCTTAGCTTACAGAATATGCATGAGCTTATTACTTGTTGTAAATAAATGTAAGGTGCTCTCAACAATAAACGGAGCTTGCTGATTTTCATATTGAGGGTCCCGAGCCTCCCTGTGCTGCGACATGCTTGTATCCCAAATCATCTGTTCTGTTTATGCTGGATATTATATTCTGTGCCTTCAAGATTGGCTCTGACAGTGAAGGTGGGAAGAGGAAGAAGCACGGAGTTTCGTTATCAGCTGCACTCTCCCCCACAGTCTGCTGGAACACAGAACTCCACTGTTGTTGTCTGGGCATGGACGGGGCAGAACACAGTGCTCCTTTTGCTTTTTAGTTAGCTTAGCTAGCTGAGGCAGTCCGAATTTTCCCTGGACTGTTTTTCTTTCCCTTTTCTTGGAACCGTTCAAACCTGCTCTGGACTGGGATCCGGGGAAACAGCGAGAGCTCGCACTTTGTAGCCCACCAGGGCCTACTCTGGGCAGCAGCCTTTCCCAGTGCCGGAGGGACTGATAACAGAGCGACCACCCCCAGGAGAGACTTTCTGAATCTGTTATCTCTTCAGAGAGGTGAATGAGTTTTGTCATCTGGTATTGTTCATTTTTTGTGCTGGGGAGTGCTTTGCCTGTTAAATAAACAGGTTTTCTTCCATTTCTACCCGAGGAAATTCTTCCTGAACTGGTTGAGGGGAGGGGCCATGTGGGCTTGTGTCCTGGGGTGACGTTACGATTCTTGTATCCCCATTCATCTGTTCTGTGCCTTTAAGACTGGCTCTGAAGAGTGGAAGTTTTGTTTGGGTTTCTCTTATCAGGACACAGAGACAAGCGGTACACAGGGCTGTTTTTTCACTTCTGGCTTGCTTGCTGCTTTTGCTTGCTCTCTTTTTCTGCTCTTGCTTCTGCTCTGCTTTCGCCTCTGCTTATTAGCTAAAACAGTCCACATTGCTTCCTGGACTGTTTCTCCTCTCCTGTTTCTGTGACCATCTCGAACCTGCTCCGGACTGGGACCCGGGAACACCGAAGGTTCGGCTGCAGCGGCTGGCCCAGCGCCGGAGGGACTGAGAACAGAGCAACCACCCCCGAAAGAGACTTTCTGATTTTGCCATCTTTCTCAGAGCGGTGTCATCGGGTATTGTTCATTTTGTGTGCTGGGGGGTGCTGGGCCAGTCAAATAAACAGGTTCTTTCCACCTCTCTCCAAGGAATTTTTTCCCGAACCGGCTGGGGGGAGGGGTCGTGTGGGTTTCACTTTCTGGAGGGGCCCTCCTTTGCAGATTCTTTAACAAATTTGCCCTAAACCAGGACAGGCTCAAAGAACAGTTGCTTCCAAAAATGCACCACAAAAGCAGCATGCCGAGCTACTCTGCATATGTGGTATGATGTCTATCGTTAACAGGCATCATAACATTCCCACTGTATCCAAAAAGGCTTTTGTTTAAAAGGGTTATGTTTCTTTGCTTACATAAAATGACAAGGTTTCAAGTAGATGTGCATCCTCCTAGAAAATATACTAGTGCATTTTTGTGCATTAATACATATATTTTGAAGCCACAAGTCCCCCTTGGAATTTAACTTACAGTCTGCTAACATGGTTTATCAAATATACTCTATTTCTTAATGAGAATGGAAAGCTACAGAAGTGAGACATAACTGAAAAAGAAAAGGTAAAAGCCATTCCATATTTTGAAACAAATCAATTTACAAGGTACAAATAATTTCAATGCTTTATATGTGGAGCAAATATAATGGGAGTAGAGGATCTGTCTATTCTACAAATGTGAGCAGGCTGACACACTAAAGCAGAATGATAATCCATCTAGTCTACAGTTCCTGACAGAGGTCTGCCTAGACACCAGTGTAGATGCACATGAGGTCACATCTAAGGAAGTCTGAATTTTGTATGCTGGTGCAAGAAGAGAACTCAGTGAATCCTGGAACCCATAGGCTACTCCAGTGTAGTAAACCCCTCAGGTTTAGCCAGGGCCCCTTGGAGAATCTGAATGCTGACACAGCAGCAAAGAAGTTTCCTGTCTCCAGGGACATCCGCCTTATACCCTATCCCTATAACCATGTAAGGCAATATTGTGTTAACCCTACTATTGGTCACTTATGGTCACTCTAACACCTTTGCCATTGGTCAGGATTGGATCCGGGCCAAGGGTATAAAAGTAGCATACTGTACCCCTACTAACTCGGAAGAAGAAGAGCTGAGACCCTTCACGGACCCTCCAATAAAGCCATACATGTGGAACAGCCGGTGTCGTCTTCTTCTCCTCTCTAGACCGTCTGCTGGAGCCTTAAGCCAAGGGAAAAAGCTACCTAGCAAGCAAAGCTGAAATCACAAGAGCTGCCTAATCACTAAGAGCTGAATATTCCCTGCTTGCTAAGGGGCTGTCCCGCGGCCTTGGTCTGAGAGCGAGCTGGCTTCTGGCACCCAGTCCCCTTGGGGGCTGAGCTCTGGAGCTGTGAAAGCTTGCCCCAGGATAAGACCAAGCAAGGCTCATTTACTCCAGCTTCTACCAACAGTAAAAACCTTCATAAAACATCTTTAAGGCTATCACTCTTGGGTAGGAATTACTGGAGCATGAAATGCTACAGATGTGCATGGGGATTTTTTATCCGAATGCCACTCCCAACATATACTAATGGCAAACCCTGACTGCATGAGCCAGCTATAATGGTTTTACTCTACTCAGAAACTTCCCTAAACCAGAAAGAACTGTACCATCTCCTGATGCTTAACATTAAAAGGTGTAAGTCAGCCAGAAGGGGAATAAATTAATTTTCATGGGGCTCAAGGAACCAAGCAGGGCAAGAGTGTCCTGGGTAATAAGCCAGCTGGACTTATAAACAGAGCTTTAAACTAGATTTACTGGAGGAAGGACATGGTTTTCTAGGCACTTGAGAAGAGCCAGGGCTGCCAAGGCATGAGGAATAAACAGAAAACACCTGTGAATTGCCTCAAGGGAATTAGGGTGAGCTCCTCTAAAAAGGGGATGTGGCTGACAGCCCAGCTGAAGTGCTTCTGTACCTGTGTATGCAGCATGGGAAACAAACAGGAGGAGCTGGAAACAGCTGCCCAGATGGAAAACCATGACCTGATTGCTATCACAGAAATTTGGTGGGATGAATTGCATGATTAGAGTGCTATGATTGATGGCTACAAACTATTCAGAAGGGACAGACAAGGAAGGAGAGGTGAGGGAGTTGCTATCTATGCCAAAACCAGGATTGATTGCATGAAGTGATCTTTGAAGAACAGCAATATGTAGGTCGAAAGCTTATGGGTGAAAATTAGAGACTAAGTCAAGAAAATAAACTTAGTGGTTCAGCTGCAGCCTTCAAATAAAGATCCCCTTTTATATTACCTCCTTACTAAAAATATCTCGAGTTTCATTTCCAGGTTGAGAAAAAGGCAACAGCAGGAAGCATCATGCTCGCATGCCCTGATCCTGATAGGGATCTTTAACCACCCAGATATCTGCTGGAAAAATGTCACAGTGAATTGCAAGCAGTCCAAGAAATTAGTGGAGTGCTGAAGTGAGTTGACTGTGGCCAGACACCAAGTGCCCACCAAGCTGCTCTATCCCTTCCCTCTTCAGCAGGACCTGAGAGAGGAGAAAATAAGATGGAACAAACTCATGGGTCAAGATAAAGGCAGGTTAATAAAGCAAAAGCAAAGGTCACATGCAAAAGCAAAGGAAGATAAAGATTTATTCTCTACTTCCCATCAACATACGTCTGACCACTTCCTGGGACAAGGGATTCAGTATGTGTAGTAGTTGCTCCAGGAGACAAATATCTTAATGAATGCCCCCTCCTTCCTCCTCCTTTCTCTTAACTTTTATTGCTGAGCAGATGTTAATATCCTTTTGGTCAGTTGGGATCAGCTATCCTGGCTATGTCCCTTCCAAAGATATTTGCCCACCACCAGCCTACTGTTCTTGGTGGGTGAAGAGGGGGTATTGTTGGAGAGACAGCCTCAATGACAAAGCACTGGTATGTGATCAACACCTTTCTAGCTACCAGTACACAGAACTGTGAGAGCTGCTACAGGGAAAGTTAACTCCTTGTCAGCCAGACCCAATACAAGTGCTTTGAGGACAACTTTCTAGTACAGGTGATGAAGAGCCCAACCAGAGGAGAGGCACTGCTGGACCTGTTGCTCACTAATGCGGAAGAACTTGTGGCCTATACCTGAGACATGAAATTCAGATCAGATATTACAAAAAAAAAATAAATTACTGTTAGGGGGGTCAGGCATTGGAATAGGTTGCCCAGCAAGGTGGTAGAGTCACCATCCCTGGAGGTGTTTAAGAGGCATCTGGATCTGGTGCTGGGTGATACGGTTTAGGGGTTACAGTAGTAGTGTTGGGTTAACAGTTGGACTTGATCTTAAAAGGTCTCTTCCAACCTTGATGATTCTATGATTCTGAAGTTTCTTTAACTTATTGGAGAGGTCAAGATTGGAGGCAGCCTGGGCTGCAGCCATAATGCCTGGATAGAATTCTCAATTTTGAGGGGTACTGGATGAGTAAAACAGTAGTCAGGACCCTAAACCTCATAGGGGCAAACTTTCAGCCATTTAGAGCACTATTGCGAGGGATTCCTTGGGAAACTGCCTTCAGAGATAAAAGAGCTGGGAGCTATTTATGTCATGTTTATATCAGATTTCTGCCTTAATTCAAACCACAGGAGTTGTATGACTTGAACAAGTTTCTCCATTCTTTCCCAGCAGCAATGACTTACACCATGACAAACATGCTTGTCAAGTCAAACACAGCCCCACCCTTTCCCAGACAAAAGTACAACTTTATCATAACTATAGCAAAGCTATTATTTGGAACAGTATTATTCCACATATAAAAATGTGATGAAGTGAAAAAAAAATAACAATTGTAGCAGAAGAGTGGCAGGCACATTGATTTGAGGCATCTGTTACAAGCATTTGTCTCTGGGACAGGTGGCATCCAAAACAACAGGGAAGAATTAACATGAATCATAGAAACACAGAATAGTTTAGGTTGGAATGGATCTTAAAGACCACCATGTTCCACCCCCCCTGACATGAACAGGGATACCTTCCACTAGACCAGGTTGCTCCAAGCCCTGTCCAACCTCACCTTGAACACTTCCAGGGACAGGGCAGCCACAGCTTCTCTGGGCAACCCATGCCAGTGCATCACCTCCATCTGAATAAAGAATTTCTTCCTAATATCTAATCTTAACTTGCCCTCTGTTAGTTTAAAACTGTTACCCCTTGTCCTATTATACATTCCCTGATAAATAGCCCCTCCCTTAAATAAATAGTTGTCTCACCTTTTTATAAGAAGAGAGATCTTAACAGGTTCATTTTAAATCCTTCAAGTTTTCTTTCTTTCAAGCCCCACTTCTACCAGAAGGAAACCACACAGCTGACACTAGGAAGGAGGGACCTGAGTTTCATTGGGAAAGCAGTTTACCTCACCTCCTGAACACTACTTCTAGCAGAATTTTTTTCGGTGGGAAGTTGAGAGAAGAGAAGCATCATCAGCTTTAGGAATAGAGTCTATCTTTGCTGGCAGCAAAGCACAGAAAGAAAAACCATTACAATCAAGATCATAACTGCCACAAAAAGCAGAAAGTAAGTAGGAAAACCCTACATGCAGGAACTGAAACATGGTCCTGATGCCTTGCAGTGGCTACCTAGAACAGAGACTAGACAGAGTTAAAAGAAGAAAGTGGGTATTTATTAAAGGCCTTCAATAGATACACCTTGGGCAGTGCAAAAGCCTTGCAGAGACTACCCCCCAGATGGGTGACAGTCATGAGTTTTTCAGACAGATATAAGTTTGGTCTATTTGCATATCAGAGGTTAATTCTCCAATTACAACTTTAGGTAATGAAATCATATTGCTCCGGTTTGCTTCCCCCCCCCCTCCCCCATTCACTTTTTTTTATACTTTTCGGGGCCTGAGGCAGAGGGTGTCCTTGGTTCTCAGGCCTGGAAGGATTGTTTTGTCTGACCAAAATGTGAAGAGAGCTTACTAACACTCTATATGGAGTTCAGAGTTATACACTGTCCAGGTTTAGAGCAAATTTGGGGAAGAATCCCCCCAAAGGAGCTCCGGTGGGAAAAGCAGATCCAATCGGCCCCTCCCCCCAACTGGTCCGGGAGGAAAGAAAAATACCTCCTTGGAGAAAGGTGGAAAAAAAACCCCCTGTTTATTAAACAATAAGACCAAAACAGTATCAAAACAATGAGACCCCTTGCCACTCTAAAAGAGATGACAAACTGAGAAAACCCGGGGTTCAGGCAGCAGCTCACTCAGTCTCTGATCAGTCCCTCAGTGCTGGAATTGTCGCAGGCCAGGCCCGGCCCGGTGGGCCACAGCTGCAGCTGCCGGTGCTCTCCTGGGTGTTCAGTCCAGAGCAGTTCCAAGAGGTCCAAAGAAAAGGGAAAAAAAAACAGTCCAGGGAACTTCTTTGCCTCAGCTAGCTAACACTAATTAAAAAGCAAAAGAAGAGCTCTGTCCTGCTGTCTGTCCGTCTGCAGACAATACAGTCCAGGAGCAGGAATGTGGAGGAGTGAGTGCAGTGTCTGAAAACAAACTGCGCGCTTCTTCTCTCTCCCCCTTCACTCTCTGTAACACTCTTAAAGGTACAAAACTTATTATTATTCAACATAAACAGAATGAGACGATTGGGGATAAAAGCATCATATAGTCAACCCAGGACATACACTAATGCAGTACAGGATCTGAAAAATATAAATGCTAAAAACTTAAGGCATCACTCCCAATATCAACAAGCCTGTCTTCTGCTCCCAAATGTTACCCTGTAGCAGCAGCAGCAGCACCTTTTCCAAACACCAGATACTTAGGTCCCTCCTCTACTTTTCAAACATAGTTTTAGGGAGAAAAAGTGTTCAGGTTATTTTACTAATCTAAGGATAGAATATGAAATTGGTGTATCTAGCTTACTGATCATGCCAGTCCTGTTTGCTACACTGTTCTACAAACACAGAAATTATAATATATTTCCTTACAAATGCTGTATAAATGCCTCTTAGCTATCAAAAAGCCCATGCAAGAAATAATACCTTCACCACACCTGTGAGGGAACAAAGCAGTAGCAAGATGTCTGTCCTCAAGTCCCTCTCCCTATTGTTTATGTTTCCATTAAAAGTGTCAAAACAGACATACCTTCTTTTAAAACCTAACTTTCTCAGAGTAACTCTATCTAGCTTTAATGAACTAGGTATGCCAAAGTATGGTAGCCACAGCAAGTAGTCAACTACCAAGAAATCAAGTCTGGCTACAACTTTCTAGTCCTGGACCAGCTGCAAGATATGCTGAGAAACAGGGGCCTCTGCTTTATTCTGTTATATTCATTGTTGGATTTGAGCTATAAATAAGATTTAAGTGTCTCATTTCTTCAGCATTTTATAATATGCTTGCAGACAGTAAGAGTGCATTGAATTTCACTGCAGCTATTCAAATAAGCCCCATAGCTGCCAGCAGGAAATGCATTCAAGTTTTAACTTACATTGCTTGGGTAGGGCTTCTGCCAATCTTCTCAGGCTAGTCAAACTGTCAGCTCCAAGCTGATTTAAGATGCTAGGAAGCATTTCTGTCAGCTGCTTTGTCTCAGCATGGCCAGTGATAGTGAAAGTGTTAGCAGCCAGGGATGCCTGAACTTTAGGGTTATTGAAATGAATGACTGTTCCTTGGTTGGTGAACATATTAACCTGCAAGGGGAGAAAACAAAACAACACCAGTATTTCAAGCAGTTTAGCACAATTTTTCAATTTAACAGGAAACTAGTTGAAGTTCCTAAAGCTCATTTAAGCACCCATAGATAATTTACAGGCAAGTTTAACATGTTACTTTCAAGGAAATTATGTTTTATACATTTTATACTTCTATAGAGAAAAGCATTTTCCCCTTTTAAACAATTACCTCTTCAATTCCAGAAATATTGTTGACACCCAGTTTCTTCAAAGAAAACTGAAGTTTCTTGTCATCTGCTGTAGCTGTTCTATGAACAACCTTCTTCTTTCTGCGGGCAGTACCCTTTGAAAAAAAAAAAAAAAGGTTATGAATTAATATTTAATTAGCTGTTTGCAAACTCTAATTCTTGTGGCCATATAACTACTCTTCAGCCATCAACTTTGTATGCAAGGTTCTATTTCTGTGTTACAGCACACACAACCCCACTCCAACTGTACTGCAACAGTCTTTTCCTTGCTAAAGCAAGCTGTTCTGGTTTTGCATTAATTGATTTGTAGTGTTATAGATACATATTATAATACTGAATTTTCACAAATATTAAAATGGATTTATATGTGTAGTGGTAAAGTAACTTTGATATAGTTTTTATTTCTGTTATTAATTAAGCTTAGACATAGTAGTGAAATAGCTATGCTTGTGTTAAAATGCCTGCTTGGATGGGATAACATCCAATGAACATAGGATAAGGACACCTGCTACAGATATGCCAACTATCAGCACTCACTGTCTGAAGTAAGTATGGACCAAGGCCCAAACTGGAAGTGATAAAGAGGAGGCAAAACCACAGCCAAAACCCATGCATGTTCTAAAAAGGCAGATCCAAGGAGGGGCCATGTAAAATAGTTCCTGGAAAATGTAAACTAGTTTGGGGAAAAAAGTTTACTATGCATAAGGGTCTATGAATATGCAACAGGCTGATGCGATGAAAAAAGTATTTAAGGGGTAGCCTGAAGATGTGTGGCCTTGGCTGAATGCCAAGATGCACCCAGCCATAATAACCTTTGCTCGATGGTCCTTGTCTCCTATTGTCCTTTATTAAATTTTAAAATTTTCACAGGAGAGTGAACATGTTTTTCACAGTAGTAAAGAGGGAAAAACGTCAGCTACAGAAGTTATTCTCTATGAGGAGCTACTAAGAACTTCCTCTGTGCCTGACAAAACCAGTGAGTAGTTTTGAATATTAGCAACCTGTTAAACCACCTAAAAGACCTGAATCTGCCTCTGTGATATACACATTTAAAGACGAACAAAACCCAAGAATCGCTCTCTTGCTTCCGGCCTTGAAGAGGTAACTGGGTGCCAGTAAGACCGGCCCCGCTCTTCCGCGGCCCAGGCGGGCTGGCTGGGCAAGGCCGGGCCCCAGCGGTGGCCGGGCGGGAGGAGGGGAGGCTGTGGGGCCTCGGGTGAGGCTGGGCCGGGCCGCGGCTGCTAACATCTTGACGACGCTAAAGCCTGCCGCCAGCCCGGGCCAAGTGGGGGCCCACCAGGTCCCGGGAGCAGCTCCGGGTCCCCGTCCCTCCCCCCGCCGCCCCTCCCCAGCGCGGCCAGGCCAACCCACAGCTCAACTGAAATTCTGCCACTACTGAGTTACACCAGAAACTACCAGGCAAAGGGAGGGGAAGCCGTCAGCCCGCAGCGTGCTACTGCTGAGTCCTAGCCTGGCTGCTGAGATCCTAGCTTCCTTCCAGCGCGGCCCCATAGAATCTTCCACCGTAAACAGCTCTAACCACTGCCCGGCAGAGATCACATAGCCCTCCGCAGGCTCTAGGCGAGATTTTAAGTCTTTTAGTGCATAGATGAAACCTACAAATATCAATCCTCTCTCGAGTAAGAAAAAAAAAAAAAAAAGAAGATACATAGAGAACAACATAAGACATGAAAATCAGTGAAGAAAGAGCCAAGTCCCAGATAAAAAGAAAATTAAGAGATGCCTTAGTCTTAAGCTAAAATTCTTTTGATAAA
Organism: Zonotrichia albicollis; assembly: GCF_047830755.1. Classification (NCBI taxonomy): domain Eukaryota; kingdom Metazoa; phylum Chordata; class Aves; order Passeriformes; family Passerellidae; genus Zonotrichia; species Zonotrichia albicollis. The sequence continues at coordinate 2,138,937 of NC_133859.1, forward strand.
GCCATGGTAATGAACTGTAATACACTAAAATATCCCTTTAATTAATGAAAAAGCATGAAGAGAGTGTTCAAACTATAGACATGAGCAAAGGCATCTATGCTAAAGCAAAGCAAGTGTTAAAGTAACTGATTTAAATGAGAAGCTTGAACAGAGATGAGTGATGAAGACCCCTTGCCCTTGTGAAAAATGCGTATTTTATGATTGGCTTTTCGCAAATATTAAAATGAATATTATATGTGTTGTGTTAGAAAGTTATGCTGTATTAATTCTCTTAAGTAGTGTTTTAAATATAGTTTTAGGTTATAACAAAATGTTATAATAGAAACTATGCTATGTAGCATACTTTTTTCCTAAAGAAAGGGCTCACACTGAGATAGCAGCCACAGGACACCTAAATCTTTCAGAGAAAAAGAATTTATTGCCCCATTATCAGGTGAAACTAACTTTTTCCTGCCTCGCTCAGTCAGGAAAACGCCGTTAGGATTAAGAGGAAGAAGTTGATGATGACCAGACAGAATCCTGTGTTTGAATGGAATTTATGCATCATGTATGAGATGTATGAATATGCAACAGGTTATTGTTTTTAAGGGTTAACCCTCTGTTAACGTGTGTCCTTTTTCGGGCTTATGCTGCCCAGAAAAAGGTACCCGGATGTCCGTAACTCTTTGTTTCTATTGTCTCATATTGTCCTAATCCAAACTGTCCAAAATATTATTACTCTAATTATATTGCTATTTTTTATAACCATTTTATTATCATTAAACTTTTTAAAATTTTAAAAATAAGTGATTGGTGTGTTTCACACCCCCAAAGAAATAAAAAACCTCTGTTCCCAGAGATGAAGATGATCTAAAAGACAGATTAAAAAAAACTTTTGCTTTTAAACAGCTCATCCTTAAAATAATACCCCATAAGTTTAATATAACCCATAAAGGCAACTGTGAGAAAGCTGCAAAAGATAGGAAAGACTTCACAATTGCAGATTTCTGGCCAGCTGCTATCTGTAAAAATTAAAAGCCATGAGATAACTGTTTCTTGTGGAAAAGTCTCCACAGCACAGTGAGAAAGACTCCTCTCCCTAAGTAAACTAAAGAAAAATTACTTGAACAATAGTAAACGGACTAAAAATACCAAATTTATCTCTTTATACTGCCAGTAGGAAAGAAAAGAGAGTGAGAAAGAAATGTTCTGAAGATTTTTTGATTCTTATTATTCTTTCTTTTAGTTCTGTCATTAAAGTTTTCTTTATACCCTTTAAAGTTTGAGCCTGCTTTGCTCTTCTCCTAATCCTTATCTCACAGCAGATAATAAATAATTCTAGTAGGTGCCTAGCAATTAATCAACATAAAACCCACCACATAAGCTTTGCACGTTTGTGAGAAGTGTGAGATTTTAGGATGCAATGCACCACAGAAGCTTTATTTCCCAAGTCTCATGGGGATTCTGCAACATCCTACTTAGGAAAGAAAAACTTTCAAGTGTATCCTTGTCTGTTACCATAGGCATAAAACTGAAAACTGATCATCTCCTGAAGACTGACATACTCTACAGTCCTGCATGCCTAAAGAGTTGCAAGCTTAATTTGGTGACAAATCAACCTCTGCAGAAAGATCTATTCAGACATCATTCCTAGGACTAACCCCTAACAATATCTTTGATCTTTAAACTTCCGAGTAACTGAATTCTTTATTCAACTGGTTATACATTCATTTCCAGACAAAGCAGTGTAATTCCTGAAAGTATATGTACTGCACAGCAGGAGGTGTGTGCAAGCATAACTGCTACAGCAATACTAATGATGATCAGAGTAGTGACAGGCCATGTCTGCACTCCAGTAATTTATACCATTGTGGTAAGGGGGGGGGGGGGGGGGGGGAAATCAGGTCCACAATGGTCAGGAAAACCTTTGCTGGAATGCCCCTAACCATCAGCTTCCTAGTGAAGAATGTACAACAGATTTTAGTCTACCATCCCAGTAAATACAAATGATCTCTCTTTTTTTCTATCCCTTATTCTTTACAGTGTAACACAATATGGAGTTGCATCTGGTTTATGTTAGGGATTACCTAGAGCTCTGAATGCCAACTGTTTAGGTGGAACAAGTTACCTAAAATTAGGATGAACTTCCATTGTTATTGGAATTAAATACCTATATAGATGGATGGAACGTGCCTGGGCTCGTCTGGCCCTTGCTGCTTGACCAAAGGCGGCAGCTATTGTGGTTTCACCTCAGAGACACCTTTGGCTGGCTGGATGCTGCAGCTGGGCGCTTGGGACAAGTCCAGGCATGCAGGAGCTCAGGTTTACCTCTGGCCGAGAAGCTTCAAGGCGAGGTGAAGGAAAGGAGTCGGGTTCTGCTGGAGGGTTTCGATCCAGAGCTTTATTCCTGGCCCACAGGCCTCTGAATCGAGTAACAGCTGTAACAGAACTTCCCGAACCGCGTGGTTCCTGTGTCTTTTAACCCCGGGGAGAGGGGCAGGGCAGGGGTAGGGATCCCACCAACCAGGTAAGGGGGGAGAGTCTCAGGGGACAAATGACACCTGGATGGCCCAATGTCCCCCAGGGCTGAAAGGCATCTTTTGAACTCTGCCAATCACTCGATGCCCTTCCGGAATTTCTGGATTGACAGACAGCACTCAGCAGGGGGCAAGGGAGGGGGGAAAGGAGTAGTGATTGGCACCTGGGGAAGGATCGGGAAACTGAGGCAAACCATGACATCACACCGCAACAGCCCTCCACCTAAATAGAATATTTATCTTCTTTTTAAGATCTGCAGTCCTGCAATGTTATCAAAATCTTCCATCAGAGACAATGTGCAAACTTTTCTCACAAGAAAGAAGAAAAAAACCCCAAAACAGTTGTGATCAAGGTTAAAGCCCTCTGTAGCCAATACACACATGCTAGTAACATGCACATAATCATCAATATAATACAGCAGTCCTCTGCTTAACTAGTAATCCATATAAAGAATACACAAAATCACCAAGCCAGTTAATTACTGGATTAATCCTGATTTAAAGCTGCTTACATGTGAGAAATCATACTCACTTCCAAAATTTCAAGGTTTATTAAAACCTTTTCAAAAATACAATAGAAGACTGAAAAGAGAAAATAATATGGTGCCAGGATCAAAGGATCTTTCCCACCATGTGCTAATCTACACAATGGATGTTCCACCTTTTAACCCTTTAGCCCCTTCTAAAGTTCTGTCAATCAACTCTTTCTTTGCTGTTCAGTGGTGGAATTGACTTCCTTAAATTTTGATTAAAGATCAGATGTTGCCATAGTAACAAGCTGACCCTCCCAAATGTCCCAAACCCAGGCCACCCTCTGATAACAACGCGAGCAGGGTAAAACATAACTATAACTCTATAAAACTTCTCTTAACATATATACATAATATCTGCCTTTTAATTGAGAGAGTAAACCATCGCATTGCTCATATATCACAATCTCCCCTTTTCCACAAGTTATTTGGCTCGAACAATTGAATTCAATGACTCACACTAGCATCTGTTGATGTGGGCAAGGACAGAGGAAACCAAATAGAAAAAAAAATCCCCAGTTCACTCTAAACAACCTTATCCGGAATGAACAAAAGGACATTACAGCGGTCAGGCATGGCTTTTTACCCCCATCTACCGTGCCTAAGGGGTTGCTACCCATAGTAGGCGTACCTTAGGTGTGGGTACAGAGGCAAACTCGGTCTTGCCCTTCAGTCTCTCTTGTTGAGGAAGACAGCTGAGGAATTATAGAAGTCCACCATGGTCTTTTTGCCCTTACCTTACCATGCCTATGGGGTTGTTACTCGCAGCAGGGTTATGGAGTCTTCCTGGTAGTGAACAAAGGGGCCAACCCGGTCTTGCCCTCCTTCATCTTATTTTCTTAAGGAAGCTGTCCCATTACCTTTTACGGCCCACTTGTGTCCCTCCCCTCAACAGATGCTGGTAATTCTCACCTATTAAAACAGTTCTCGAGGTGGCTGGTGGGAGCTTGACTCTACTTTTTGAGGATCTTGTTGGTTTTCTGGTCATCTCTTGGTCTCTGCTTGAAAATCAATCTTGTTTCACCTGGCCTGGATGTTATAGTCCATTCTTTGTGTTCTTCTACTGGGCCTTTGACTCTGTTGGCGTGAGTCCATCCCTGCTCTGCAGTTCGGACAGCCAATTCAGTGGTAAGCAGTACATGAAAGGGACCTTCCCACTGAGGAGTTAGAGGCGGATCTCTCCATGAGTTAGGGGCTGATCATCACCCAACCTCTGGGGTTAATATTATGAATTCTGATATCCAGGGTGGTGGTTTGAGGAATTGCCCCTTTATGTCTCAGCCCTTCTAAGGTTTCTGCTATAGACATAACATATTTCTTGGCATTGGTTTCTCCTTCCTCATAGGTGGCAACCTTCGGAGGTGAGGTCAAGAAGGGTAACCCAAACATCATTTCATAGGGTGACACTCCCAGATATGACCGGGGCTGGGTTCTAATTCTTAATAAGGCTAAAGGGAGATATTTTATCCATGACATTTGGGTTTCAATCATTAGCTTAACTAGAGTTCTTTTAAGAGTTTGATTAATTCTCTCAACCCCATCAGAACTCTGTGGATGCCATGGAGTGTGTAATTCCCATTTTACTCCCAGGGCTTGAAGAATTTTCTGCAATATCTTAGATGTGAAATGAGTTCCTTGGTCTGAATCAATCCTGTTTACCATCCCATATCAGGGAATGATTGATTCTAGGAGTGTTTTACTCACAACATCGGCATTGGCTTTCACAGTGAGTACCGCCTCTACCCAATGGGTCAAGTGATCTACTATCACTAGCAAAAACTTGCAACGTTGTTCCTGGGAAAACTCAGTAAAATCTACCTGGATGTTTTGAAAGGGCCGTAAGGCTAGTTCTTGCCCTCCCCTGGGTTTTTTCCTCATGACCTTATTTACTTGTTGACATATCCCACACTGTTCAGTCACCCGCTTAGCTATCCCATTTGCCTCCCATCTGCTAATCTCCACCTCCCTTCATTATCTTTCTTGGCTCCTATTTTAAGGAGTTCTTCCTCTTCTGCTGCACTAAATACCGTGACTTCTTGCATTTCTCCCATGAGGGTTTACCACCATCATTAGTTTTTCTGTCCCTTATTCAACTGCATTCTTAGCTTCTAAATCAGCTAAATTGTTCCCTCATGCCTCTTGAGTCTCCCATTTTTGATGTCCTTCAACATGTACCACTGCTACTTCTTCTGATAATTGTTGAGACAGAGTAGGGATCCATCCTGAATAAGGTGAAGTGTCTAACAACGGTGAAAAGTCTGTGAGGCCAAAGCTGAAGGAAAAACTCGTATGCCGAGACAGCAAGGAGACAGAGAAAGAAAAACAGAAAAGACCACGAGGTCAATTTGCCCCGACCTAGAAATTCCTTTGATAAAGAAGAACTGGTGCTAAGTGTCATGCAAGATGAATATGTATGAACTTATTGTGAAACTGTATGCATATGCATTTGGAAGGGGGATAAAAGGAGGTCTGAAATCTTCAGGGGTACGCATGCCTTTTGAGGAGAATTTTCTCCATGTGCGTCCGGCGCCATAAATAAACATACCGAGCTTTACAACTTTTATAAAGTTGTGAGGTTTCTTCTTTTCTCCGCAAAACATTGTAAGGTTTCTAACACTTCTAAAACAAGTTTTTTGTGAATCAGTCCCTTTCCCTTTGAATTTAATAGGCCCCTCTCTTCCCAAATTTTTCCAAAGGTATGCACTACACCAAAAGCGTATTTTGAGTCTGTATATGTTATTCCCCTTTTCTGTGCTAATATTTCCAGAGCTCGTTTTAGGGCATATAACACATGCTTGGGCTGACAAGTTGGAAGGTAACTATCCCTTTTCTATGGCTACTAACCCTTCATTCACTATAGCATATCCCAATACCTGGTGCCTCTGGATTACTCTTAATGATCCATTAATGTACAATTGTTTCCCTCCTCAGAGAGGTTGATCCGTTAGGTCCTCTCTTATTCTAGTTTGATAGTTTATAACTTCTAGGCAATTATGTATTAATTCCTCACCTGGTTCTCCATACAAAAACTCTGCAGGGTTGAGTTTGTTACTCACGTTTACCTTTAAATCATTACCTATTAGGATGGCTTCATACTTTAGCACTTGGGAATCAGTGAGCCATTTCTCAGCCTTTTGGCTTAGGATACTTTTCACTCAGTGCAGGGTATATATTCTCAGTTTTCCCCCAAAGGTAAATTTTTTGGTTTCCTCTAGGAGTACGGTGGTCACGGCCACCGCCTGAATGCAGGTTGGCTGCCCCCGGCTAACAGGGTCCAGCAGTTTTGATAAATAGGGCACTGGTTTCCTGGATCCTCCCCATTCCTGGGCTAGTACTCCATGAGCTACCCCTCTTTCTTTATCTACAAACAGATACAAGGGTTTGTCTAAGGTGGGAAGACTCAGTGCTGGCGCACTGACTAATTTTTGCCTTAAAGCTTCAAGTTTTGCTCATCGTCTTCATCCCACCTAATCTCTTCTTCTACTAACTTTTCATACAAGAACCTGATGGCCTGAGTGTATCCTTCAATCCACAGCCTACAATATCCCAACAAGCCGAGAAACCTTCTAACTTCCCTCTTAGTATTTGGCCATGGGAGTGAGACTAACCCCGCAATTCTCACAGGGTTCAGTCATCAGCGGCCTTGGCAAATAACATGTCCTAGGCATTTTGCTTCCCTCTCTACAAATTGCATTTTCCCTTTTGATACTCAAAGTCCTTGGTCTCCCAGAAAATTTAACAATGCTTTGGTGAATTCCCGAACTTTTTTTTGTTCCCATCCTGAAAGAAGCAAATCATCTACTTATTGAATGAGTTTTATCACAGGTTTGATGGAGAAGAGTTGTAGTACTTCTCCCAGGGCTTGATCAAATAGGTTTGGGGATTCGGAAAACCCTTGGGGTAACCTAGTCCACCAAAACTGTTGCTTCCTCCCGGAATCAGGGTCCTGTCATTCAAAGGCAAATGTATCCCTACTTTTTCTCTGCCAGTGGACATGCCCCAAAACCCATCTTTTAGGTCTATCACACTAAACCACTGGTGTGATGGGGGCATATTACTCAAAAGTGTATAGGGGTTAGGCACTACAGGGTATTGATTCACTGTTCATTTGTTTTCTTCTCTTAAATATTGGACAAGCCTGAAAGTCCCATCTGACTTCTTTACTGGTAATATGGGTATATTATGGGGGGACATACATGGTTCTAAGGTCCCTTCTTCAAGCAGGTCCTGGATGACCAGTTGCAGTCCTCATCTCCCTTCCAGGTGAGAGTGGGTATTGTCGTACCTGAACTGGATGGTTCTCATTAACTATTTTTATTACTATTGGTTTCATGTTTAATTTGCCTCACTTTTTTGGTTTTGCCCACACCATTTCATGAATTTTCTCCTCATTCTCTTCTCTTAATTGGAGAAGCTTAACTACCATTTATTTTCCCTTCCTCTGGGAGTACTCCAATGTCTAACTGCACCTGTAAATCCCATCTTAATAACTTGCACCCTGCTTCTGGAATTAATAGAACATCCCCAATTCCTATTTTATTTGCCTCTTCAAACGTTACTTCCTTTACAACTAAGACTTTGAACCCTTCACCTTTTGCACCTACTACTTGCACGGTATCTTGACCCTTTTTGCACCCCTTTGGGATTCTACAAATACAAGTTCTTTCAGCCCCCGTGTCTACTAGGAATTCGAATTCTTCGTCATGGGGACCTATTTTTAAAGTTATAAAGGGCTCCTGATGGTATTCTGTCCCCAGGAGGTAAAGCCCCTGACACCTCTAGTCTTCTGCTTCTCCTTTTTGCTCAGTCTCATAGACCCTCAGGTCCTTTTTCCTCTGGGGGCAATTCTTTCTGATATGCCCATTTTTTTTAATTAAAAGCAAACTGGTCCTAGGTTCCCCTGTCCCCCCAAACATTCGTCTTTGTGTCCAGTCCCAGGGGGCTTCATCCCCCCTCCATCTATCTTCCGGCATTCGGGCCCCCCCCTCCCTTACCTGAGCAATTCTTTATGTGCAGGTTTCCTTCCCTAATGGTAGTTACCATTACCTTGGCTTTCACCTTGGCCTTCTCTTCATCTCTCTTTACATACACCTTCTGTGCTTCCCTTAAAAGATCCTTTTAACCTCTTTTCTTGCCAACCATCTAATTTTTCTAACTTTCTCCATAGATCTGGCCAGGCGTGAGTGATGATATTTATCTTTAGTAAGATCTGTCCAGCCACTGTGTCAGGGTCAACCCCTGAATACTGCCTCATATTTTTCCTCAATCTTTCTAACCACTCTGTTGGGGTTTCTTCCCACTTTTGCTGCTCATCGAAAGCCTTACAGGCATTTTGATTACATGGTGATGCCTCTTTGATACATCTTATAATCAATGTTCTATATTCCTCCATGTCTTGCCTCCCCCCAGTGCTGTTGTGGTCCCCATTGGGGCACACTATGGGCATTTTCAGATCCCCAGGAGGTCCTTGCACATGCTCTCTTTCCCAAATCCATACCCCAGCTGCCCAGATCATCTGTCTTTCCTCTGGTGTGAACAACATGGTCATTATCGACTGCATTTCTTCCCATGTATAAATATTGGGCCCCAGAAACTGGTCTAACTGCTCCCCTAATCCAATGGGGTCCTCTAATAGTCCTTTTAATTCCTTTTTAAACATTCCCATGTCAGAGGAACTGAGAGGTATGGTTACAAATCCAATTCCTCCCAGCACCCCAGCCAGTGGCATTTCCCTCAGGGGGTATAATTATAATCCTGATTCTTGGCTCCCATCTTCTGATCTGCTTTCCTCCCGGGGTGCTACCCTGTTTCTGGTGTTTTAGCTAGGCCCAACAAGGGGTAGGGGAGGTGTAATTAGAGCTACTGGAGGGGGAGGGGGTGTGTAAGTGGTCTAATGGGTCCCATTCTTTTTTTTCTGCTACCTTAAACATGCTCACCTTTGAGGGTGCGGTTTCCCCTTCCCAGCAAACAGCATAGTCACTCTCTTCCTGATTTGTAGCAGCCACAGGGCCTGCAAGGCCTCCCTGGCAGTCAGTTGCCTAAGATGAGTAATGCCTAGTCATGATGACTGGATCTAAGAAGCCCCTCTTTCGCCTTCGGACCCTCATTATCTGTCTGTAAGACAATAGGTCATATTCGCCTTGACCCTTACTATTGGACTGTTTCTCAAAACCCCTATACCCTATACAAACTCCTATTTCTGTGCTGTTCAGCAGAAGAGCTGTCACTGTCACCCTTCGCAGAAGCTGCCAATAAAGACACCTCTGTGGAACCTCATACAGCCTTCTCCTCATTCCCCATCTGTCTGCCAAGGCACTTAGCAAGCAAAGAGCTGAAATCATTAAAGAGCTGAATTCACCAAAGAGCTGATCTCACTTAAGAGCTCAGCTGCTTGCTAAGATTGCCTGCGGCTGGGAGCCTGCCTGAGGGACCTGGACAGGTTGCGCTTAGCAAGACTTCGCTATCCAGACACCTACAGCAGTCAGGGTCGGACAGACCCTGAAAACACCCTGCCGTAATACTGATTTAATTGTTTCTTAGCTCTTACATACATGTTTAATGCCTGACATATCTATCCTTTGTCTGACCCATATCTGAGCCAGTATACATGGTCGCTCCTAATTTCCTTTCTGGTCCATTCTACTGTGCAGTACTGAATCATTTTGCTCTTGTCCTTATCTCTGGTTTTGGGTTCATATTTCCACTGGGCTAGTTTCTTTCCCAGTGGACTATCTGGGGGTATGCCCATTGGTTCCTCCTCAATTTCTGCTTCTACCCTTGGGGATTTGCTACTCATCCATGACCCCATCCTGACCAGCAGATCACAGGTCTTCCCTTGACAGAGCCCACCTTTCCAACCACAGGCCCTCTTGACAGAGCCTGCCTCCTCCAATCAGCCAATTACCCAGTCTCCCAGTAAGGTCTGCCTCCCTAAGAAGGGAAGGAAAGGAGGAGAAGAAAGAAACCAGGAAAGGAGGGAGGGAGGGAGGAAGGGAGGAAGGAAGGAAGGAGAAAAAAGAAAAAAGGAAAAAAACTTAACTTCTGAAAAACACCGACGATCCTGGGGCTTTCATCCCAGGGTCACACTCTGCTCCCCGCCCCATCTGGCTCAGCAGCTCTTCCCCTGCTGTGATTTGGTCCTGCAGCTGGCTCCGCCCTGTCACGATTCAAGGGTGTGCAAACCACCGCTTCACGCTGACCGTTACACCCACTCCTGGGCAACCACCCCCTCCCCCTCGCTGCAAACCTAGGCAGTCGCCCCTCTCCCAGTCTAGTCCCGGCTGGCTCCAGAAATCCCAGCGCTGTCTGCGTACTAGTCAGGTGCTGCCACATGTGGGCTCACTGACTCCCTTTGCATGTGCTGGCTGGGAACTCTGCCATGGGTCCCCGTCCTAGCACAAGCCTGCTGCTCGGGCCAGCGCCGGCACCGTCACCACTCACCCCCCCCCAGCACAAGCCTGCCAGCCAGGCTAGCGCCACTGCCGCTCGGTCCCCCCTGGCGCCTCCCCCGATGCCACCACCGGCTACCACCGCTCAGCTGGCCCGGGAAACCACAGCGCCCGTCGCGCACCAGAGTCAGGCAGTGCCCCATGTGGGCTCACTGACTCCCCCCGTGTGCGCTGGCTCAGTGCTGCAAACCCCTCACAAACCCTTCAATCTCATGCATCCCACCAGCCACGGGGGAAATCCCCGCTTTCTGCTTCACCACGTGTCCCACCGTTCCCTCCTACTCTCCAATATCCTAAAACTTCAACAGACCAGGACAGGTCTAGTATAGTAATGGCATGAAGTTCCTATACCAGAATTATGGAATAATTATCTGGCCAAAGATAGTTATGAGGATGTTACCCACCCCTCTTCTTCTCTTTTCTTTATCCAGCCTCCTGTTGTCTCTGGGATTCCAACCTCTGACCACTGGTGGCCATGGGAGAGTCGGATAAATTCCGCCAAATTTGTGGCGAGGGGGCTCCCCTTTTGAGAACTTCTAGTGCCACCGGGGCAAGGTGTAAATCCCAGGGAGAGCCCCCATTGTGAGAAATGATATTCACTTCCAAAAATTTAAAAGGTTTATTAAACCTTCTCAAAAATACAACAGAAGACTGAATAGAGAAAATATTACGCCGCAGGGAGCAGAGGATCTTTCCCACCATGAGCTCATCCACACAATGGATGTTCCACCTTTTAATCCTTTTGTCCCTCTCAAAGTTCTATCCATCGACTCCTTCTTCACTGTTCAGTGGTGGAATTTACTTTCTTAAATTTTGATTGGAGGTCAGACATTGCCATAGTAACAAGCCAACCCTCCCAAATGTCCCAAACCCTGGCCACCCCCTGATAACAACACAAGCAGGGTAAAACATAAGTCTATAAAACTTCTCTTAACATATATACATAATATTTGCCTTTTAATTGTGAGAGTCAACCATCGCATTACTCATCTATCACACTAAATATCCATTTAAAGGCAAAAAGTTTCAACGCATGAATAAACGCTCCTGGAAACTGTCAACAAGAGTTCTGCTGAATAGAATCACAGAGTAGTTTGGGTTGGAAGAGATCTCAAATATCATTTAGTTCCAACCCCTTGCTATGGGCCGGGACACCTTCCACTAGACCAGGTTTCTCGAAGCCCTGTTGTCCTGGGTTGACATTATGATGTTTGTATCCCCATTCCTCTGTTCTGTGCCTTTAAGACCGGCTCTGAAGAGTGGAAGTTTTGTTTGGGTTTCTCTTATCAGGGACACAGAGAGAGCGTACATCGGGCTGTTTTTTTCTCTTCTTGCTTAGCTTGCTGCTTGGCTGGCTTGCTTTTCTGCTCTTGCTTCTGCTCTGCTTTGCCTCTGCTTATTAGTCAGTTTAGCCAAACAGTCCACATTGCTTCCTGGACTGTTTCTCCTCTCCTGTTTCTGTGACCATCTCGAACCTGCTCCGGACTGGGACCCGGGAACACCGAAGGTTTGGCTGCAGCAGCTGGCCCAGCGCCGGAGGGACTGAGAACAGAGCAACCACCCCCGAAAGAGACTTTCTGATTCTGTCATCTTTCTCAAAGCCGTGTCATCTGGTATTGTTCATTTTGTGTGCTGAGGGGTGCGGGGCCAGTCAAATAAACAGGTTCTTTCCACCTCTCTCCGAGGAATTTTTTCCCGAACCGGTTGGGGGGAGGTATTACAGCGACCTGAGGAGGTCACTGGGTGAGAGAAGGACGAGAATCTTGTTCCTTGATCAGAAGGCTTGATTTATTGATATATAATATATAATACATTATAACTATACTAAAAAGAATAAAGAGTGAGCTTGCAGAGAGCTGCTAAGCTAAGAACAGAATAGAAGGAATGAATAACAAAGTTCTGTGTCCAGGGAACCTGTCCCTGAGCTGCTCCTGTGATTGGCCCTTAACTGGAAACATGGAAGATGAGCCAATCACAGGATCACCTGCCACATTTCACAACAGCTGATAACAATTTGTTCACATTCTTTTTCTGGGGCTCTGCTTCCCAGAAGATGAACAAATCCCAAAGAAAGGATTTCTATGAAGAAATGTCTGCGACAGGGAGGGGCCGTGTGGGTTTTGCTTTCTGGAGGGGCCCTCCTTTGCAGATTCTTTAAAAAATTTGCCCTAAACCTTCACACCTGTCCAACCTGACCTTGAACACTTCCAGGAATGGGAAAAAGACAACTTCTTGGGGCAACCTGTGCCAATGCCTCATCATGCTCTGTCTGGGACCTAAATTATTCAGGCCTTAAACATTTTTATGAAGGAGTTTTGCCCATTATAGCAAAAAGTGTATAAAGAAGCTACAACCACAGAAACCTTCCTGAAGAACTTTGGACTGTTAGTTAAGCCACCTAGATAAGATAAAGGGGACACTATAGTTCAATCATCTCAGGTCTAAGGAGAAACAAACAAGGCTGAGGGAAAGGAATGCATTCACAAGAAAGCCAAACCCAGCAGGTACGCTGAGAATCATCTGTCTGGGTTTGGGGTGGGGGAAGACCACAGCCCACAGAAGTCAGGTTTACACAGACTCCCCCTGAAATGAGGGCAGAGGGAAGGAGGTTTCAGGTGCAAGGTATAACCTCTGGTCAGAGACACTGAACACCCATTCTCCTTTACACAAACTGTCTCAGCTGTAAAACCCCCTACCCCACAGGCCACATTCATTGGACATTCACATGAGAGGCAGCTGAGAGGGTGTCATAATCCATCATAGGCCTCCCAAAGCACTCCCCAGAGGCCTTGCACCACAGGACTGCATGTGATGCAAAATGATGCAACAGATGCAGAGTCTGCTGCAAGAGATTCCCTCCCCCCCCCCCCCCCCAGGGGGAGATACCTGGATATTCCCACCTGGCCTAAGTGTATATTAACCCAGCAGATTCTATGCTTTTGGGGGAACCTTCACCACCAAGAAGACCAGATGGAGAGGATCAATGGAACATCATTGGGATCCACAGATGGTGATATTTTCCTTATTCTGTCTCTGTCACTCTCTTTCTGTCCCTCCACCTAGTTTCTATTTCTTTCTCTTCTTTTGTCTCTCTCTCTCTCTCTCATATTTACTATTAAATAAAACTCGTACTATTGACTTTGGCATATGGTCTCATTTGCACCTTAATTTGGGCAGAGGAATTTCTAAATAACTTTAAAACCGGACCATAACACCCTCATAGTGAAAAGTTTCTTATGTCCAATCTAAATACTTTCTTTCAGTTAAAAACTGTTGCCCCTTGTCTCATCACTCCATGCCTCTCTGTCCTAGATTGCAAGGTAATGTGTGTATTCTATTTGCCATCTGTTAGAGGTGTGGCAGTTATCTTCTGTTAATTGGGCAGTTTTCTTTATCTCTTCCACAAACCAATCCTCCCTGGGGGATACATCTGCTGTTAATGGGCCATTGAGTGTCACTGCATGACTGATAAAATTACATCATCTCATGGTGAGATGCTCTGCCCAGGGAGAGGAGCCAAGCATTCCATCCTGAATATAATCTGAGATTTTGGGACACTAGGACAGCCTTTTTCCCACTGGACTCCCAGAGGAGTAGCTGTCTTCCCCACTGGATTCCCAGAGGAAGACCAAGCCCATCTACACCACTACCGGACCTTCAGAGGAAAACTCCACCTTTCTACAGGATCACTGCTCCAACAGAACCACACCTGTCACTGCAGGAGGACTGCAGCCACCATCCAATCGGACTGCTACCAACACTCTGACCCACAGGGTGTCAGGTCGTATTCTGACTCTGTCTGTTATTTTTTGTTGATGTTTGTACTATTACATTTGTATTTTTAGTTTTCCTAATAAATTACTGTTATTTGTATTCCCGTATCTTTGCCTGAGAGCCTTTTAATTTCAAAATTATAATAATTTGGAGGGAGGGGGTTTACATTTTTCCAGTTCAGGGGAGGCTTCTGCCTTCCTTAGCAGACACCTGTCTTTTCAAACCAAGACACTCTCTAAAAAGTCCCTCTACAACTCTCCTGGAGCCCCTTTAGGCACTGGAAGGGGCTCTCAGGTCTCCCTGAAGCCTTCTCTTCTCCAGGTTTAACAGCTCCAACTCTCAGCCTGTCACCACAGCAGAGGTGCTCCAGCCCTCAGAGCATCTTCATGGCTTCCTCTGGACTCACTCCAACAGGTCCATGTCCTTCTTATGTTGGGGATGCCAGAGCTGGATGCAGTACTCCAGGTGGGATCTCACAAGAGTGGAGCAGAATCGTCTCCCATGACCTGCCTGTCACACTTCTTTTGATGCAGGCCAGGATAATGTTGGCTTTCTGGGCACCAATCACACATTGCCAAGTCATGTTGACCTTCTCATCAACCATCACCCCCAAGTCTTTCTCCCCAGGGCTGCTCTCCATCCATTCTCTACCCAGCCTGTACTCATGCTTGGGATTGTCCTGGCTCAGATGCAGGACCTCACACTTGGCCTTGCTGAACTTCATGAGCTTCTCAGGGGCCCATTTTTCAAGTTTGTCCAGGTCCCTCTGGATGGGCTCCCTTCCCTCCAGTGTGTTGACTGCACCACACAGCTTGGTGTTGTCAACAAACTTGCTGAGGGTGCACTCAATCCCACTGATCATGTGGCCAACAAAGATGTTAAACAGAGCCGGTCCAAATACTGACCCCTGAGGATGCCACTAGTCACTGCTGTCCCCTTGGACATTGAGCTGTTGACCACAACTCTGAGTATGACCATCCAACTGATTCCTTATCCACTGAGTGGTCCATCTGTCAAATCCATGTCTCTCCAGCTGAGACAAGGATGTCACATGGGACAGTGTCAAATGCTTTGCACAAGTCCAAGTAGATTATATCAGCCACTCTTCCCTCATCCACCAACACCATAACCCTATCATAGAAGGCCACCAAATTTGTCAGGCACAATTTGCCTTTAGTGAAGCCATGTTGCCTGTCACAAATTATCCCTATTTTCCATGTGCCTTAGCATAGTTACCAGGAGGATCTCTTCCATTATATTGCTGGGCACCAGATAGGTAACTGATGGGCCTGTAATTTGGTCTTCCTCATTTTCCTTTCTAAAAACATGGGTTATATTTCTCCTTTTACAGTCAGTGGGAACTCCATTGAACTGCCACAACTTCTCAAATATTATGGATACTGGCTTAGCTGCTTCCTCTGCGAGGTCCCTCAGGACCTGTGGATGCATCTCATCAGGTCACCGGGACTTTGGCACCCTCAGGTTCCTTAAATGGTCTCAAACCTGCTTTTCTCCTAGAGTGGGTGATTCTTCGTTCTCCCAATCCCTGCATTCACCTTCTACAACTCAGGTGGTGTGCTGGTGAAAACCGAGGCAAAAAAGTCATTGAGTACTTCAGCCTTCTCCATGTCTTGGGTAACCAGGTCTCCCATATCCTTCCAGAAAGGGCACACATTTTCCCTAGTCCTCCTTTTATCACTGACGTACCTATAGAAGATTTTTTTGTTACCCTTGATATCCCTGGCCATATTTAATTTTATCAGTGCTTTAGCTTTCCCAACCTGATCTCTAGCTGGTCAGATAATCTCTCTGTATTCCTCATAGGCTACCTGTGCTTGCTTACACCCTCTGTGGGCTTCCTTTTTCTGTTTGAGCTTGTCCAGGACCTCTTTGTTCATCCACACAGGCCTCCTGGCATTTTTGCCTTATTTCCTCTTTGTTGAAATGCATTGCTCCTGAGTTTGGAGGAGGTGATCCTTGAATATCAACCAACTTTCTTGGGCCCCTCTTCCCTCCAGGGCCCTATACCATGGCACTCTACTTGTCAGAACCCAGGAAATTCCTCTGGCTGCCCTGGAGGACTTTAACCCCTGCCCAGGGGGCTCAGAGACCTTGGCACAGAGCCCAAGATCCCTGTGCCTTTGATTTAGCCCTTGGAAAAAACAATTACCAAACTTTATATGAAGAATTACAAGCCACGAAAGTTTAAGTAGAATGATAGTGAATTTATCATGGGGTGAAAAATAGATTTTTGAGGTTTTTAGAATGGGGGTTCATGGGGCAAGATGGAGGAATCTGGGCATGTCCAGCCTTTCTCCTTCTTCTTCTTGGCCTCCATCTTCTGCTGTGATGTTGGCACTTTTAGATTGGTTTAGAATAGAAGCTCACTCTCTAACATAGGTGATAGGTATTGGAAAGTAATTGTAAATATTGTACATGTAGTTTTTAGTATAAAAAGATAACACCACCCCGGGGGCAGGCAGAGTGCCTCTGACTGACCTGCTGAGCGGACCTCGGCAGGACAGGAGAAAGAATTTTATAGATAAGATACAATAAACAACCTTGAGACCCAGAAATTAAGAGTTCTGACTCCTCCTTTGACTGCCAGGCTGGGAAAAGACACTTTCTAACCTATCTCGGGGTCACTCTGACCAACTAGAGACCCCGAGATCTACGAGGCAGATCCTTGAACTGGCCCAAGTCTGCTCTCCTGAAGCCCAGGGCAGTGAGATTGCTGTGTGCACTCCTTGCTGCCCCAAGGATCTCAAACTCCACCATTTCATGGTCAGGGCAGCCCAGGCTGCCCTTGAGCTTCACACTCCCCACTAGCCCCTCCTTGTTGGTGAGAATAACATCCAGCATAGCCCCTAGCCTCATTGGCTTCTCTGTCACTAGGAGAAGGAAGTCATCAACCCATTCCAGGAACCTCCTGGATTGCTTGTGCTCTGTTGTGTTGTCCCTCCAACAGGTATCAGGGTGGTTGAAGTCCCCCACGAGGACCAGGGCTTCTGAATGAGAGACTGTTTCTATCTGTCTGTAGAGAGCCTCACCCACTCTGTCTTCCTGATCAGGTGGCCTGTAGTAGACTCCCACTATAATGTCACCTGTCCCTGCCCTCCTTATAATCCTGACCCATAAACTCTGTCAGCTTCTCATCCATCCCCAGGTGGAGCTCCATGCACTCCATTGACATAAAGGGCAACACCACCTTCTTGTCTCCCCTGCCTGTCCTTCCTAAAGGGCCTGTGTCCTTCTATTCAAACACTCATCACAGGAGCCTCCCACCATGTCTCTGTGTTGCCAGTAAGATCATAGCCCTGGAGGCATGTGCACATCCTGTTTATTCCCCATGCTGCATGTGTTTGCATAGAGGAATTTAAGTTGGGTCCCTGATAAAGCTGATTTACTGGCTGGAATTCTTTGGTGCTGCTCTTCAGATGCTCTCCTACTGACCTGTGATCCCTCTCCAGGCTTTGGGCATCTCTCCCCAGCCCTGGCATCTCACCAGGAGGAGTGGGATGGACTGAGTTTCCCCTCTCTCAGCAATTTTGGTTTAGAACCCTCTTCACCAGCTTGGCAAGCCTATGACTGAAAAAGATCCCCTTCTCTGATAGATGGACCCATCATCCGCTAACAGATCATGTTTCTCAAACCAAGTCCTATAGTCTAGGTAGCCAAACCCCCAACTGTGGCACCAGTACTGTAACCATTTGTTGATTTGCCAAATTTGACTAACACTTTCAAACTCCTTCCTTTTGATCAGGAAGACTGATGAAAAAACTACCTGCACTCCAGAGCCCTTTACCACTGCTCCCATTGTCTTATTTTAGAATAGCTTGTGTTCTAAATACAAGCCTGTATTGTGTGCACATTTCTCAGGTATAGAAACAAAAAAATTGCTAACAAATTCTTGCCTTAAAACTGAAACTGTAATTAACATGTTTACTAGCATACAACTATACTCAACATACTTTTTTATTTTCAGATTATAAGTAATCACAAAGCTACATAAATTCAGACGTTAAAATAAAAAGGTCTTCTACGCATGTTATTCTACAATGATAAGAGTATGAGAAATACAGAAACCCCAGCTTTGTTCTAAAAAGCAAGAAAACAGCCACGGGCATCTTAAAGATTTGTCATGAGAATTTGGAGTATAGCTCTCTAGTCTATTATGAAAACTATACCCAAGATCATTTACTGTTAAAGGTCTACTTACTTCAAATCTTAATCATAGAATATCCTGAGCTGGAAGTAACCCACAAGGATCAGAGTCCAACTCCTGACTCTGCACAGGACAGCCCCAGGATTTACACCATGTGCTTGAGAGCATTGTCCAAATGCTTCTTGAACTCAGACGGGCTTGGGGTTGTGACCACTGCCCTGGGGAGCCTGTTCCAGTGCCCAACCACCCTCTGGGTGAAAAACCTTTTCCTACTATCCAAACTAAACCTCCCCTGACATAGCTTCATGCCATTCCCTTGGGTCCTATCACTGGTCACCAGAGAGAAGAGATCAGTGCCTGCCCTTCACTTCCCCTTGTGAGGAAGTTGTAGACTGAAACTACAGTTGTAGCCTGAGGTCTCCCCTCAGTCTCCTCTTCTCCAGTCTGAACAAGCCAAGTGACCTCAGCTACTCCTCATATGGCTTCCCCTCTAGACCCTTTACCATCTTTGTAGCCCTCCTTTGGATGCTCTCTAGTAGCTTTATATCTTTCTGTGGTGGTGCATACCCCCCCTTTTTCCAGGCCACACTGTGATCTCAGAAATGCTTGTTAGGCCTCAGCCTTGACAAACAGCACATGGGCTCAGCTCTTCTTGAGCTTATCAGAAACACTGTCTGCTCCCAGGAACTGCTGCTAATGAGCTCCTGTTTTCTTTATGAACAGCCTTGGAAACGGTTTTCCTTGTCTGAATGGCATAATATCCCTGTTCTCACAGTTTCAAAGAAAGTGTTGACCCAAACTGTGTCCAGGATGAAACACTGTTATGACTAAAGCCCACTCTCTTGCGACCCTATAAACAGTGGTCTAAAATGAGACCCTTTGAGCTCTTCTAGACTGCAGCAGGCTGTGAACAGCAACCTCCCTCTGAGTGGGGCCTCTTAGACCCAGCAAACTCTCATGTTTGCTGTACTCAGAGGATTGCTGATTTACGTCGAGTCCTGGGACAACACCCCCACTCCTCAAGGCCTGACCCTTCACCCACTGGGGAGGTGCAAAGCCATCTGAAATTAATATTTCACTTACACTTGAGGGGAATTTTTCACAGGTAACTTGCACTGATTCTTTATGTCTGTGTGCATACACATGCACATGCGCTATAGGAAACCTGGGAGAAATGCTGCTTTCTTAGGTGTTTAAGTACCTTAGATATATAAGTAGGTTAGGCCTGTAAGTAAGGTTAAGTCATAAGCTAAGTTAAATGCTGCGAGTGCTATTCCTCAGTTGTTATGGTTAAGGTATAAGTGTTGTTCCTTTGTTAAATTCTTAGGTTTCAAGTATAAGTTAACTTAAAGTACTGTTAAGTTTGAGTGCTGTTAAGCTTTTAGGCTGTATTCCTTTTTATCCTTATCCTCACTATCCTTTTGCCACATGCCCACACACATGCATACCCCCGCATCCCCCCCAGATAGTTCTCAGTTCATTTCTGTTTTGATTGCCTGGATTTTGTTTGGTTTTGTTGTTGCTTGTTTTCCTTGGTGTGCCTTAACTGTCTAGTAAGTGACAGAGTGAATTTTGCTAACTAACTTTGTCATGCTGTCGCTTGATATTAAATCTGGACTTTACCGATACCCTTGCAGCTGATTTTTTAAGTGATCTCAAACAGTTGTTTGTAACACTTTCTTATATTGTGGTGCTCAAAACTGCACACAGTAGTCGAGTTAAGGCTGCACCAGTGCAGAGCAGAGCAGGACAATCACCTTCCTTGACTGGCTGGCAATACTGTGCCTGATGCACCCCAGGACATGGCTGGCCCTCCTGGCTGCCAGGGCACTGCTGACTCATATCCAGCTTACCATTGACCAGGACCCCGAGGTCCCTTTCTGTAGTGCTGCTCTATTTTTCATTCCTTAGTTCGTACATACATCCGGGGTTGCCCCATCCCAGATGCCTTTTAATATAGCCTATATAAGAATATAGGCTACAATTCAGCTATAAGATAAATCCAAACAGAAAAGGCTGGAGGTTCAACTCCTACATTCTGCTTCTACTGAATTGACTAGAGATCACTGCAGCAGTGCAGTTTCCCCCAAGGACAGTCCAGCCAAGGCAGGAGTCTTTAAGGCTGCTCCCCACCCAAGTTTTCAGGATCCCACATCAGAGGCCCAGTGTATGGACCGTGACACACAATCCTGAAGGCAGGGATGAGAGACAGTTCCTACCTTGCCACCAATGCGCACTTGGGCCTGGAGCTTAGCAAGCTTTTCTTGGTTCATGATCGTTTCTTTCATCTGTGGAAGCAACAAGAGCACCCATGTAAAACAGGTCAGGAAGCACTCGGCGGCCCAGGCCACAACCTGGGCCCGGCAGTAAGGTAGGTGAGCTCAAGGGGCTCCACAGCTACTCCTCACTACACTCGCACACCCGACGGAAAGCCGTCCAAGCCCTAATGGAGAAAGGAGCGGTCGGTCTGCCACACACAGTGCCATACACAGCTCTCCTGAGGCCCTGCCCGTAAATGCCATGCCTTGCCTTGCTCCAACCACAGCCGCCCACTAACCCGCAGCCCTTGGTCGCGCAACAAATTCCACGCTAGTCCCTCCCCCACCATCTCCTTTGTACCTTCTTAGAGCGGAAGCAGCGGTGCCAGAGCGGGGAGAGATGAGAGTTGTGGGAGTGGGATGAAGATAGAGCGCAACACGCGAGATGGCGGCCGGAAGGGAGACCAGGCACGCCGCTCTGCCACTGCCTAAGCCAGGAGAGTGCGCCCTATGCGGCAGTGAAATCTGGAGAGGAGGAGCCGCCACCGCGGGAGGAGTTAAAAGCATGAGATAGTGAGTGGAGGTGACGCTACTTGCAGAGCCATGGAGTCTAGTAAGCTTTGCTGTGCTGCTAAAAGTAAATTTATTTGTGTGGCTGAGCTGGGATGCAAGGTAAAGTCCGCGCCTCTTCCCCGCTGCCCCCCCTTCTCTTCCCCCTCTTCCCCCCTCCCTTCGGGCGTGTTCGTTTCTGTTTGCGATCTGGTTTGGGGTGTGTGGCCTATCTCCCTTCCCTCCCTGCTTCCCCCACCTTCTCTTGCTTGCAGCCTCACCTGGCAGGTTTTTTTTTTTTTTCGATTAATGGATATGTCCTTTTTTTTTTTTTCCCTAGAAGATATTTAAATGCTGTATTTTCTCTCTTGGTGATGCAATTCAAACCTTGTCCCCGTATCCATGATTTTTCTTTTAGATCCAGTTCTTCATGAACTGCTCTGGTGTGGGTCCCCCATAGGGTCACAAGTCTGACCAGCAAACCTGCTCCAGTGTGGGGGTCCTCCTCTCCACAGGTCCACAGATCCTGCCAGGAGCTCGCTCCAGCATGGGCTTCCCATGGGGTCAAAACCTTCTTTGGGTGCATTCACCTACTTAAGCCTGGGGTCTTCCACAGGCTGCAGGTAGATCTCTGTTTCCTCAGAGACCTCCTGGGCTGCAGGGGGACAGCTGCTTCACCTCGGTCTTCACCGTGCACTGCAGGGGACACTCAGCTCTGGTGCCTGGAGCACCTCCTCCCCCTCCTTCTCTACTAACTTTGGTGCCTACAGGGTTGTTGCTCCCACATATTCTCAGTCCTCTCTTCTCTGGCTGCAATTGCTTTTGCACAGTAACTTCTTTCCTTTCTTAAATATGTTGTCGCAGAGGTGCTACTACCATCTCTGATTGGCTTGGCCTTGGCCAGTGGTGAGTCTGTCTTGGAGCCAGCTGGCATTGGCTCTGCCATACATGGGGGAAGATTCTAGCAGCTTCTCACAGAAGCCACCCCTGTAGCCCTCCTGCTACCAAAACCTGGCCTTGCAAACTCCATACATTTCTTCAGATTCACAGCCTGACATCAATATAAAAAAAAGATTTCAGAATTACAAGGCAAATTGATGATTGCAAACATACAAAATGTTTTAATAAGCTGAAATACTGAAGTGAAAATGAATCACAGAAAGATTATTCCAAGATAGAAGTTGTAGAAAGTGCAGTCCCAGCTGTCAGGCTAGGATTCGCTGGCTTGGAGGTATAATATCATATTCTCTCGTGTGAGGTTTTGAAGACAAATTATGCTGAAAACCACATCACTGAGTTGAATCAACTGAAGCAATTGAAGAACTACAGTTTAAGGGAGTCTGTAAAATTTGGTTACATTTCCTGGAATGAACAGCTGACCTTCCAAAAGCAAACTTTGCATCAGAGAAAAAGCATTTTAGAATGGTACAATACTATTGGCTTCTTTTCTCCAGTCCTTTTTGTGTAATTGCATCATAGAAAACATAAACCTAAAACTGTTTTTACTTGTATCTGAAGAACTTCTGGTGAGAAATGAAACAGAGCCAAAGCCTGTAGTACTGAAACAGTGTGAGCTCAGCAAGCATCCTTTCAGTTCTGAAAAAGGATGAAACTTAGGATCTTAATCCTCAAAGAATATACATTATTGAAGCAAAGTTCATTAGCTGCACAGAAGCATCATAGAAACGGAAAAAGACCATTCAAATGGTTAGTCATTGAGAGGAATGGAAGATTTGTCTTTATAAACAAGCTGTGGGTCTGCTGGTAGAGAAAACTAGCACTGAGAGATAAAAGAAACAATGGGAAGGATTCCACTGATTGATGAATGGAAAAAGATATTTGCTTTTACAAATAAACTTTAGGTTTGCTGATAAATGAAATTGGACATTGAAAGAAACAATGCGAGAAAACCCTAAATTCCATAAGAATGAAAAATTAAAAGGGAGGGTAATACATTAGAGGGAAATCTTCGGTATCAGGCATATCGGGTAGTCTGTACCTCTCAAGTACAGACTGCCAATGGGGAAAGAGAGAAGGGAAATGCGGCCAGGAAATTATGATAAAAAGGAGACTGTGTCCTCCAAAAATTTCAGACCCCAGGGGAATGCCCCATGGCCTCTCCCTTTATTTGAATAAAGTAAAAGGACTCTTCTGTCTCCTTTTTGGACAGAAACCTCTGATGTTTGTGGATTAATTTTCCTGACATCATGAAAATTGTCTCCTAAATTATGTGAAAGGCAGAATAATGACAGAAGTTGCTATTAAAGTGCCAGTGGAAAAGCTCTCCTGAAAGGCATGTCCAGTACTGTCTAAGTAATAATACGGTATGTTGAGGTGTTAAGTTAGTATCATATTCAGGAAACAAATCACAGATCATAGACATAAGTGGTTGAGTTAAAGGGGAATAGTATTTGTCCTGATTGACAATGATCACAAAGATCACATATTCAATATATTTTCAGGCAGTGAAGGAAATCTGCCTAACATTCAGTCTCTTTAGGGAATGTTTGTTCAAAAGAGTGCTGTATTCAACAGTCAAGAAAGCAGAAGTATATGGCACATCAACAAAGCACCATAGGAAATAATAATGTTCTCATTCCTAATGTAGATGCTCCAGGACATTATGGGGGAACTGATAATTTTTTTTAAAATATGAACATATGTTAGTAATCTAGTGAAGGAAAATAGCAGCATTAGGGGGTCCAGGAACAAAGGTGTTATGAGAGATATGAACAGAAAAGAAACCATCTCTCAAAGTTGAGACATAAGATTCACTAAAGAATCCTTAACTTTTGAAGAGATACTAAATATATAAACATTGAATGGGAGCCCAGGAAGAAGAAATTTAGGTACAGTGCTATTTTCATCTCATATATTAGTGTTGTACTATGTATTGGTGGGTTCTATGGAGTAATAGACTTCAGTGTCTAGGAAGAGATCGAGTTCCTCAGTAAATAGTTTCTTTTTTTCACCATGCCTGTAGCACTTAAACTCAGCAACCCAAAATACCTGGGCTTCAAGCCACATCACAAGCCTTTCATGAGCTATGAGATGTCTCTCTAACAACCCACAGAGGACAATTAGAGAATAGTTAGAGAAATGCTGCATGAAGAATCCCCTGACTTCTTTACCAAATACTTCAGAGTAGATGTTAATCAGATTGGTAAAGGCTTGCCTAGAAAAGCTTTCATGTTAGTCTCTCATGGTAGAAAGCAACAATTAAGATCTTGCTAGAGAATAGATAAAAGTCAAAAGTCACAGCATTCCTCACCGTCTATGTATGAAAAAGATGGTACCTTATATTAATGCAGAGATGACAGGATCAAGCAAATAGATTATTCCTGTAGATGTCCTATACCCAGAATTCAAGAAAACTTGATTGCTTAAGCCATGATCACAGAAATGTTTTGACCACTGCTGAGTTGCACGTCAAAAAAGTTGTTAAGATGTGACCCCAAACCAGAACAGTCCTACCCAAGGATGGCACATTTATAGCCCAGGATGAACCAGGACTAAATTTGCCACGCTTTCAGATGTGTACCTTTCAACATGCACCCTTAGACTAATGTCTTGGCAGCTGCAAGTGTGAAATTGATTCTGGATTTTGCCTTTGACTTTCTAGGCCTCCTGATCCAATTTGATGTTCAGTGGGAGGTAAATGATGAGTGCAGGTGACCAGAGGTGGGGAGGCTGGATGGAGGTGAAGATCTTTGTCTTGGTTTATAAGACAGGTGTCTGCTGGGGAAGGCAGAAAGCCTCCCTTGGAATGGAGAATGTAAACCCCCTCCCTCTGAATTATTATAATTTTGAAATTAAGGGGCTCTCAGGCAAAGATATGGGAATAGGAATAACAATTCTTTACTAGTATGTATAACAAGGCAAACAAAGCAACAGCAACTACATCATTAATAATAACAGAACCAGGAACCAGGAACCCAGTAACAGCCTTTTCGGCTGCAGGCACTTTTCCCCTTGGTGTAGTTACGGTCACAGCCAGCAGGGGTGCTGCCCAGTGGGTAGGGCAGGTGCGATGATCTCCACACGGCTGCAGGGGGCGCTCCGGCACGGGCCTGGGGAGCAGGTGGCAATGGCGGCTCGGCCGAGATGGGAAGGGGTGGAAGAGAGAATTTGCTTCACCAACCCTTGGGGCAGCCGATCCCGGTGCCCTTAGCAGGACTCTCGGAAGCAGCAGGCTGGAACAGCAGAGATGAGCAGAAAATCCCGGGGCGGTGGACGAGATGTATCAGAAACTCCATGGCAATAGCTGGAACCTGCGGGATGTCCTGGCAGGGCAGGGGGATGCGGGGCCCAGCAGCAGGAGAAAGATTCTCCGCTGGGTTATGGTAGTGGCAGTGAATTCCTTTCCCCAAGCAGCAGGTCCGACCATACTCCTCCAACACCCAGCAGAGTGAGAGACAGCGTTCCCAACTCTCCAGCCTTCGTCTTTTTAGCTGCCTCTATTCTCTGGATATCTGTGTCGTCCATCCCCATCCCCTCCCCCCCCCCCCCCCCCCCCCACTCCAGAGAAACTCTCAGAAAACCAAAGGAGTTCCCCCTCCTCGCCTTCTCAAGCACACAGCCATCAGTGCTTCTTAGCAACTCAATGGGAAAAAAAATTCCACAAGTAACAAGGAAAGAAAAGAAAAAACCCAACCCCCAACATTATCCTCCTTCTGTAGTATTATCAATTAATTCTGCTCAAGCCCTGGCAGGAACCTGCCACCCCCTTAGTTTTAGATGAAAAATCAATCTCCTCTTTTATCACAGTATAGCTTATCCCCAAAGATTTATAAGTGAACAAAAAGCCTACCTGCTGATCTTCACTGCATTTATGAATGGGATCATACTCCTTCAGGGCTTATTTGCCTTGCTACAGAATTAAATTGAAAACATCTGAAATATCTGAGACATTAGTTATGGAATCTTCCTCCTAATTTGCCAGAGCTTGTCTACAACAAAAACTTTGGGTCTGGAGAATGTTGGAAAGGTTTTCAATAACTAGTGGAGACATGAAATCAAATGTAACTGAAACAAACATTTGTTCATATGATGAAGACCCTGCTGCATTAGCTACAAGGTCCAGTGCTTCATTTTGAAAATCAATGATCCCTCCACTAGTGTGAAAAGTGCATGCTATATGGCTCTACACAGATATTTACTATATGTATTATGCTGTCTTGATTAGTAGTGCTGTATTAACATTTTAATAGTATGGTAAATGTAGTTTTGTAGTCAAAAGGTAACTTTTGTAGTTAAAATAGGATCTATGTATGTGGGATATTTTTTTAAGAAAGGAATGAGATACTCGCACCAGATAGCGGCCACAGGACACCTAAATCTTTCAGAGAAAGAGAATTTATTGCTCTCTTATCAGAAGAAACTAACTTCTTCCTGCCTTGCCTAGCCATGAAGACACCATCAGGATTAAGAGGAAGAAGTTGACACTGACCAGACAGAATCCTTTGTTTGAATATAATTTATGCATAATGTATGAGATCTATGAATATGCAACAGCCTATTGCTTTTAAGGGTTAATCCTTTGTTAACGGGTGTCCTTTTTCGGACTTATTTTGCCCAGAAAGAGGTATCCAGACTGTCCATAACTCTTTGGTTTTTATTGTCTTGTATTGTCCTAATCTCAATTGTTCAAAATTTTATTACTCTAATTATATTACTATTTTTATAACCATTTTATTATGATTAAACTTTTAAAAACAAGTGATTGGTGTTTTTCACAACTAGTATTGTGAATATACACTATCTTAAAAGAGTATAAATTATACGTTAAAATAAAAACTGGAAAAGCAAATGTAGGCATCTTGTGCTCTTCTGGAGGATCATTTGGATGTGGCTCTTGTTGCAATCACAGATGCCTGGGAACACTTACAGCCTGAGGTGAACAAGAAATCAGAGAGAAGAATGGCAAGGATTGTCAACAATACAGAATTACTTCCATGCTAATCCAGTGATTCTCAAGCAGAATGCTTCATCCTGAAAAAGAGCTGACCTAGCAAAGTGTGATAAAATCTACAAAATCATGAATAGTAGAAAGAGGATGGTTAACAACAGTTGTTCATTGCCTCCACCCTTCCTCTTCTACAGCATCCTCCTTCTTCTCCCCCCTCCTCCTCACAGGACTAGGTGCTCTCCCTCCCCCTCCTGTCCTGCATCCATTAATGTCTGGGGGTCGAAATGAGGAGAAAGAACGGGGAACAGATTTGCCGGCATGGTGGCACAGCCCTTCAACCCCCCAAAAAAGCTAAAGACAAAAAAAAAGGAGGGGAGAAGAGAGAAATTTTTCAAGGCAGTAAAAATATCCCAAAATAAAATCAAAAACAGCTGCTGCCTCTGAGCAGGTGGCAAGAGCGCTTTTGCATCGCAGTACCAGCAACTGGCAGTTCTCTGCAGAGCAGCACAGGTACCTGGTGGTGGCTAGGAACACATCTGCTTGCTTGCTGCACCGGACTCTGCCAATGCACTGTCCTGTCATCATGCCATGACCCTGAACTTGGAGATGTCTGAAGTGTCAATGCTGCTTGAGGAGACTGATGACTGATGATGAGGATGACAAGGAGCCGCAGTCCCACCACCCCTGCCGCTACTCCTACACTGAGGATGAGGAGGAAGACAAAGAGGGTGTGGGTGACCTCCATGACAACACCCTGCTACTACAGTCACACATGTGTGGTGGCAGTGGGGTGGGTGACCGCTTGCAGCCCCCTTTCAGGATGGTCCACAGAAGGCAGCAGTAGTGGGGTGCACAGGGGTGGCAAGAACAATCTGGTGAAGCCACCTTACTCCCTACATTGCTCTTATCACCGTGGCCATCCTGCAGAGCCTTGAGAAGTGGCTGACGCTGAGCAAGATCTGCAAATTCATCAGCAGGCACTTCCCCTACTACTGAGAGAAATTCCCTGCATGTCAGAACAGCATCCACTGAAGCCTTCGGTTTTAGCTTTTATATTTTTCAGATTCTGTACTGTGTTAGTGTATGGTTCTGAGCTTCATATTAAGAGATGGTAAGCTCTCTTCACAGAGTAGGTAGACAAAACAATTCCTATCCTAGCTTGGGACCAAGGAGAACCGATTCAAACTTCAGGCCTAAGAGCATAAGCAACGTGGACTGCAGAGAGAAAAACAACAAGGATGGGACTTCATAAGCTAAAGCTATAATTAGACAATTAATTCCAATATGCAAATGGACCAAAACTTATAAAAGTGAGAGACCTCGTGACCGGTCGTCCATTTTTGTGTCCATTTGGGGTTCATCTTGGGTGTAGCCCTGTCCGGGCTCTTGTACTGCCCAAGGTGTATCCATTGAGGCCTTTTAATAAATACCTACTTTATTCTTTAACTCCGTCTAGCCTCTGTTCTAGATCAGACTTCACAAGGCATCACTACCACAATCTCCCTCAGTGACTACTTTGTCAAGATTCCTCACAATCCCAGCAACTCTGGCAAGGGCAACTACTGGATGCTGGACCCCATGTCTGTCAACATGTCTGACAACAGGAGCTTCCTGAGCTGCCGAAAGTACTTTAAGCAATAACAGCTCTTGGCGCCCAAGCTCCTCCTCCATACCATGAACCCTGCTGCTGCCTTCTTCCTTCAGCCCCTGCCCCCAGGATCTGCAGCAGCCACCCTGTGTTTACAGACCCTATGGCTGTGGCTGTGGCCTCCAGCTTCAGCCCTACCATTGCCAGTCCACTTTCTTTGCCTTCCATCACTCCTCCCTGCCAGCCCGCCAGCCCCTCACTACCTCCGGCAGTGTCCCTGGATCAGCACTGCCTGCTTTTGCTGCGCTGCTGGGCCTCTTGCTGCCAGCAGCGGAACTGGCATGGACGCCCTTCTGCAACATGCACCTGCTAGGCCTAGTGCTGGTGGCCTCACTGCATGCCTCCAAGCCCAGCAGCGGCATGGTGTTGGCCCACTTGCCTTTCTCCATCAGGAACATCATTGTGAGGAGGCCTGGCCCCGGCACACGCAGGAGCTGCGCCTCAGTCGGACACACTGTGGAGCACCAGCAGTGGCCTGTGCCTGACCACTGCCCTCCCTGCTACCCCTGGCTTCATGGCCCAGATCTCTAGCTGTTAAGAATTTCGGAGTTTTTCTGAATGTAGGAGCTGGGCTATCTTGTTTCTTTGCCTCCTGGATGCCTGACAGATGCTGTGAGCAGTGGAGATGAGGGATTTCTGCAGTGGGGCTCAGGGGCCATCTTCCACAGCCAACAGGCTGCCCAGGACCTATAGTTATTCAAAGCCAGATCAAGGTGCTGCATAGACTGATGGTCATGCTGTTGGAAAGTTCCTTGTTACTCCTTTAAAAACAAGCAAGAAGAAAAACCAACTAAAAAACACTTATATCTCTAAACTGTTAAAGTTCAGAGATTCTCAGGTCTAGGTGCTTAAAAACAGTGATGTACAGGAAAAAAATGCTTGATGGAGCATAGCAAATTGATTCATTTTAGTACATTTTTTTCATGTTTATTACATTACGGTCATAGTTGGAGACAGGCACATGACTGAACACACTAAGATCATGTGACAAACATCACATGTTCATTATGGAAGCTCCCTTTTACAGAGGGTTCAAAATTCCCCAGCTTGAACAACTGATTGGTCAACATGTCAGTACTGCCCAGCTCCCTGGCCAATGATATGTCTGCATTCAGGTTTGAATGGGATTGGCTGGGGTCCCCTGTTTGAGTTGGAATCCTACCCATTGCCTCACCCTGGGACTTGTTTACTTCTAGGTTATGACAAACTAGTCTAGCTGAATTTGGTTTCTTATTATGGCCAAATTTGTACAGACTCAGACCAGCTGTGGCTGTGACACATGAACTTTTGTCTTGGGGTGATTTTATGATAATGCTTTATGTATCTGCTTTATGGCAAGAAAATAATAAGTGCTGTAGCTTTAAGATGGCCCTGGGGGCGGGGGGGGGGGGGGGGGGGGGGGCAGTGAACCTTGGGATCCTGCACAGGCTCTATTCAAGCTCTTTTTCTCCGGGTTCTCCAGACAGCCTCGACTGGGATGCAACACTGTTCCTTTTGTTGAATTGGGGTTTTTTTGCTAGCATGAAGCAATAAGGTTTTTTCCCTTCCCCTAGCCTGGAGGCTGTACTGGGAATACTCTCGGCGATTTGTTTCTTTTTTCCTTGAACTGTTTTGGCTTGGCTTTGTTTTTTCTTTTTGGCTCATCCAGGGAGCTGATGGGACCGCCCGGAACCCAAGACCTTGGAGGAGCTTAACTGACACGAGAAAGGATGCTAAAACCCACCTGCTTCAGATGCTGCAAGAAGACCCGCGCCAAAAATCCAACAGGTTCCCAGCTGCTGTGAGTTCTTTTCTCCTCCCGTCCCCATAATAAAGAAGGGCAGTCGCCATCTTTGCCTCTCGGGCATGTGAGAAGGTGGGGGTGGGGTGTAAGGTTCATATTTTTTTCTCTCTTTTTTTCTTTTTTTTTTTTCTGTGCCTTGTGGGCCCCCTAATTTTTTTTCTTTTAAATAAACAGTTTAATTTTTTTCACTTTTACCCCCTGGAATCCATTTCTCTCATTGGCAGAAGAAAGGTGTGAAAAATGACCAGATAATATTGGCTTTTGCATTTATATATTAGCTTATGCACGTTGTTGTGCATAAGCTGATGGCCCAGCTGATGTGCATGTTCACTAATGCACGCAGCATGGGTAATGAACAAGAAGATCTGGAAGCCATGGTACAACAGCATAGCTATGATGTAATTGCCATCATGGAAATGTGGTGGGATGACTCACACAGCTAGAGTCCTACGCTGGATGGCTACTAGCTCTTCAGAACAGACACGAAAGGGGGAAGAAGTGGAGGGAGGGGCCTTTATATTAGGGAGGATTTTGTTGCCAGGGATGTTGAAACTTATGATGATGAAGTTGAATGACTATGGGTAAAAATTAAGGGGAAGGCCAACAAGGCTGACATCCTACTGGGAGTCTGTTATTGTCCACCCAACCAGGAAGAAGACGCAGAAAACTTATTCTATAAGCAGCTGGAGAATGTTTGAGGATCACCAGCCCTTTTTCTTGTAGGTGACTAACGTACCAGACATCTGCTAGGAACTTAATACAGCAGAAAAAAGACAATCCGAGAAGTTTTTAGAGTGTGTGGAGGACAACTTTTTGTCACAGCTGGTGGGTGAGCCCACCAGGGGAGGGACTACACTAGAACTGTTGTTTGCAAATAGAGATGGGCTAGTGGGAGATGTGGTGGTTGGAGGCCACTTGGGGCACAGTGATCATGAAATTATAGAGTTCTCAGTATTTGGTGAAATGAGGAGGAACATCAATAAGACTTTTACATTGCACTTCCGGAGGGCAGACTTTGGCCTATTTAGGAGACTTATTCAGAGAGTTCCTTGGGAAGCAGCCCTTAAAAACAAAGGAGTTCAGGAAAGATGGGTGTGCTTCAAATCAGAGATCCTGAGAGCACAGGAACAGACTGTCCCTGTGTGCCGAAATATGAGTTGACAAGGCAAATGTCCAGCCAGGATGGGCAAGGAGGTTTTGAAGGAACTTAGGAATAAAAAGAGGATGTATCGTCTTTGGAAGGAGGGTCAGGTCAGGAAGTATTTAAGGGGGTTGTTAGGGCATGTAGGAAAAAAATTAGAGGCCAAAGCTCAGTTAGAACTTAATTGGGCAACATTTGTAAAGGAAAATAAAAAATGTTCTTACAAATATATTAACAGCAAAAGGAAGGGTAAGAGCAACTGTTTTTCTCTACTGAATGCAGGAGGGAACTTAGTAACTGCAGATGGGGAGAAGGCAGAAGTGTTTAATGCCTTCTTTGCCTCAGTCTTTAGTGGCTTGCCCTCAGGAAAAGTGTCCTCCTGGGTTGGTAGATGGTGTCAGGGAGCAGAATGGTCCCCCTGTTATCCAGGAGGAGGCAGTCAGAGAACTGCTGAGCCGCTTGGATGTTCATAAATCTATGGGACCAGATAGAATCCATCCCAGGGTAATGAGGAAGCTGGCAGATGAGCTTGTGGTGCCATTCTCCCTCATGTGCCAACAGTCCTGACTCACTGGTGATGTTCCAGATGACTGGAAGCTGGGCAAGGTGATGCCCACTCACAAGAAGGGTGGGAAGGAGGATCCTGGTAATTATAGGCTAGTTAGTCTGACATCAGTACCCGATAAGGTAATGGAACAGTTTTTATTGAGTGTAATCACTTAGCACTTGCAGGATTAGCAGGGTATCAGACCCAGCCAGCATGGGTTTAGGAGGGGTAGGTTGTGCTTGTCCAACCTGATCTCCTTTTATGACCAGGTGACCCAACTGGTGGATGCGGGAAAGGCTGTGGATGTGGTCTATTTGGATTTCAGCAAGGCCTTTGACACTGTCTCCCACAGCATACTCCTGGAAAAGCTGGTACCCCATGGTTTGGAGAGGTGCACTCTCTGCTGGGTTAAGAACTGCCTGGATGGCCAGGCCCAAAGGGTGGTAGTGAATGGTACTGCATCCAGCTGGCGGCCAGTCCCTCGTGGTGTCCCTCAGGGGTCTGTGCTGGGGCCAGTTCTGTTCAATATTTTTATTGAAAACATGGATGATGATATTGAGTCTTTCATAAGTAAATTTGTGGACAACAATAAGCTGGGAGCGTGTGTTGATCTGTTGGAAGGTAGGAGGGGTCTGCAAAGAGACGTGGAATGGTTAGATGGATGGGCAGAGTCCAATAAGATGAAGTTTAATAAGTCCATGTGATGAGTCCTGCATTTTGGCCACAATAATCCTCCGCAACGCTCTAGGCTGGGGATGATGTGGCTGGACAGTGTCCAGGTAGAAAGGGACCTGTGGATACTGGTTGACAGCTGACTGAACATGAGCCAGCAGTGTGCTCTGGTGGCCAAGAAGGCCAAGGGCATCCTGGCCTGTATCAAGAATAGTGTGGCCAGCAGAAGCAGGGAGGTCACTCTTCCCCTGTACTTGGCACTAATGAGGCTGCACCTTGAGTATTGTGTACAGTTCTGGGCTCCTCAGTTTAGGAAGGACATTGAGACACTTGAATGCGTCCAGAGGAGGGCAACGAGGCTGGTGAGGGGCTTGGAAACACAAGCTCTATGAGGAACGACTAAGGGAGCAGGGTTTGTTTATCCTGGAGAAAAGGATACTCAGAGGTGACCTTATCACTCTTTACACTCTCTACAACTTCCTGAAAGGTGACTGTAGTTGGGTGGGGGTTGGTCTCTTCCTCCAAGCAGCAACTGACAGAACCAGAGGACACAAGCTGTGCCAAGGGAAATATAGGTTGGATATTAGGAAAAAGTTTTTAATGGAAAGAGTGATAAAGTACTGGAATGGTCTGCCCAGGGAGGTGGTGGAGTCACCCTCCTTGGATGTGTTTAAAAAAAGATTGGATGTGGCACTTGGTGCCATGGTTTAGTTGAGGTGTTAGGGCATGGGTTGGGCTCTATGATCTTGAAGGTCTCTTCCAACCTAGTGATTCTGTGAGAATATGATCTTCACAGGCAAAACATTGTTAGCACTAGTAGAGAGTTGAAGACAAAAAAAGGAAGGATAAATTAAGGAGAAAAGAGAAATAGGTCTCTCTCATGGGAGTAAAGCTCAGTTCTGTACGGATCCAGTCAGGGGATTGATTAGGCAGTTTAAAACTATTTTTATGCTATTGGATGAATTCTAAGTCACAACCACATCACAGTTTTATTTCCAAGATGCCCGAATGAAAAAAATAATAAGGGGTATGTACTGAACTTCAGTTCCTGTTACGTTTCTATGGAGGTAATATGGATGTGTGTTTCTACATTTCAATACATATAATATTAAATGAGCATTGAAATAACCTTGTGTGATGAGCTGATTGAATGCACCAGCTATTGAAATAATGATAAGTGTATGAACCAAACTGTGGAAAAGGCTTTTTTGATTTTGAACTCTCATCTTAACATGCATTAAATCAATAGATATCTATTTCATAGCCTTAATGAGCCTTAATTGTTCTTATCCTAAGGCAAGCTATGACAGCTCCAGAGCTCAGCCCCCAAGGGGACTGAGTGCCAGAGGCCAGCTCACCCAGACCAAGGCCGTCGGTCAGCCCCTAGCAAGCAGGGGGGTATTCAGCTCTTAGTGATTAGCCAGCTCTTATGATTTCAGCTTTGCTTGCTAGGTAGGTTGCCCTTGGCTTGAGGCTCCAGCAGACAGAGAGAGGAGAAGGAGAAGAGGCCGGCTGTTCCACGAATATGGCTTTATTGGAGGGGTCCGTGAAGGGTCTCAGCTCTTCTTCTAAGTTAGTAGGGGTACAGTATGATACTTTCATAGCCTTGGCCCGATTCCAATCTTGACCAATGGCAAGGGTTAGAGGGACCATGAGTGACCAATAGTAGGGTTAACAAGATATTGCCTTACATGGTTATAGGGATAGGTTATAGGGCAGATGTCCCTGGAGTCAGGAAGCTTCTTTGCTGCTGTGTCAGCATTTCTATTATTCAGATTCTCCACGGGGCCCTTGCTAAACCTGTGGGTTTTACTACATAGCCTAGAATCCTTTTTTAACCAAAATGTTCGCCTCAAATATTCCAAGCTTAGACATGAAAGGAGAATTATATATTTTAAGAGTTGTTGCTTGTTATGGACCAGGAACACTTGTTTTTCAAATCAGGAAGCTGTTTTTCAAATATGACTGTATTTATAACAATTTAGTAGATTGAAGGTTAAATCATGTGAATTTTCATAAAAGAAAAAAAAAGAGATGCCAGTGTTCTTTGGGTAGGGAGAGAAAGGTTGTGTGGCTATATGCATATGTATGAAAAGTGATGTTTTTCTGTTTTGTTTGTAGCAGTGTGGGGTTAAAATAACAGTTTTCAATAAGCAGAAAGACTGGACATATGATCTCTGCTGAGTTTTATTCACAGTACGCATCTGGAGTGCGTCTTTGTGCATCCTGAGTCTTTTAGAGAACAACTGCATACAGTCCCATTTAATTTTTAGAACAAAAGGGAAAATAACCCAGAGATGTCACATAGTTCCCTTTGGGGAGAACACATAATTATTCACAAGGGAATGCTTAATTCACTTTCCCCAGGCCCAAGTGGGCTGGTATTCCACACCAGGGCCCACAGGGGAAAACATCACACTTCTGCACCAGTCCAGCTCAGGGTTCTAAGCCTGATTAAGGGAACCCTCAGAGATTTAGCTAAAATGAAGAAGGGAAAAGTTTTGAAAAGAAAAAGGCAGGTGATATCATCATGGTGGTATTGGGCTCCCTCAAGGAGAGATGCTGCTTGTGGTCAGTCTGTTTTCTGACTGCTAAATCAACAGCTCAGGGTGAAAGGCCATGTGAATCTTTATGTTGTCCCCATGCAGTTAAATATGAAGAGCAGGTTCCAGCGACCTGTTTTTTGTTTTCTTGGTCTCCTCACAGCAAACCTTGGGGATCAAGATGATGCTCTATGCATATAGGCATCCCCTGCCTGGACAGATGGTGGGGTACAAGCATGCCTGCCATCCCTTGACTTTATTAAGAGGCAAACCTTGTTCAAAGGTACATGACAAGAAAACTGTTAGGCCACTTGTTCCTTCCATGTTTTATGCTGATCGTCTGTACAGTGTGTGGACAGGGTCTTCACCTGGAGTTGGTAGGCAAGATGGAAACTTACTGTCCTAGTCTGGAAATATGGGCATTCTATTCTTATCTGTTAGAGGTGGCGTAGTTATCTTCTATTAATTGGGTGGTTTTCTTTATCTCTTCCACAACCAATCCTCCCTCTGGGAAGATAGCTTCTGTTAATGGGCCATTGAGTCTCACTGCATGACTCATAAAAATTACATCATCCCATTGTGAGATGCTCCGCCCAGAGGGAGGAGCCAAGCATTCCTACCTGGATATAATCTGAGATTTCAAACACCACAAGCAGCCTTTTCCCACTGGATTCCCAGAGGAAGACCAGGCCCATCTACACCACCACTGGATCTCCAGAGGAAAACTTCACCCTTCTACAGGATCACTGCTTCAACAGAATGACATCTGCCACTCCAGGAGGACTGCAGCCACCATTTCAATTGGACTGCTACCAACACCCTGACTAACAGGGTGTCAGGTTGAGTTCTGACTCTGTCAGTGTTGTTTTGTATTACTGCACTGTTTATTTTAATTTTATTTGCTTCCTTAGTAAAGAACTGTTATTCCTATTCCCATATCTTTGCCTGAGAGTGCCCCTTAATTTCAAAATTATAACAATTTCGGAGGGAGAGGGTTGACATTTTCCATTTCAGGGGAGGCTCCTGCCTTCCTTAGCAACATCTGTCTTTTCAAACAAAGACATAAATATATAATATAACATTGGCTTTTTGCAAATATTAAAATGGATACTATATCTATAATATTAAAATAACTCTGCTATAAAGATATAGGTTTGTCCTGGTTTAGGGCAAATTTGTTAAAGAATCTGCAAAGGAGGGCCCCTCCAGAAAGCGAAACCCACACGGCCCCTCCCCCCAAACCGGTTCGGGAAAGAATTCCTTGGAGAGAGGTAGAAAGAACCTGTTTATTTGACTGGCCCAGCACCCCCCAGCACACAAAATGAACAATACCCGATGACACCGCTCTGAGAAAGATGGCAAAATCAGAAAGTCTCTTTCGGGGGTGGTTGCTCTGTTCTCAGTCCCTCCGGCGCTGGGCCAGCTTCTGCAGCCGAACCTTCAGTGTTCCCAGGTCCCAGTCCGGAGCAGGTTCGAGATGGTCACAGTAACAGGAGAGGAGAAACAGTCCAGGAAGCAATGTGGACTGTTTTAGCTAATAAGCAGAGGCGAAAGCAGAGCAGAAGCAAGAGCAGAAAAAGAGAGCAAGCAAAAGCAGCAAGCTGAAGCTGGAAGTGAAAAAACAGCCTTATGTACCGCTTTCCTCTGTGTCCCTGATAAGAGAAACCCAAACAAAACTTCCACTCTTCAGAGCCGGTCTTAAAGGCACAGAGCAGATGAATGGGGATATACAAGCATCATAATGTCACCCCAGGACAAGGTTTTATTTCTGCTATTAACTAAATTTAGACATAGTAGTGAAATAGCTGATATAGTCATGCTTTTGATAATTGATCTGCCTGCTTGGTTGGGATAACATTCAATGAACGTATGATGAAGACCCCTGCTACTGACATGCCAACTATCAGCACCTACTGTCTGTAGAAAGTATGGACCAAAGCCCAAGCTGGAGGTGATAATAAGAACAGACCAAAACTACAGACAAGAAATGTGCATGTTCTACAAAAGTGGACCCGAGTCGGAGCCATGCTAAACAGTTCTTGGAACATGTAAACTAGTTTGGGGAAAAGTTTAAATATGCATAATTGTTTATGAATATGCAATAGGCTGATGCAATAGAAAAGGTATGTAAAGGGGGTCTCTGAAATAGCAGGTGTGCTCTTGACTGAATGCTAAGCACCTGGCCAATAAACTTTGCTGTAATTTTGTATCCTATTGTCCTTTATTAAACTTTCAAATTTTACCAGGAGCTAGCCCTGTCACTGAGTCTGGACAGTGGAAGGGGAGGCAAGGGCCTTACCTACTTTCAGCTGCTCCCTTTCTTGCAGTGTTGCTGGCAAGGGCAGCATGCATGGTCACCCCAAGGAAACAGTCCTGTGCAGGGGATCTGTTGGAAAGTGGGTCTGTTTTGGTGGCCTCTTGGCACAAACACCGCTCTGTATGTAATAATTTCTCTTACTTACAGTAACTACTTCACCAGTCCCTGATAATTTTGTATTTGACAGAAATAACAGAAATTATTATCATGGTCAAACACTCCTTGCACTGGAACTTCCTAACCAAAGCAGATCATTTTCAGCTTATTACTAGTGGCTCCCCCATCCGCAGTGAGGGTTTGCCTGCTCCCTTTTCCCTAGTGCAAGAATGGGCTAAACAGGAAGTAATTCAATAAGTATTCCATACCCCATAGTACCCCAAATCAAATGGAATGATGGAAAGAGCTAATGGCTTATTGAAAAGGAACCTTAAGCCACATGAGGCTGTTACAAATGGAGATGAGAGCTTAGACAAGTCCTGCCTTTGAATCAGATTTCTGGTAGTAGCTCTGTTTGAGGCAGCCTGCACCCCAAATGGTTCTTGCTCCCAAGTTCTTAAGAATGGCCAATTAGATCTGTTACAAAATTAATTACTTATTGAATAGACACACAACAGACATAAGACTTTAAACAGACTACTTACTACACAGGATAAATAAAAAAGAACTACTACTAGATAAAAAATACAGTGCACAATAAAAGGTACCTATATTACAGCTAGCAAAGAAATAGTATAAATTAGGAGTCAATGTAGCTCACCACCAAATTAACGATGGAGTAAACATAGAGTCCTTTTACTCAATTTCTGGAAAAGTAACCACAAAGATGCATCCAAACTTCGGGGAGAAGTCCTACACATTTCCTGGGTGTGTGCAGGAGACTTCAAACTTCGTGAAAATTTGTGTAGCTTTTATAGTTTGTAAAGTGAAGTGTGTGTCAGTCAAATTCCAGCAGCTTATCTCTGTACATATTTTTCTCAAGACAAAATTTTTATTGGCAACTGGGAGTTCCACCTCTGACGCCAGACAAAGATATAACTCACTAGCTAGAGATAACTCACTACCGGACACATCTGGCCTGGATTATTGTGAGAGACGGTCTGGAGTTCCCCTCATTTGCCTCACGACCATCTCAAGGACAGAGATCAGGACCCTGAGGACCCTGATCAGAATTCTGGCCTGCCAGTGGTGGATGAATGCCAAATAATCCTGAGGTCCCTGAGCAGAGTTCTGGCCTGCCAAGCGATTGTTTGCAGCTGTGTCTACAATGACTGCTTCTGGCAGGGCCTGCCTAGGGGGTGACACGCCCTATATGCTGGCACCTGTTTCGCAACAATAGCTTGAGAATTTCCCCACCTCTTGGCCTGGTTGGAGTTTTCTAGGGTAACCTTTGGTGGTCCTGCTTCACAGAAGAGCCATCATCTGCTTTTCAATCACTGTGATGGACTGAGATGGGAGAAACCTCTCCCTCAAGGACTGAGACATGAAACCCCTAACTCGGGAGAGGTGTGTGGGAGAGCCGACCTGACCAAAAGCAAGATGTTTGCCTGCAGGTGTGGCCATTGGACCAAGAAGGCAATGGTTCTCGCCTACTGCTGAGAACATGGACTGTCTGTACCTTCTTTTCCTCTCAGCGATTTCAATAGACGCATTCTTCATTGTATCTGTTCTCCCTCAGTGATTTGAAGACCTGTTCCCCCCTCAGTAATGGACTATAATAGAACCTTGAGTTAACCAGTACCTTCCGAGATCTCCCCGACGTGACGGGTGGATTCCTTTGGCTGGACTACAAAGGACTTTGTGTTTGGTAGCTATATTCCTCTCTCTCTCTTTCTCTCCCCTCTTTTCTATTCTTTTCCTTTCCCTAATTCCTTTAATGCATTTGCTGTGGTCATTCAAGAAAGGTGCATTTGTTTTGATTGATACTGCAATCCCCTTTCTGTGTTGGTTTTTTGCACTCCGAGATCAGTAAAACGAGCGATCACGACTCCCCACTCATAGAGTGGATCGTGACAATTATCTCATCAATTCATGTGAGGAGGAGAATGCCTGGAACTATTGAACCAGCTGATGGACAGATAAGCTCTTCTGTGGTTGGGGGAAACGTCCTGCCATAGAGGCTCAGTGGGATACTTGACTCTCCAAAATATTTCACCAATTGAATAATTGGTATGGGTCCACTGGGAGCCCAGTGAGTAGAGCATTCTTTGCAAAAGCCAAACGCATTGCTCCACCTTCGGATGAAAAAGAAATCCAACCATATTACCGCCAGGACAACCCATTTTGGTAAATTTACCACAAATTAAAACTGTGCTTATGACTCTAATGAAACCCTGTGGTCCAGTTACTTGAGAAGCTACTGATAACAATGGGGCAAAACACAGAATTAGTGCATGGTGAACTTTTCCTTCTTCTTAATGGGGTAACTTGTCTGGAAAAACCCCATTGAGATCAGTCTGATTTACCTTTTTATCTTGCAGCCTCCTTTAAGATGAAAGTGTAATATATCACCCTGCTGCTGTGGAAGATATTATTAACACTTGCTTACCCACAAATACCCATATGTCTCAGTCTAATTGTCAATCAGGAAATCAGCTGTGATTGGGTCAATACAGATAAGACAGCTATCTTAATTTTAACCAACTCTGACAGAAATGTGCCTAGTGAAACATGACCACCTGTTGAAGGATATATATATATATATATATATATATGTTATGATTATTCACAACAATTCTTATGTACCATATAGGGCATGCCGTAATATAAATTGTTGCTCATTACATGACATAGTATAGGGAAATTATATTAAAATATCGTGCATATGGAACACTAAGGGAGAACAACATAATACTAGGAACAGTACCTCAGAATCACTAAAACTTTCACAATGGTGTCAGTACCGATTTTGAATACTCCCCCAGTTTTATTAAGAAGTCTGACTGGAGAAAACCTAGAGTGGCCATGGTTTCATGCTTGTATTAAATACACCAGAACAATGGTAGCAGACTCTTAAGAGAAAGAACTTGAATCTCGCCACTGTGGTCATGCATGGAACAAAAGCATGCTTAGAAAATGAATGAAGATGGGGTAGAAGTGAAAGATATTCTCATAAAGTTTTCCAACTTTGGGGAATGGCAGAACAAGAAATTAAAGTAGGATGCCAAATGATTAATGGGTCTACTCGTGAAAAGGCATCTCAGTTTTCCATGCACTATGCTACATCAAACACTGATGATTCTAAACTTTGTGAAACTCAAAATTTGGTGATACAATTTTGCCTAGGTACAACCTGTTGTCATAGACTCTCTGGGCTCATAAAAACATAGGACTAATGTTTATATTTAAAATAGATATTCCTGAACCCAGTACAACAACATCCACTTCACACTTAACATTTTCCCTCATTGTAAAAGATAAAAAATTTCCATCCTCTCAAATTTCTAAAACTGGAGCCTTTGCCATCAGATATATAGACCAGTATCAAGTTCTATTTAATCCCTCATGGTTCCTCAAATGAGTGGAACTAACAATGTAGGTTATATCTGCAGTTAAACCTACCTGCTCACCATTCCTGGATACATCATATATAGGATAGTTAGCATGGTTACATGGATGAACTGCCACCTCTCTAAAATGAGTGAAGAGAGATGTGACTGGTATTTTGGGAGCAGGATTAGAAATCTTAAATATCATGGATGCCAAAGTTTTAGCAAACAAAATAAGCTTGACCACGAGTAATTTATACCAATTAGAACATCCATTATCATCTTCTCTATCAATGTTAGGAACCAACCAGTGGCTCTTATCAGATATATTGCCTCAGTGGGAGAGGATTGACAAAAAGGATCATCAACTGATAATGAATGCTCTAGGTACCACCCAAACCAATGTCTCTTTTGCTCTTAGTTGTATGCAAGCTCAGTTGTGGATTCAATCTACGGTGGCAGCAATTATAAGACAAAGTGATGAGGCTACCTTACTTGCTGAGATTTGAAAGGTAATTTGGGATAGTGCAACTAAATTTGAAAGGGAATTCCAATCTAAGTGACATATAGTAAATTTCACTTTTGACCCTAGTGACAGTAAAGCAACAGTTTTTGTTTTGACAACATGCAATGCTTCGGTATACCCCATATACCCAATCTTTGCATTACGGACTATATCCATTAGAACACAGTATGGGCCCAACAAAATGGGAACAAATGGCAAACCACTGATGTTGATGCATGTGTTATATGTCACCAAAAGGGATTTATTTGTCAAAGTAACATAATTAAGTCCCAAGACATGTATCTTGACACCGAAGAAAATGTTTGTCATTTAAAATTTCCCCCAATGAAACCCCCAAAACTGTACTTCTATACATTGGAAACGGATGTATTTGTATGAGAACCCTTTGTGATTCTATACTTACAAATAACACCACTGTAGAGACAAGCAATCACTCAAATATCTGTGTCTGTAATTTTTCCAGAATTGGGAAGTGAGACACTAATTATTCAGCTCCTCTCACAACCCACAAATTGTTACTGTCTAATTAGACACGTATCAAACTTTACTGCCTACCCCCATTGGAAGGAATCTTACATTAGTGAGGAAACTACTGAAGCATGACGACCTGTGTCAACTGCTAGAGCATGTCCATAACAATGGGCACAGAACTTTAATCACCATTTATCATGATACAGAGAAGATACACCATGTCTTAGAAAGAGTAAAGACACATGGAGAACATTGCTGGTGGGACACCTTATTTGGATGATCATCACCACCAAAGGGAACTCTAAATCAAATGCTACATCCCATCTGTATTGGTTTTGCACAGCCTGGTTTTTGGTAGCAGGGGGGCCACAAAGATGGCTTCTGTGAAAAGCTCCTGGAAGTTTCCACCATGTCCAGCAGAGCCAAGCTCTGATGAT
The DNA here is from genome assembly GCF_047830755.1 of Zonotrichia albicollis. Taxonomy (NCBI): domain Eukaryota; kingdom Metazoa; phylum Chordata; class Aves; order Passeriformes; family Passerellidae; genus Zonotrichia; species Zonotrichia albicollis. The sequence continues at coordinate 2,181,655 of NC_133859.1, forward strand.
TTTGAAGATGGACATGCTGCTGGCCAAAACTGAGACAATGGGAGAGGTTGGTAATGCCTTTGTGATGACATATTTAAGAAGAAAATCAAAACAAAGTCACAGGTTTTGCTCCTAGTTGGAGAAGAGGAGGAGGTGAGAACATGTGAAGGAAAAAAACATGGCAACACCAAGGTCAGTGCAGAAGGAGGGGGAGGAGGTGCTCCAGGCACCGGAGTCAAGATTCCTCTGCAGGCTGTGGTGATGACCATGGTGAAGCAGGTTGTCCCCCTGTGGCCCATGGGTCCACAGGGAATGCAGAGATCCACCCGCAGCCCATGGGGGAGGTGCCCATGCTGAAGCAGGTGGATGCCTAAAGGAGGCTGTCATCCAGTGGAAAATCCGGTGGAGAAAGAGGGCCCTTGCTTCCAGGCTGGAGCAGCTTTTCCTTGGAAGACGATACCTCATGGAAAGAGAGACCCATGTCGCAGCAGATTTGGGAGGACTGTCTGCCTGTAAAAGGGACTCACATTGCAGCAGGTGGGATAGGGCTGCTGCTCATGAGAGTGGACCCACACCAGAGAAGTTCACTGAGAACTGTCTCCCATGGGAGGGACCCCACAGTCTCACAGGGGAAAGACTTGTCTCCCTACACAGTGGAAGAAAATCTCGGTGATGAACTGACCAAAACCCCTATGCCCTGTCTCCCTGCACTGTCTCTGGGAAGGAGGGAGGGGTTGGGGACAGTGAAGGCTAACCTAGAACAGAGACTAGACGGAGATAAAAAATAAAGTAGGTATTTATTAAAAGGCCTCAATAGATCCACCTTGGGCAGCACAACCCAAAATGGCCCAAAAATGGACAACTGGTCACAGGGTCTACACTTTTATTAGTTTTCATGCATTAGCATATTCATGCTAATTGTCTTATTACAGCTTTAGCCCATGAAGTCCCATCCTTCTTGTTTTCTCTCTTCGGTCCACCGTTGTTTATGCTCTTGGGCCTGAGATCTGGATTGGCTATCCTTGGGTCCCCAGCCAGAGCAGGACTTGTGTTGTCTACTGTGAAATACACCAATCACTTGTTTTAAAATTTTAAAAGTTTAATAGTAATAAATGGTTATAAAAATAGTAAAAATAGTAATACAAATTAGACCAATAAGAATTTGGACAATTAGAGTTAGGACAATAAAGAACAACAAAAGCAAAGAATACGAAAGTTCGGATGCTTTCTAAAAAAACATGGCTTGCTAACAAAGGATTAACCCTTAAAAGCAATAGCCTGTTGCATATTCATATATCTCATACATGATGCATACATTCCTTTCAAACTAGGGATTTCTCTGGTTATTGTCAACTTGCCCCCTTTCATCTTGTAAATCATGGTCAGACTCCATGGAGTCTGCAAGGAGACTAGTTCTTCATTGTGACCATGGTCACAGGGGTTCTTGGATGAAGGGAGAGACGAGAATGTTGACTCCATGATTAGAAGGCTTGATTTATTATTTTATGATATATATATTACATTATAACTATACTAAAAAGAAATAGAAGGAAAGATTCTCAGAAGGCTAAGCTAGGAATAGAATAGTGAAGAATGATAACAAATGCAGCTCTCTCCAACTCTGTCTGAGATAGCTCCGTCTTGATTGGCCATTAATTATAAACATTCAAGATGGCCCAATCAAAAATCCACCTGTTGCATTCCACAGCAGCAGAAAACCATTGTTTACATTCTTTTTCTGGGGCCTCAGCTTCCCAGAAGGGAAAATCCTAAAGAAAGGATTTTTAGTGAAGAAGATGTCTGCGACACTTCATGATAAGGAGGCAATTATTCTTTCTCTTTGTGATTTTAGTGTTTTATTGCTGTTATCTCTGTGCAAAGAATTTCTTGATTATCTCATCTCTTTCTTGAGCTAGCTAAAAAGTATCTTACATACCATAGTTTCTATTTTAACATTATGTTATAACCTAAAACTATA